>NC_135330.1:192368807-192680236 GCF_023851605.1 Tamandua tetradactyla
GACAGTTTCTATATTCTATTTCACCACATAGAATATATATACATATATATAGTTTCAACTCTATAAAACACAGTCCTGGATTGGTACCAGGCAGAAGCTTCAGGCACCTCATTTGAATACAGATTTGTATGATGATACTATGCAATAAAAAAAAAAAACATGTGTTCAGTTTTGCCACTTCTAAAAAAATGAACACTCTTATTTTTTCAAAATCATTTGTTGTAGTATAACGAGGTATAAGTAAAGAACCTCATACTCCTGAGAATAAAATCAGAATATAAATGCAGGATATTATTAAAATGGAATACCAAAATTACTGACGGACATAAGTTATATTAGCAAGAGTTCATATTTTATACTTCAGATTCCAGGGGGTACCTACACTCTAGCTTACTCTAATAAAAATGAAAATTATCATCCAACTTAAATAGTCTCATGATAAATAATCAAACTACTCCATATGCTTCAAATAAAATAATGCCCTCACATTGCAAAGAACTGCCTCAGAAACAGAATTCTTAATTCTTAGCACAATAAGAAAAGTTACTTGTGGTTCTTTTCCATATCTTTTGAGATTATAAGACTATATTAAAAAAGAACACCACAATTGGTTCTGCTTTCTAGATCTCAATAGCCTTGACCTATGAAACACGGGGATTTCTTTAGATCTTTTCAGCTATAAAACTGAAAAAAATGAGGTTCTTTCTGCAAGAATAAAGACCATCCTTAGATAAGGGCTAGAGACCCTCACCTCCCTAGCAATGTCATTTCCCTAGAGCACAAGTCACTAGAAATCCAAAATTTCGAGGGTGAAAACCATTACCTGAAGGTTCAGATAAGTCCAAGTGTTGCTTGTTCAGTACTTACAGCCCAAAAGAATAAATTAATTCTGAGTAAACAAAATTTAAACTCCACTACTTCGGCTCAGCAAACCACGACAGTTACAAACAAGGATATCAGATAATTAGGGTAAGCATCTATGTCTCTGAGAATAGAACAGTTAAGCGAGTCAGGAATAAGGCCTAGGAGTTGTCTAGCTGCAGAGATGACAAAAGGCTGCATAATACATAATATTTAGTTGTGGGATCTTAAAATTTGCAATAAAATTCAACTATTAAATGAAACACAGATTTATATCTTTTAAACACAATTAGAATTAAAAATGTCTGGATGTAGAAGAAGGCAATATCAGAACTGGAGTCGGGGCTAGGTAATAAAGGAGACAGATATGAGCTGGCAGAGTCACTTCAGATGTCCCTGAACAAAAGTAGGCTGAGCAGAGGTGGGACCATTTATGGAAGGAGTGGAGGAGCCCTGGGTTACAATCAGAAGCTCACAGTTTGAACCCCAGCTCTGTCACTACCTCACAAGCCATCTTCAGCATATCACTTTAACAGTCTTTCTTTCCTCATCTCATGTTACAGAAAAACACCTACCCTGACCACCTCACAAGCTGTTGTGGGAATCAAATAATTATGTGAAAGTTCTCTACAGCATTAAGGCACTATGCAAAGGTATTAACAGAAACATCAGTCATTTACATTTATCTAAGTGATCATTTTAATTTGTCTAACCGACCAAGCTGAGCCACAGTGGAAAATTCCAGTAGAAGGCAATAAATGGACTTTGTTTAAGTGCACTTTGCTTTGAAAGCCACTGTGTAGGTTGCAGGAAAATATACTAATCTTTATATAAAAGTCTGAAGTTAACTGCCTAGGGACAATTCTTATAAATATTAGAACAAGCACCAAATTCCTTTCATATACGTTGCATGAAATTTTACTTTATAAATAATACAAGTTCAGATCTAAAAATAATTTAAACAATACAGAGGATATAAAATAAAACACAGAAGTATTATTTACCGCTTTCTCCCTTTAAGTTCCTTTTCCCAGAGTCAACCACTATAACAGTTAAATATTAGTTTTTATGGTAATCATTATCATAACTTTAAATAATCTATTATATGTCTTTGATGCTTGATTTATCAACCTCAGCTGGCAGCTTTTAATTCTGTGCTATGTATAACATGAGAAACTGGCACATATTACCACCCAATTCTTGGTCCCCGTGTCACCTCCTAATTTTTATTAGGTATTATTAGTGTAATTTTGTTTTAGGGGGTTTAGTGCTTCTATATTAAATCTCTAGCTACACTTAGCAACTTCATATAGGCTGTAAGAAATTCCTCTACCTCCCAATTACTAGTAGTAATGATTTTTTACATATTCAGGAATTGTAACATTTAGATTCATTTCTATTATAATTAAATCTTCTATATTTTATGTCATGGTCAGGTTCATGTGTCAACTTGGTCAGGTGGTGGTACCTGTTTGTCTGGTTGGTCAAGTGCTCCCTGTCTTTTGCTATGAGGACATTTCATAGAATTAAATCATTATCACATCAGTTACATTCATAGCTGATTCCATTTGTAATCAGCCAAGGGGGGTACTTCTCTAATGAGCAATACTTAATCTAATTATTGGAAGCCTTTTAAGGAGGATTCAGAAAGGGACAGGATCTCTTCCCACTTCAGCCGGCGAGCCTCTCTAGAGGAGTTCGTCCAGATCCTCCATCGGAACCGTCAGCTTCACAGCCTGCCCTAGAGACTAGGGACTCTACGTTCCCTCAGTTACGAGAGACACTTATATAAATTTTATATTTACGAATATTTCTGTTGATTCTGTTTCTCCAGAGAACCCTAACTAATACAACTTCCTACCAGGAGTGGTTCTTGAGAAACAGAATCGTAAAAATGGGTTTTCATGAATGTTTTTCTAAACTGACTAGACTCAAAGGCACTAAGGACTCTGATTCCCATAATCAGAATGACATTGCCAACCCATGCAGTGAGTTGGCAAAATAGATAGTCAAAATATCACCATTCAGTTCTTCTAATGCTTCACTTGTAAGAAGCCAGGTTTGGGGGAATACTGTTTTTGACACCTTTACGGAGTTCTGGGGAAAGAGTAAGTATAGAGATGTTGGAAGGTTGTTGTTAGATACACTGGATACATTAATGAGTAAAGGGATGGCCTTAAAGCTTCAAATGTGAAGCTTCCCGCCATCTGACAGATGTACACGTTTCCGTGAGTGTCCTAAGGAAAATCTTATTTCCTGCAGCCATAGACTTAAGCTCTCGGAAAATCAGACACAGAATCTTATTGTTAGAGTAGCAACTTTAGAACGTAAACTGAAATCTCAATCTTTCTTGGTGTCTGTCGTTAAAGTGAGGGCATTGATTGAAAAGGAGTGGCACCATGAAAAATGGAACGGCAGCATATAGATTGACAATGATGCAGATGGAGAGGTTGAAATCCTAGGTCATGCTGAATCTTCCCCTGTAATAGTCTGCCCTGAGGACATAGCCTCCCCACCTCCAGTCTGCCTTGAGGAGTTGGCCATCCAACCTCCACCTGAAAGGATTAGCCCTAGAGTGACTAATCCTGTTCCACCAGATGAAGCTGCAAATGAATGCCCTGAAGGAAATGCCTTGGAAGAGACTTGTAATTCTTTTCTAGACCCACCTCCACCACCCCTCATTTCTTCCAGACCTAAAACTAGACTGAGGTCCCAACAGGCCCTTAAAGGTGAGGTACAAAGTATCACACATGAGGAGGTACCTTATACTCCAAAATAACTGTGTGAATTTTCCAATTAATATAGACAGAAATCAGGGGAATATGTGTGGCAATGGATTTTAAGGGTGTGGGATAATGGTGGGAGAATATAAGGTTGGATCAGGCTGAATTTATTGAGATGGGCCTACTACGCAGAGATTCTGCATTAAATGTTATAGCTGGAGGGATTAGAAAAGACATTAACGGTTTGTTTGGATGGTTGGCTGAAACATGGATCAAAAGGTGGCCGACGTTACTTGAGGCTGAAATGCCAGAACTGCCCTGGTATAATGTAGACAGAGGGGATCCAGAGGCTTAGAGAGATTGGAATGTTCGAGTGGATTTATCATGCAAAGCCTGCTCTTACACCCCAGGAATGTCCAGAGGATGCAACTTTTACCAGAACAGTGAGAAATAAATTTGTGAGACTAGCACCATCATCCCTGAAAAGCCCTGTAGTCGCACTTCTCTGTTAGTCAGATATTACTTGGGAACTGCTGTCACTGAGCTGAAATCCTTGAACACAACGGGGATGACGATCCCGAGTTGGCAGAAGCCAGGTGGCAGCACTTAATCACCAAAGACAGGGTGGATGTGGCTATTATAATAGACAGCAAACTCAAAGCAGGAGTCAGAATAATCTGACAGATTTGTGGCATTGGCTAGTAAATCATGGGGTACCTAGAAATACAATAGATGTACTAAATTCTTGTTTGAGCTGTGTAAACAAGAGTTCTAGGTCAAGTGAACAGAATTCTAACTTGAAGTAGAAAACCACAGAGTCACAGCCCCTTAATCGATTTCCAGACTTGAGAGAGTTTACAGACCCAGAGCCCCTTGAATGAAAGGGAGGCCAGGTTCCTTTGGGGGAGAACCCTGTTACACTGCCACAATCTATGGTAATCTTCCTCCAAGCCTTCCCCAAGGAGACTGAAGGTCTTTTAGCAGGGTAACTGTGCACTGGGGAAAAGGAAGTGATCAGATATTTCGCGGATTATTAGATACTGGTTCAGAAGTGACATTAAAACGTCACTCTTGTCCACTAGTCAGAGTGGGGGCTTATGGAGGTCAGGTGATCGATGGAGTTTTAGCTCAGGTCCGTCTCACAGTGGGTCCAGTGGGGCCCTGGACCCATTCTATAGTTATTTCCCAAGTTCCAGAATGCATAATTGGAATAGACATACTGAGCAACTGGCAGAATCCCCACACTGGCTCTCTAACTCATGTAGTGAGTGCTATTATGGTGGGAAAAACCAAGTGGAAGCCACTAGAACTGCCCCTACCTAGCAAAATAGTACATCAGAAGCAATATCGGATTGCTGGAGGGATTGCAGAGATTACTGCCACTCTTAAGGACTTAAAGGATGCAGGGGTGGTGAATCCCACCACATCCCCATTCAACTCTCCTATTTGGCCTATGCAGAAAACAGATGGGTCTTGGAGGATGACTGGATTATTGTAAACTCAACCAGGTGGTTAACTCCAATTGCAACTGCTGTTCCAGATGTGGTATCACTGCTTGATGAAATCAATACATTTCCTTGTACCTGGTATGCAGCTATTAACCTGGCAAATGCTTTTTTCTCAATAGCTGTTAGTAATGACGACCAGACATGGTTTGCCTTCAGCTGGCAAGGTCAGCAATATACTTTCACTGTCCTACTTCAGGGGTGGTCTAGTTTGCTAGGTGTTAGAATACAATATACCAGAAATGGATTGGCTTTTGAAAGGGGGAATTTAATAAGTTGCTAGTTTACAGTTCCAAGGCTGAGGAAATGTCCCAATTAAAACAAGTCTATAGACATGTCCAATCTACGGCATCCAGGGAGAGAAACCTTGATTCAAGAAGGCTGATGAAGTTCAGGGTTTCTCTCTCAAGTGAGAAGGCACATGGCAAACACAGTTAGAGCTTCTCACTCATCTGGAAAGGCACGTGGTGAACACGGTATCATCTGCTAGCTTTCTCTCCTGGCTTCCTGTTTCATGAAGCTCCCTGGGGGGCATTTTCCTTCTTCATCTCCTAAAGTCACTGACTGGGGAACGACATATGGCTATGTCGTTCTGCTCTGCTCTCTCTGAATCTCTCACTTTCTCCAAAATGTTTCATTTATAGGCTTCAGTAAACTAATCAAGACCCACCCAAATGGGCATAGACCTGACTGCACCTAATCCAGCTTAACAACCACTCTTGATTAAATAACATCTTCAGGGAGATGATCTAATTAGTTTCAAAATACAAAACCGAACAGGGATTAAAAGAAACAGCTGCCTTTACAAAATGGGATTAGGATTAAAATATGGCTTTTCCAGTGTACATACATCCTTTCTAGTCCTATATCATGATCTTGTCCACAGGGACCTTGATCGTTTCTCCCTCCCACCAGACATCACACTGGTCCATTATATTGATGATATCACGTTGACTGGACCTAGTGAGCAAAAAGTAGCAACTATTCTAGACTTCTGGTAAGGCATTTGCATGTCAGAGGATGGGAGATAAATCCAACAAAAATACAGAAGTCTTCCACCTCAGTGAAATCTCTCGGTGTCCCAGTGGTGTGGGGCATGTTGAGATATCCCTTCTAAGGTGAAGGGTAAGTTGCTGCATCTGGCACCTCCTACAACCAAAAAAGAGACACAACATGTAGTTGGTTTCTTTGGACTTTGGCGACAGCATATTCCTCATTTGGGTGTGCTACTCCAGCCCATCTATCGAGTGATCAGAAAAGCTGCTAATTTTGAGTGGGGAACTGAACAAGAGGAGGCTCTGCGACAGGTCCAGGCTGCTGTACAAGCTGCTCTGCCACTTGGGCCATATGATCCAGCAGATCCAATGGTGCTGGAAATGTCAGCGGCAAACAGAGATGCTGTTTGGAGCCTTTGGCAGGCACCTATAGGAGAATCACAACAGAGACCCTTAGGATTTGGGAGTAAAGTCTTACAATCTGCTGCAGATAAATACTCTCCTTTTGAGAAACAGCTTTTGGCCTGCTACTGGGCCATAGGAGAAACCTAACACTTAACCTTGGACCACCAAGTTACCATGATACCTGAACTGCCTATCATGAGCTGGGTGTTATCTGACCCAACAACCCATAAAGTCGGGCATGCGCAGCAGCACTCTATTGTAAAATGGAAATGGTATTGTATTAGTTAGGGTTCTCTAGAGAAACAGAATCAACAGGGAACACTTGCAAATATAAAATTTATGAAAGTGTCTCACGTGACCGTAGAAACGCAGAGTCCAAAATCCACAGGGCAGGCTCCGAAGCCGATGATTCCAATGGATGGCCTGGATGAACTCCACAGGAGAGGCTCACCAGCCAAAGCAGGAATGCAACCTGTCTCCTCTGAGTCCTCCTTAAAAGGCTTCCCATGATTGGATTTAGCATCACTAATTGCAGAAGACACTCCCCTTTGGCTGATTACAAATGGAATCAGCTGTGGATGTAGCTGACGTGATCATGACCTAATCCTATGAAATGTCCTCATTGCAACAGACAGGCCAGCGCTTGCCCAATCAGATGAACAGGTACCATAACTTGGCCAAGTTGACACCTGTCCCTAACCATGACAGGTATATACAAGATAGGGCCAGAGCAGGTCCTGAAGGCATAAGTAAGCTACATGAGGAAGTGGCCCAAATGTCCCTGGTCTCCACTCCTGCCATATTATCTTCTCCTTCCCAGACCAGAGCTATGGCCTCTTGGGGAGTTCCTTTCAGTGAATTGACTGAGGAAGAGGAAACTTGGGCCTGGGTTACAGATGGTTCAGACGATGTACAGGTACCACCTGAAAGTGGACAGCTGCAGCACTACAACTCCGTTCTGGGGTGTCCTTGAAGGACAGTGGTGAGGGGAAATCCTCCCAGCGGGCAGAACTTCAAGCAGTGCACCTGGTTGTTCATTTTGCTTGGAGGGAGAACTGGCCAGAGGTGCATTTACATACCGACTCACGGGTTGTTGCTAATGCTTTGGCTGGATGGTCAGGGACTTGGAAAGAAGATAAATGGAAAATTGGTGACAGAGAGGTCTGGGAAACAGGTATGTGGAAAGACCTTTCTGAGTTGGCTGAAAACATGAAGATATTTGTGTCCCATGTGAATGCACACCAAAGAGTGACTTCAGCAAAGGAAGGTTTAAAGAATCAAAGGGATAAGATGACCCATTCTGTGGATACCAGTCAACCTCTTTCCCCAGCAACTCCTGTCATTGCCCAATGGGCTCATGAACAAAGTGGCCATGGTGGTAGGGATGGAAGTTATGCATGGGCTCAGCAACCTGGACTTCCACTCACCAAGGCTGACCTGGTTACAGCCACTGCTGTGTGCCCAATGTGCCAGCAGCAAAGACACACACACAGCCCCTGATATGGCACCATTCCCTGAGGTGACCAACCGGCTACATGGTGGCAAGTTGATCACACTAGACCACTCTCTTCACAGACAGGGCAGTGATTTGTTCTAACTAGAATAGACACATACTCTGGATATGAGTTTGCTTTCCCTGAATGTAATGCTTCTGCCAAAACTATCATCCGTGGGCTTACAGAATGCCTTATCTATCATCATAGTATTTCACACAGCATTGCTTCTGATCAGGTAACACACTTCACAGCAAATGAAGTGCGGAAATGGGCACATGCTCATGGAATTCTCTGGACTTACCATGTTCCCCATCACCAGAAGCAGCTGAATTGACAGAAAGGTGGAATGGCCTTTTGAAAACTCAATTACAGTGCCAACTAGGTAGCAATACCTTGAAGAGCTGTGGTAATGTTCTCCAGGAAACTATGTATGCTCTGAATCAGCTTCTGCTGTATGGTGCTGTTTCGCCCATAGCCAGGATGCATAGGTTCAGGAACCATTGGGTGGAAATGGGAGTAGCACCACTCCTATTACCCCTAGTGATCCATTAGGAAAATTTTGCTTCCTGTCCCTGTGAGCCTGAGCTCTGCTGGCCTACAGGTTTTAGTTCCAAAAGGAGGAGTGTTTCCACCAGGAGAAACGACAATGATTCCACTGAACTGGAATCTAGGACTGCCATCAGTTCACTTTGGGCTACTCGTGACCCTGGATCAACAAGCCAGGAAGGGGATTACATTACTGGCTAGGGTGACTGACCCTGATTATCAGGGGGAAATAGCACTGCAACTACACAATGGAGGTAAAGAGTTTCCCTAGAATATAGGAGATCCCCTAGGGTGTCTTTTTAAATTAAAATCAATGGAAAACTGCAACAGCCCATGGCTCTGAAACTCAGGAATGAAGGTTTGGGTCACCCCACCAGGCAAAGAACCACAGCCAGCTGAAGTGCTTGCTGAGGGCTGAGGGAACACGGAATGTGTAGAAGAAGAAGGTAGTGATAAATATGAACTATGGCCACATGATCCGTTACAGAAACGAGGACTGTAATGCTGTTTGTTCATGTTATACTATTTAATTTGTAAGACATCAAGTTTAAGAATGAATATTACCCAAGGACCTGCACCCTATTCTGGAATGATTTAATATGTTTCCAGTTATATGCAGGACAGCTGAGTATCGTTAGGGGAGGGAAAAAAATGTGTCTTTTATTGTTTTCTATTTAGAAATTAGGTATGGTTTAAGGTGATGATTACAGCTGCCAAGTTGACAAGGGGTGGACTGTCATGGTCAGGTTCTTGTGTCAACCTGGCCAGGTGGTGGTACATGCTTGTCTGGTTGGGCAAGTGCTCCCCGTCTTTTGCTATGAGAACATTTCACAGAATTAAATCATGATCACATCAGCTGATTTCATTTGTAATCAGCCAAGTGGAGTGTCTTCTCTAATGAGTGATGCTTAATCTAATCACTGGAAGCCTTTTAAGGAGGATTCAAAAGAGAAAGGCTCTCTTTCTGCTTTGGCTGGCAAGCCTCACTTATGGAATTCGTCCAGACTCTCCATCGGAATCGTCAGCTTCACAGCCTGCCCTACAGATTTTGGACTCTATGTTCTTACGGTTACGTGAGACACTTTTATAAATTTTACATTTACAAATATTTCCTGTTGATTCTGTTTCTCTAAAGAACCCTGTACACTTTATGTACAGGTTTATTTGAAAACCCATAACTAGAAAGAGAGGTTATTCAACCAACAGCTAATGCAGGTTAAGGTGCTTGAGTTGTGCAGTGGGGAAACTAGAGCTACCAAATAACTTCAAACTTAATTTCAGAAGGTAATTAGGAAATAAAGAAAAGAAAGGGAAAGGGAAAGGGAGGGAAGGAGGGAGGGACGGAGGGATGGAGGAAGGGAGGGAGGAAGGAAGGAAGAAAATATCACCACTCAAGAATTTTGATATGCTCACAAGCAGTGGTGACAACCAAAAGCAATAGGTTGAGCCCTCAATCTTAGGGTTTGTTCATATGAAACTTATACCCACAAAGGATAGGCTAAGCCTACTTAAAATTAGGCCTAAAAGGTGCCCTAAATAGCTAAAAGTAACCTGAGACAAAAAACTGAAGTCGGAGGTCTCACACTACCTGACTTCAAGGCGTATTATGAAGCTACAGTGGTCAAAACTGAATGTTACTGGCATAAAGATATATATACTGACCAATCAAGCCAGCTCACATGGAACAGAACAGTCTCTTCAATAAATGGTGCCTAGAGAACTGGATATCCACATGCAAAAGAATGAAAAAGGATCCATATCTCACACCCTATACAAAATTAACTCAAATTGGATCAAAGACCTAAACATTAGACCTAAGACCATAAAATGTTACAAGACAACGTAGGGAAATATCTTATAAATCTTATAATAGGAGGCAGTTTCCTAGACCTTACACCCAAAGCACGAGCACTGAAGAAATAAATAAATATATGGGAACTCCTCAAAATTAAACACTTCCGTGCATCAAAGAACTTCATCAAGAAAGTAAAAAGGCCGTCTACACAATGGGAGACAATATTTGGAAACAATGTATCAGATAAAGGTCTAGTGTCCAGGATATATAAAGAGACTGCTCAACTCAACAACACAAAGACAGACAACCCAATTACAAAATGGGCAAAATACTTGAACAGACACTTCTCAGAAGAGGAAATACAAATGGTCAAAAGGTGCATGAAAAGATGCTCAACTTCCCCAGCTATTAGGGAAACGCAAATCAAAACCACAATGAAGTATCATCTCACACCCACCAGAATGGCCATTATCAAGAAAACAGAAAATGACAAGTGCCGGAGAGGATGTGGAGAAACAGGCACACTTATCCACTGTTGGTAGGAATGTCAAATGGTACAACTGCTGTGGAAGGCAGTTTGGCAGTTCCTCAGGGAGCTAAGTATAGAACTGCCATATGACCTGGCAATACCATTGTTAGGAATCTACTCAGAGGACATGAGGGCAAGGACACAAACAGACATTTGCACACCAATGATTATAGCAGCATTATTTACAATTGCCAAAGATGGAAACAGCCAAAATGTCCATCAACAGACAGACGAGTGGCTAAACAAGCTGAGGTATATACATACGATGGAATATTATGTAGCTGTAAGACAGAATAAAATTATGAAGTGTGCAACAACATGGATGGACCTTAAGGACAATATACTGAGTGAGATTAGCCAGAAACTAAAGGACGAATACTGTATGGTCTCACTGATATGAACTAACATTAATGAATGAACTTGGAGAATTTCAGTTAAGAACAGAGGTCATCAGGAGATAGAAATAGGGTAGATATTGGATAATTGGAACTGAAGGGAAACATTGTGCAATGAGACTAATTGTAAAAATTCAGAAAAGGATAGCATAATACTACCTAACTGTAATACAATAACGTTAGAATACTCAATGAAGCTGAATGTGAGAATGATAGAGGGAGGATGCCTGGGGGCACAAAGGAAATCAGAAGGAAGGATAGATGATGAAGACTGAGATGGTATAATCTAGGAATGCCTAGAGTACATAATGATAGTGACTAAATGTACAAATTTAATAACGTTTCTGCATGAGTAAGAAAAAAGGAATGTCAATACTGCTGGGTGTTGAAAACAGATGGTAATTAATATTTTAAAACTTTAACTTATGTGTGAGACTAAAGCAAAAAATGTTTATTTGGCACAAAATTTACACTTTGACTAGTGCATTTCCTAATATAACCTATGTGGACAGCTTAATTGAGCACCATAAATACATGGAACCTTGAGTAGGGCATGAGATTGTATAGGTTTGTCCAAAGTGATGCTCTGGTAAATCCCAGAGTGATTTGAACAGTAAATAAAAAAGTATTTGCAATGTCCCTTTGGGGGAATGGTGAGAAAGGGGGAAAATTCAACTTCCTGAGTGGAGAATTCTTGATATCCTCACAAGCAGTGGGGACAACCAAAGCAATGGGCTGAGCCCCCAATCTCGGGGTTTGTTCATATGAAATTTAATCCCGGAAAGGAGAGGCTAAACCTACTTAAAATTAGGCCTAAGAATCACCCCCAAGGGGGCCCCTTTGTTGTTCAGATGTGTCCTCTCTCTCTCAGCCAACACAACAAGCAAACTCACTGCCCTCCCCCTCTCTATGTTGAACAGGACTCCCAGGGGTGTGGAACAGAAATCCTGGGGTAGGCTGGGACTCAGCATCAAGGGATTGAGAAAACCTTCTTGACCAAAAGGAGGAAGAGTAAAATGAGACAAAATAAAGTGTCAATGGCTGAGAGATTCCAAACAGAGTCAGGAGTTGTCCTGGAGGTTATTCTTGCACATTGAATGGATATCACCTGTTCCAGTTTGCTAGCTGCCAGAATGCAATATACCAGAAACGGAATGGCTTTCAAAAAGGGGCTGAATTTAACGAGTTGCTAGTTTACATTTCTAAGGCCAAGAAACTGTTCCAATTAAAACAAGTCTATAAAAATGTCCAATCAAACACATCCATCCAGGGAAAGATAACTTGGTTCGGGAAGGCCGATGAAGTTCAGGGTTTCTCTCTCAAGTGAGAAGGCACATGGCGAACAGTCAGGGCTTCTCTCTCAGCTGGAAGGACACATGGCGAACACAGTGTCATCTGCTAACTTTCTCTCCTGGCTTCCACTTTCATGAAGCTCCCCAGGAGGCATTTTCCTTCTTCATCTCCAAAGGTCTCTGGCTGGTGGACTCTCTGCTTCATGGTGCTGCAGCATTCTCTGTTCTCTCTGAATCTCTTTCATTCTCCAAAACGTTTCCTCTTTTATAGGACTCCAGAAACTTCTCAAGACCCACCCAAATGGGTGGAGACACATCGTCACCTTTCCGGTTTAACAACCACTCTTGACTAAATCACAGCATCCAGGGAGATGATGTGATTACAGTTTCAAATATACAGTATTGAATAGGAATTATTCTAACTTCATGAAATGGGATTTTGATTAAAACATGGCTTTTCTAGGGGGCATACTTCCTTTCAAACCAGGACATCACCTTTTCAGTTAAGGTGCGGTGGAGAAGCTGGAGGGAACTGGAACTGCCTGAAAATCTGGAGCTGTGTTCCAGTAGCCATGTTTCTTGAAGATGATTGTGTGGTGATGCAACTTTCGCAATGTGACTGTGTGATTGTGAGGACCTTGTGTCTGCTGCTCCTTTTATCTATCTTATCAACAGACGAGTAAGACATACAGATTAAGGATGGATAGATAATGGGGGGGAATAAATGTAAAAATGGATTTAGTGGATTGAAGTGCTGGTGGTAGGTGAGGGGGAGGGGTGAGGGGTATGGTATGTATAAACCTTTTTCTGTTTTCTTTTTATTTCTTTTTCTGAATTGAGGCAGGTGTTCTGGGAGATGATCATAATGATAAATATACAACTATGTGATGTTATTATGATTATTGTTTATATATGAAGAATGGAATGATTATATGGTAAGAATGTTCGTGTTTGTATGTTTTATGTCTAAAATATATATATATATCACCACTCAAACAAAAAGCAGGGTAGGAAGGCAAAAAAGAGGGGGGGTGGGCAAAGAAATAAATGCAACCTCAAAACAGAATTGTCTATATTTTTTATTCTCTTTCAAACTCTTGGTTTCCGTCAAATGTCTGGTTTTGGTTAGCTGTTCAAGCCTGAAAATGGAAGATGGCTGCACAAGAACCTGGCATGGCTTTCCACTGCATTAGTGTGGTCGGATTCTCAGCAAGAGACCTGGCTGCAGTTCTAATGGGCAGACTTCCTGAGAGAGGAGCAGGAAGGCACCCTAAAGAGAGGGAGACTCCGAGGGAGGACCCAATTCCTAATGTCTGCTGTGAAGACTGAATTATCATCAGCTGTTCTCTCCTCGCTCATGATTTTTCAGACAAGGGATATAATGATATATTAATATTTATTGTCAAAAGCAAGCTGATGGGGGGGAGTAACAAAATAAAACATGTTTTTCTTTATTTCCAATTTTTAAAATGCACAATAAAACCAGCATGAATGAAAGGGGTGAAAATATCCCACCCCAAAACAGAAGAACATTGTTTGAACAGGGCTCATTTTGTCTAGAATCCAGGCAGCAGGAGTACCTTTCTTCACTGTGGCAGACTGAATCACAATAAAACATGTGTTCTTAATCTTAAACCACATTCCTGTGACTGTGAACCCATTTGTAAACAGGACCCTTTAAGATGTATTATCAGTCAAGATATGAACTCATTTGTGAACAGGATCTTCTAAGATACCACGTAGGTATGGGCAGCTGAATCAGGATAGGCCTTAATCTGAATTACTGGAGGCCTCAAAGAGAGAAACCAAAAGTCAGAGAAAGCCAAAAGAGAAAGACACAGGAGGAGACCAGAGACATCGCCATGTGACAGAGGTAGAGATGCAAGTCAAGGAAGCCCAAGGAGTGCAGCAAGGTAGTGCCAGACCACCACAGACTCTGAGAAAAAGCATGGCTTTGCTGAAGCTTGATTTGGGACTTCTGGCCTCTAAAACCATGAACCAAGAAATTCTTGTTTATGCCAACCCGCTGTGGGGTATCTTCCATAGCACCTGGCAAACTAAGACAACCACTCATTCTTCCCACTGGGTCCTGAGTTACTGCTGAGTGTGTTATAAAAGGACTGTATCTCCAACCAAGGTGAATTACAAGAAAGCAATTAGCAAGAGTAGCCAAGTTACCTATTGCAGCAGGATTCCAAAATATTACTGCCCTGAAATAAAAATATTTTAAACAGTACACTAATTTTCACTCACGCTACTGAATGTAGAAGAGTTAGGATGAATATAATAAGGCAAACTGCTTTCTGTGTGCCCTCTGACTTACTGCCTTCATGTCACAAACTAGGACTGCTAGAGAAGTCCAAAAATTCAGGGCTCCTAAATTCAAGTCTTATGAATAACTAGAAAGAAACAGACTTTAATAAAGATCCTTTAGATAGTTGAATATTGAAAAGTCTTCTTCAACAGAGAAAATAAGGCAGATAACTAGATAAATTGCCTATCCTAGGTTAATTTATACAGGCAATTCAAACAAAATTAGAGAATATAGATTTTTCTGACTTCTAAGTGTGTAGATATGTGTAGCTTTTCAAATATATGTACTAACTAGCCACTAGGCAATACTACTATAAACTTAATATATGGAATACTATGGCCCATATGCTCAGGAAGCAAACTGCATAAAAGAGAAGAACTTAGATCAAATACATTAAAAAATTAAATCACACGGTATTTAAATAATAAAATGGTATCTAGATTTTGCCTCAAAATAATCTAAGAAGGTTTAAACTGGGTGGGAATAAAGAAACAAGGTTAGCCAGGAGATGCTTTTTGCTGTAACTCGTTGACAGGCATATGAGGATGGATAATAATATTCTTTCTACCTTAGCATGTGTTCAAATGTCTACAATAGAAAAGATTAAGCCTGGTTCAAACAAACTGCAATATATGATTAACTGCCAAAGAAGTGATAAAATCACTGCTTTAGTACAACAAGAGACAAGCCTGCATATAATGGAACACTCCAGAAAGTGGTAAGTACTTATGGCAAAAGGCAAGGATTAAATCTTAGTAAGACTTAAGACCTCTCACTGGCAAGCTATTGTGAATGCGCCATTGTGGACCATGATCCCTGCCTCCTATTATTCACGCCTTTATAGAATTTCCTCCCCTTGCACACGGGCAGGACCTCTGGCTTTCTTCTAACCAATAAAATATGATAAAGGTGATGGGATGTCACACCTGTGCTTGCGTCACATTATTTAAGACTCTAGCCTGCTAGCAGACCAGCTCTCTTACTCTCCCTCATTCTGTGAATAAGCAAGCTGCCCCACTGCAGGGGGTGCTTACGGAGAGCTGGCCACACGGGTAAGGACCTGCAGCCAATCTGTGTGTGCTGCAGGTAGCCTCAAGACCTGAGTGCAGCCCACAAAAACCAGGGCCCTAAGTCTTATAACCACAAGAATATGAATTCTGCCAACAACTCAAGCGAGCTCGGAAGCAGATCCAACGCTAGCTGAGACTCCAGATGAGAACCAGCCTTTGCCAGCACATTGATTACAGAGAGCACGGGTTACCCACAGGAATTGTTAGATAATACATGTGTTTTAAACTGCTATGTCTGTGGTAAGTTTTACACAGCACAGAAAAATAATACAATTGTCCATTTAGTAATAAATTTTTCTTCCACATTTTCAGTTTGGAAGCTCTGCCATATTCTGTATAGGATGTGTAGGTCTAGGTGTGCTTCTTTTGAGATACTGATCTCAATACTAATAGTATTTTTAAAGAAATACTAATTCTAGAATTTTAGATATAACAGAGAAATCCATGTTCACCTTATAAGAGCATGGCCAGATGTCCCAGTCTGCCCAACATGGCCTGTGCCACATGTCATGGCACAATTAATAGCACTCCTTTTCACTCCCAAAGCGTCCTAGTTTAGACATTAAATCATATGATCATTCAGCCTTATAACTGCATCCTCTGATACTATGATACTATGAGCCATTGACTGTATGCTTTCAATGGATTGTATGATGTGTGAATATATCACAATAAAACCGCTTTAAGAAAACTACAAAAAACTGCTAAAAGAAATCACAGAAGACCTAAATAGATGGAAGGCATACTGTGTTCATGGATTGGAAGACTAAATACAGTTAAGATGTCAATCCTACCTAAATTGATCTACAGATTCAATGCAATACCAATCAAAATCCCAACAACTTATTTTTCAGAAATAGAAAAACCAATAAGCAAATTTATCTGGAAGGGCAGGGTGCCCCGAATTGCTAAAAACATCTTGAGGAAAAAAAACGAAGCTGGAGGTCTCGCGCTGCCTGACTTTAAGGCATATTATGAAGCTACAGTGGTCAAAACAGCATGGTATTGGCATAAAGATAGATATATCGACCAATGGAATCGAATAGAGTGCTCAGATATAGACCCTCTCATCTATGGACATTTGATCTTTGATAAGGCAGTCAAGCCAACTCACCTGGGACAGAACAATCTCTTCAATAAATGGTGCCTAGAGAACTGGATATCCATATGCAAAAGAATGAAAGAAGACCCGTATCTCACACCCTATACAAAAGTTAACTCAAAATGGATCAAAGATCTAAACATTAGGTCTAAGACCATAAAACAGTTAGAGGAAAATGTAGGGAGATATCTTATGAAACTTACAATTGGAGGCAGTTTTATGGACCTTAAACCTAAAGCAAGAGCACTGAAGAAGGAAATAAATAAATGGGAGCTCCTCAAAATTAAACACTTTTGTGCATCAAAGAACTTCATCAAGAAAGTAGAAAGACAGCCTACACAATGGGAGAAATATTTGGAAATGACATATCAGATAAAGGTCTAGTATCCAGAATTTATAAAGAGATTGTCCAACTCAACAACAAAAAGACAGCCAACGCAATTACAAAATGGGAAAAAGACTTGAACAGACACCTACCAGAAGAGGAAATACAAATGGCCAAAAGGCACATGAAGAGATGCTCAATGTCCCTGGCCATTAGAGAAATGCAAATCAAAACCACAATGAAATATCATCTCACACCCACCAGAATGGCCATTATCAACAAAACAGAAAATGACAAGTGCTGGAGAGGATGCGGAGAAAGAGGCACACTTATCCACTGTTGGTGGGAATGTCAAATGGTGCAACCACTGTGGAAGGCAGTTTGGCGGTTCCTCAAAAAGCTGAATATAGAATTGCCATACGACCCAGCAATACCATTGCTGGCTATCTACTCAAAGGACTTAAGGGCAAAGACACAAACGGACATTTGCACACCAATGTTTATAGCAGCGTTATTTACAATTGCAAAGAGATGGAAACAGCCAAAATGTCCATCAACAGACGAGTGGCTAAACAAACTGTGGTATATACATACAATGGAATATTATGCAGCTTTAAGACAGAATAAACTTATGAAGCATGTAATAACATGGATGGACCTAGAGAACATTATGATGAGTGAGTCTAGCCAAAAACTAAAGGACAAATACTGTATGGTCCCACTGATGTGAACCGACATTAGAGAATAAACTTGGAATATGTCATTGGTAACAGAGTCCAGCAGGAGTTAGAAACAGGGTAAGATAATGGGTGATTGGAGCTGAAGGGACACAGACTGTGCAACAGGACTAGATACAAAAACTCAAAAACGGACAGCACAATAATACCTAATTGTAAAGTAATCATGTTAAAACACTGAATGAAGCTGCATCTGAGCTATAGGGTTTTTTTTGTCTGTTTGTTTGTTTGTCTTTTTTTTTTGTACTATTATTATTTTTATTTTTTTCTCTATATTAACATTCTATATCTTTTTCTGTTGTTTTGCTAGTTCTTCTAAATCGATGCAAATGTACTAAGAAATGATGATCATGCATCTATGTGATGATGTTAAGAATTACTGATTGCATATGTAGAATGGAATGATCTCTAAATGTTGGGTTAATTTCTTTTTTTTTCTTTAATTAATAAAAAAAAAAGAATGGAGAAAAAAAAAAAAACCGCTTTAAAAACGAAAAGCGGGGCCATGGTGGCTCAGCAGGCAGAGTTCTCGCCTGCCATGCTGGAAACGGTTTCATTTCCCAGTGCCTACCCATGCAGGGGGTAAAAAAATAAAAGAAAAGAGGGCGGTGCAATGGTGGCTCAGTGGCAGAGTTCTCACCTGCCATGCTGGAGACCTGGGTTCGATATCCGGTGCCTGCCCATGCAAAAAGAAAAAAGAAAAACGCCCAATACCTAAGATGTAGACACACTTAACACAGATTCCTACATATAGATTCACACCTTCCACATGAATGGAGTGACTGCAGTTTAAATAATGCCAACTTTTATCCTGACACCTGTGAGTTCCCTCAGCTTATGCTAAACATGTGTAAAATTGTTTCTAAAGTTATTACATTTATTGGTCATATCTGAAATTTCTTTTGGAAGACAGAGTTCTCCTACAGCAATTTCATACAGCAAGTCCCACTTTAAATTCCTTTATGTAGGTAGGATATAAATAAATGAAGATGAGGTCATACATAAGTGTTAACATGTACTAGCCTATCCTGAGAGATTTAGATATTCATTTTAAAAACATTTTCTTGCCTGGTTTTTTTTGCCAAGTATTATGCTAAGGATTGGAGATACAAGATGAACCACATTCCTTATCTTTACAGAAAATGAAGCTGAGGTTCTATCTTGATTGTTTACAGACTATTAATAAACAAGTGATAATGAAAAAGATGTTCTAAAACTCTTGTCCCTCACAAAGATTCTACTGATCACTTCATAACAGGGTAAAACAAAAATAAAGTTTACTCCCTACTTTTAAGATGCATTACCAGTGCACTAAGTTAATTACAATAAGCACCACAAAAAGTTATTTACAGAATCCATTTACAGTTTCTCATTCTAATGCAATTTTACTCTCTAAAATAAAGGTTTTTTCCCCCTATATACACTGTGTTTTGGACAGGGCATAATAGACAAAAATTAGAAAAATGCATTTACTGTCCCCACAGAAGTGGTGGGTACTGGCTGGGAAAGAGCCTGATAGTGGCTTCAGAGGCTGATATGGTTCAGTTTCTTATACCTGGTTACACAGGTGGACTTAATCTGCAAATTCATTTTGTTTTACACTTACGTGACATCTTCATTTTCAAATCAGTACAGTTATGAAGATACAGAGAAAGTCCAAATCTTTAAAATATGAAATCTTAAATCTACATCAACAAGGAATATTAATCAAATCAATATATGTTAGTGCTTATTAAGTACCTATGGATACTATAAAGCACAATAACATAAATGTTATAGCAAAAATAGATATCATTTATTAATTCTCTATGATCGGCCAGAGACTGGATTAGGTACTTTGCATTCATGATCTCATTTTAATCCTCAAAACAACCCTTTTGGATATTATCCTAATTTTACAGGTAATAAAACTTAGGTCTTCTCTAAGTTACTACAGTGAATCTAAAAGACCGGAAATGTGATTAATGCTATTCTTTTTTCATATGTAAATAAAGTAATAACCAGATATAAGATCCTTTAAAAAGAACATGAAATCTAAGTTTTTCTAACTGTAAAATGTTCATTTGTTCTAACAAGAGATAGGATTTCACAAAGATTATTTCCAATATGGTTAGCCGTGACTATCCAGCCAAAACAACACATTAAATCTAGAGTATTACTCCAGAAAAACTACATGAGTATTTCTCTAAAGCCTTCGATAGCTGTTCCAATTTAAAAGGAAGAAAAGGATTTCAAGTTAATGGAGACAAACTTCAAATTTTTTTTTTATAAGCCACCATGTGGTGTTCTTTAATTATACTGAATCTTTTATCGCATATGCCAACATGAAGTTTCTTATTCAGACTTTACAGGCATCTTTCCTTAATTCAAATCAATCCGTTCCAAGCATATATCAGGAAGTGATTCAAAAATAATAATAATAAAAATCAGGCCTGTTTGGTACCATGATACAATTGGGGAAAATAAACCAGGGGAGCTTCCACCAGCTCCCAACCTCAGAACAGTCCTCTGAAATATCTACTCTTCTTAAAGAAACTAGAACATGATGAGGGGATTTCTATTCATCTACTAAAAAAAATACATCTTCAAGCGCCTGACTGATCGCTAAAACGTCATCATCTAAGGCTTGCCTTCCCACAGTCCTGCCTCCCCACCACAGCCTTCACATAGCTTCAAACTCGTCAATTCTTTGCTTCGTGTTGCCCTTCCAGATCTGCCGCAGTGTCTTGTACTTGTCACGGCCTTGTCGCATGTTTTCATTGTGTATGATATCACCGTGGGTCCTCCTGTTCTCATCTCTGGCCTGGGACAGCTCACTGGTCAGGGTCATCGGCTGCCGCTGCACACGCTCATTCTTCTCAGCCTCAGTGATTCACTTCTCCTCACTGCGGTGGTCCAGGATGCCCTCGCTGGAGAGCTCAGCACTGTAGCCTGTAAACTCTGGCCCCTCTTTCTGTGGGCTCTCCTGCACGTGGAAATTCACAGGCTCGTACACAGGTGGAGGCGGTGGTGGTGGCGCGGTCATCACCAGGTGCAGCTCCTCCTTGGTCTTCACCAGGTCATCCTGGGCTTCTTTGGCTCTGTGCTGCCACTCTTCAACCTCATCCTCCTCGCGCCTCCTAGCCTCTTCCAAAAGGGCAATCTTGGCAGTGTATTCTGCAAGTTCCGCAGCCAGCTGCTCTTGGCTCTTTATCTGATCTACAGCCTGTCTCTCCAGCTACTCCTTGGCTCGCAGTGCAGCCACACGATCAGCCTCCAAGTGCTCAGCCTCTTCCTGGGCACGCTTCCTCTTCTCCTCCAGCTGCAGGGCTCTCTGAATCTGATCGGACAGTTCTTTCTCTGCTTTCTTAGTTTTTTGTTCATAGTCCTGAAGCCTTAGCATCAGCTCCTCCTTCTCTCGCATCATCTGCTCCTTTTCCTTTCAACAGTTTCTCTCCTTTTCTTTTCAGTTTCCAGCTGTTGTCGCTCCAGCTGCTTCTGGTGCTTCTCCTCTCTGGCCTGGGCTTTCATCTGTTGTACCTCGATGGTGTCAGGCTTCCGGCGGCGCATGTACAGCTCGTGATTCCCCATGCACAACTGCAGGATCCGCTTGTTGATTCTCAGGCGTGGTGCGTAGAACACAAAGTCAGGTGCCTTCTTGTCAATGGGCTTGATGGTAAACTTTTTGTCACTGAAGGAGATGTTTCTGATTTCACTCCAAGGGAAGCCAATCTTTGGAGTCAACTTATCATCTTTCTCATAAATAATTAGTCCAAGAGCATCAACTCCAAGCCAAAGGTCTGTTCCTTTCTTATTTTTTATCTCAAAATAGTTGATTCCATACATTTCCAGGTCTTGTGCAATCTTCAGATACTCCAACATAGCACTATCTTTGAGCATCCCGCAGTGCTCAGCGTGCCACACCTGGATCCGGTTCTCCCACTGGTCTCTGGTAAGCTTGTGCTGGTCCATCACCCTCTGAGGAATCAAGCGCTCAGAGCTGAGGTACCCAGACTCGTGCATCTCTTTGTTATAGTCACCAAACTTGGCCTGCACAGCATAGGACCCAAGGAGTACTGCAGTCTCGGAGCAGGGGCAGTAAATCTCATCACTGAGAATTTCTTCCTTCACTTGGAGGAAGAAAAGTTACTGCATGATATCTTGGATGAGCTCCTCAGATACATCTTCAGGGTAGAACTTGGCCCGGAACTTGAACAGGAGAGGGTTCTCCTTTCTGACCTCCTGGGCGGACACCTTTTAACCAAGTTTCAACCAGGTAGGGAATCCTTTATTATCCACATACTGGAGTCCAAAATACCACACTTCTCTAAGGCCAATCGTCTTAACCACCTGATCAAAAGCTGTTTTCCAGTAGTATTTGGCTGGATGGCAAACTCCAGCTCTGCATCCATGGTGGTAACGCGTACATTGACTGGTTTCGGCATTTTCAGTTCCTGGCGTGTTTTCCTCGATTCTCTAGAAACTCAGCTCCGCGGGAGAGGCCGAAGTAATTCTTCCAATCCACGGCGTCTGCCAAGTGGTCTGCTATGCTGTCACCGCTGTCTGTCTCAATGTTAAATTTGATTTGGAAATATCAATGTAAACTCTTTTTTTTAATGTTTCCTTGCTAAGTCCACTAAAAGGGCCTAAAAACCATCACACCCCAGCAGCAAGGAGCACATCTAGAGTCCTAATCTTGATTCGTAAATAATATTTTCCAATAAAAGGAACCAAGACTCCTTGGAGAAATGGTTGATCACAGGGCTGGGAAAAGAAAAGTACAAGATGAAACTTGAATATTTTTCGGTGCCAGTTGTTCGGAAGTGCTCAAAGATGAAGACATGACAAAAGACAGGACAGGAACAATCTGAGCCTAAAAATGAATAACAGCAGCAATGAATCACAACTACTGAAGAAAAAAGCCCACGCTGAGATGAGTAAATGAATAAATAAATTCAAGGGAGGGAAACCTCTTTCTCACAGTAGAATGTCAACTAACACTCAGAGAGGAATGACAGGTGCTAAAACTAGAAAATCTGATGTGGAGAGGTATATTTACTTAAGTCCCAAAAGTTTCTCCCCACAGATTTCACCACAAAATAAAAAACAGTAACTTAAAAGTGGAGAAACCTGGATGATACCACTTTAACCAAATCATCAAAGTTAATATTACCAACATTAGGACAAATCTATATCATATGCCTGCCTTATATAATGTACTGAAAAGGACACATCACTTCTGTGGAACTACTGCTAAAATAAATGTGTGACCTGCATCTAATCATGAGGAAATATTAACCAACGCAAATGAGGGACAGTATACAAAACATCTGGCTGGTACACTTCAAAGACATCAAAGTCAGAAAAGATGAAGACAGGCTGAGGGAACAGTTCTAGATTAATGGAGACTTAGGAAAAGAAAAAGACAAATAAATACACAGTTTAACAATCTTTAATTTGATACTAGACATTATTTGAACAATTGACTAAATCTGAAAATGAACTCTAACGTTAAATTTGATTTGGAAATATCAATGGAACTCAGGTTGTTTTTTTTTAATGTTTCCTTGGTATGTTCACTAAGAAGACCTAAAAACCATCACATCCCAGATTTGACAATAAATTCAGCTTTTTAAAACCATATTGCTTTTACTTAAAATAACATCCTTATTTTTCGGAAATATACCCTGAAGTATAAGAGTAAAGTGGCCTGAGTCTTCAATTTATTCTCAAATGGTTCCGTAAATTGTGCGTGTGTGTCAGTGTGTGTGTACACACAATCAGAAACTACAATGTTGTCCAAACAAGTTTAGCAAAATGTAAGCAATTGGTGAATTTTTGTAAAGGCTATTTGGAAACTTATTGTACTATTCTTGCAATTTTTCTGTAAATTTGAAGCTATATGAAAAAGCCACAGGAGCCAGCTTGAAGAGGCTCTCACTGGATAAATCTGGAATAATTTGAATATTAAAAAAAAAAGACTATACTTCACTATCAAACCAACTGCAATTGATTATAAAATACTGAATAAACAAAACTCCAAGATAATATTGAAAAAAGAAATGAGTAAAAGAACAATAAAGGGAAAAATCCATTCAAACCATTAGTGGTGTCATACTTATTCTTTCCTCAAAACCTGGTCCTTAAAGATTTAAGTATTTATTTTGCCTTTTTAGGGGGGACCACACTTCAACTCCAGTCATAAGAGAAGATGCTTTCTTACAGAATAACGCCTGTTCATAAACATGGAAGGAATAACAGAATTAGAAAATCACTATTTTGTAAAACCCAATGAAATAACTGATAATGCCAAGGATTACCAATGGATGCATTAGGGAATAGGATAGGCAAAGTGCCAAATCTCTCCTACTACCTGCTAAATGCAAAATGAAAATATTTCACTTAAAATGAAGGGCTCTATTGTCTCCATATTAATCAAGTTATCAAACTCAACATCACCAGTAGTGACAAACTGACATTAGGTCCCATATGATACAACCTAATATGGAATACACATCACTTATAAAGTATTCTTGCCAAAAAAAAAAAATTTAACCTGAACCTCATCAATCCTTTAGATCTAATTTCTACTTTATAGGAAACACAAGGGATAGAGGAACAAATTAAAAGGCACCATAAAGAAATGTTCAGACAAATGCAGAAAGGGTCAAAGGAGATAACCAGTTTTATCTCTCCACAGAGGAAAACAGAAGTTGAGAGACTATTCTGGATTAAAAGAGGCAAAAAAGACACACATAACAACCAAATACAAAGCATGAACCTTGATTGCACCATGGATCAAAACAAAACAAAATGACCACAGAAGATCATTTTTTTTAAACACAGGCAATTTGAACATGGTCTGAATATTAGATGATATTTGAAAATTATAATTCATTTGCTTGGCTGAGAAAATGGGGTTATGTAGAAGTATGTCCTTATTTTTAGATGATACATCTAGGAACTGCCTACTTATTCAATCCTTAGAATTCAATTCTTTCAAAAAATATGTCTAGGACTTTGAGTCTAGAATTTAAATTTATTCATTGGAAACTAAGTTAAGGAAAGGATGAGTTAAATATAATTCAAAATTAGAAGAAAAAAAAAGGCACTTAATTCCCCACAGGAGGAAATGCTCTGATGCGCCAGTGGTTTCCAGCAACTCTGGTTATCCCTGGGATCAAGCAGCTCTGCTGCTATCCTGGTGAGAGCTTTTATGTTCTCTCCCTTTCCCTTTCCACTTAAGCTGAAACCGCCCAGTATTTTCACTGAAGAGCTTCTCTTTCAGTAAGAAGGTAATGTGTATACAAACCAAGAGAAGCACTATGTTATTCAACTACTTATTTTGCTGATCCAGCGAATCCATAGTTTGTGATTATGAGTACATAATCAACTATGAAAATACAGAGTTCTTAGCAGAAAATACGGGACTCACCTAAAGAGCTGAAGAAGGAAATTACTATTTATTGAACTGGACACTATACTTACTGTGTATTATTTATTCATCCCAATACCCCTTAAAGCAGTATTTCTGGACAGGCAGTTGAGTATGATAGTTATGAACAAAGACTCTATATCTAGATTTCCGGGATTCAAATCCAGCTCTACTAGCTTATTTACTGTATGATCTTGAGAAAGTTCTGAAATTATACCTATAAGTGATAACATAGAGCTATGGTGAGAACTAAATGAGTTATACATGTGAAGAGCTTAGAAGAAGATCAAGCATACAGTAAACACTACTTAACTGTTAGCAGATACTACTTTTGGCCCATTTTACAGAGGAAATAAACCCAAGTGGTGAAAGTAATTTCATTCACATTCATAACTATGAAGTAAGTGGTAAGGGGAAACTTGAATACATATCTGCATAAAATGCTGAGCTCCCACTCTTCCTTATGCCGTTCTCCTTACCTCCCTAAATGGTAAGTTCTCCGCAAGCGACTAAACATATAAAATGTGTCCCAGAGAGTTTCATTCTTATAGAATGGCAAGTGGCAAAGACACAGAGTTTTGAGCCACAATTTCCTCCATGTGGCAATAGCAGCTGTGAATATGGATTTTTTCCTGTGATGTTGCTGAACTATAGTAAAAACACTGCTAAAGTGCACGTGGTTCATTTGGCTGAGGAACTGTACTTAAACATTGTTCTAGGGAAAACTAATAATGAACTGCCAAACAACTGACTTAAAAAAAATTCTTTAGAAATCAATCTGCTTGTTAGTTCACGATTTCCTGCAAATCCATTTTCTTCCAGTGCTTGTTATTCCAGTTTGGTAACTTTACAGAAGGAAAGACAAATTAATAATAAACTCAACTCGCTCCCTCAGTACTCTAATCTAAATGACTATGCCAAAGGAATCAAGTTTAGAACCTGCTCATCACTGTTAAATACCATGATCCTTAATTTAGTTCCCTGCAGTACCTGTCACTATAAAGGGTTACTGGTCCTAAGGACCCTTACAATTTCAATATTCTAATACTAAATTGTTTTTGAATAGAGAAAATGAGAAATAATGGAAATAAGTATGTCTTGGTCCCTAAAATGGAAGGAGACAAAAGCAAAACATGCCTGATTTTGAAAACACCACTATTCATAGTTCATTCAAATTATCCACAAGACACTTTTAAAAGATTTTATGATCCAGAGTTTGTTCTGAAAATCATGTTTGCCATGTATAGGAAAGACTAAAAAAACATACCCAAAAATGTTACCTACAGGTAACTGAGTAAGGGGTTGCAGGCAACTTTCAGGTTCTTCTTTAGACTGCTGTGTCCACTGTAGACATTTATTCCTTTATTAATAGTAAAATGATTTTTAAAAAACCCTTTAAAAGTATCCATGTAACTAGAAGCAAATACTGCATGGGGTAAGGGGGAGAAGGCGGTAAAAGGCTGTGAGACAGGGCAGTAAATAGTTCTGAGGAGGAAAAAACCAAGCAACTGGTTTTCAACATCCACTTGCAGAAAATGTCAGCTAATATCGGATTAATGCAAAAGACTTTAGAACGCCAATACTGATTAAAAACTGGGTTCAATACTGATTCAAAACTGGGTTTAGAAATACTTAAACTAGTTATCAAAGATAACTATATTTGCGTGACATCTTATACAGAATTAAAGTTCTGAAGCTATGAGAGTCAGAATTACCCCATAAAACAACTGTTAAAATAGATGAAAAAGTGATCAGACTTCAACTACAGATATGGATGAAACTGAGCTAGATAGAACTAAGGTAAATCATAATACAGGGTAAAGGATGATATGGTCCATATTTTAAAACTTCAACTTCAGTGTGATATCAAATGAAGAGATATTTATTAGGTACAAAATTTATATTTTTGGTAGCACACTATCTAATTTAACCTGTATGGTCAATTTATTTGAACACCATAATTGCACAGAATCTTGAACAGGACATGAGATCTTGTTGGTTTGTACAGGTTAGTGTGATGCCTTAATACATCCCAGAGTAATCTGGTCATAGAATAAAAAAGTATTTGCAAAGTCTCCCTGGGGGACTGGAGAAAAAGGCAGAAACAATCAACTTCCCCATCTGGGGAATTCCTGATATTCTCACACGCAGTGTGGGGACAACCAATTCAGGAGGTTCAGCCCTCGATCTTGGTGTTCACCCTATGAAACTTATTCCTGCAAAGAACAGGCTAAGCCTACATATAATTATGCCTAAGAGTCACCCCCAGATAACTATTTTTGTTGCTTAGATGTGGCCTCTCTCTCTATAAGCCAACTTGGCAGATGAACTCACTGCCCTCCCCCCACTACGTGGGACATGACTCCTGGGTGTAAATTTCCCTGTTAACATGAGACATGACTCATGGGAATAGGCCGGGATCGGGCATCACGGGATTGAGAAAGCCTTCTTGACCAAAAGAGGGAAGAAAGCAATGAGACAAAATAAAAGTTTCAGTGGCTGAGAGATTTCTTTCAAACAGAGCTAGAGGTTATTCTGGAGGTTCGTTATTCTTATGCATCACACAGATATTCCTTTTTAGTTTATGGTGCATTGGAGTGACTTGAAACTGTTGAGTTGTGTACCAGTAGCCTTAATTCTTAAAGACGATTATATAACAATGGGACTGTGATTGTGAAAAACTTGTGGCTGGTGGTCCTTTTATCCAGGGTATGGACAAATGGGTAAAAAAAAAAAAGGACAAAAAATAAATAAATAAGGGGGGGTGCACGAGATAAGGGATAAAAAAAATTTGGGTAGACTGCAATACTACTGGTCAATGAGAGGGAAGAGTAAGGGGTATGAAATGTATGGGTTCTTCTTTCTTTTGATTTCTTTTTCTGGAGTGATGCAAACGTTCTAAAAATGATCATGGTGATGACTACACAACTATGTGATGATACAGTGAGCCATTGATTGTATACTATGGATGGACTATATGATGCACAAAGATCTCAATAAAAATATTCTTAAAAAATAAAAAGAAAGAAGATAACTACACTAGAATAATCAGGCTGACAACACCTTAGCCCACTTATCCACCATCACAAAGAGAGACAAGATATCATGTACCTCCTAATGTGATGTAACAGGAAGTACACATCATCTATGAAGTATTTTTTCACAACCACCATGACCCAGTCTGCTTTAATATCATATGTCTGTACATGCACAGTGTCTAACAACACACACACAAAACAGTCTTAATAGTGATTACCTCTGGGGAAAGGGTTGCCTCTCCTTCCCCTTGCAGGAGATGGGTACTTTTTTTACTTTTTAAAATAATAAGTGGTTTATTAAAAATAAACTTTTTAAAAATGCAGAATTAAAACTATTTCAAAGTCAATACACATCACACACCGTATTACTCTTTAACAATATACCTACTTAAACCTGAGTATTTTAGTTCACTTCTAAATTCCTCATTTTAGAGTTGTTCAAAAGAATTTGTTAATTACTAAACTAAACACAAAGGCATACCTACCACTCCATTTCTAAGAATGACCATATTACATAAACAAAAATAACACAGTAACATAATGGCAAGAAAATAAGATAACTAACATAACCAAACACTGCTCTATGTCTACCAGTTTATGTAATTCTGGAGGCTTTACAAATGTTCTCCCATTAAATTTATTTTTATTTATCTATTTTTTTTAAATAACATGGGCAGGCACCGGGAGTCAAACCTGGGTCGCTGGCATGGCAGGTGAGGACTCTGCCTGCTAAGCCACCATGCCCCACCCATCTGCCATTAAACATAATTTCCCAACTGGATCACACTGATAGCTCAGCCTTCTGTGTGTGACAGCACCAAGTAATATTTGTAGATGGCCTTGTTAACTTGGATGTCAACCAAAAATATACTCAAATATCCTGTCTCTTTAATAATCCATTCTAGACTTACCATCTGTAAATGTAACTAAATCCAAGACTTTCTAGCATAAACCTTTATTCCTGACCTATTGTGAGATTTCGATTTGTGACATGCCTAGCAACAGCACCACTCAGTAAATGCCAGATCCCTATAAAAGTTCCTTGGGAAGGCTGAAGATGACAGTGCTTACATTCACCTTTACAAGCTCTGCAAGGATGACCTAAACCATAATTAACATAAAGTGAGTGGCAAGCAGCTCAAAAGAAAGCCAGATGAAAATGTAAATTCAGAGTCTTAAAATGTAGAATATAGAGGACCTAGAGACAGACAGAAGCTAGAGAAGAGGGAATGGTTACCTATTATATACAGACTAGTTAACAAGATTAAATTTAAAAGTATGGGAATGGATAGATGCGATGTAGCTGATTAGTGGGTTTATAAGTAATAGTGACATTTTGAAAGTGAATATGATTGAAAGGAGTTGTTTAGAGCTGTGTACTTCACTGATTAACACTACAAATATAAATAAGTTATTGCATGAACTACTTCAAAGACATGGCACTTGTATAAAGAGTTAATAGAGGAATATATGGGGAAAACTACTTATTGTATATTCCTACATAATATAATAGGAACATCTTGCTAGTACCACAACAATACTGGGATTAATAATTGCAGGGGACAATAGTTAAACAGAGTTTCTCTTTGGTGTGGGTGTGTCTGTTATTTTTTTCTTTGGAGCAATGAAAATTGTCTAAAATTGAGAGTGATAATGACTGTAGAACCAAGTGAGGATACTGCGAAACACTTTATTTTGGATAGACTGAATGCTATATTAATATATCTCAACAAAATCTGCAGATTCAAAATAAATAAATAAAAATAAGAAAACCAGATGATTAACCTAAAATGGTAACTGCAACTGAGCTGCACAAGTGAAAATGAAAAGGGTAGGCTGTGAAAGCAACTGATGTCTGGGGTAAAAAGGTGCCACAGACACAAAGGAGGCTTTACAAGGAAGTAAAAAAAAAAAAACACTGAAAGAGCATGATCTCAGACTGCTGGGAAAGAGCGGGAACCTGAGCAAAGGCAACCAGGCAGTCTTTAAGGGCAAAATATAATACTACAAACTACAGAGGTAAAAAAAAAAAAAAAGGTAACTCAGTTCATTCACTTGTATCTTTTTAGTCAAAGAAAGGGCAATCTATATTGTCTTCAAACAGGAAGACAAGGAGGTAAATATGCAAGTATGACTATCAGGCTAAGGTTTCTTTTTAACACAGAAAAAAATTACATAAGTTAAAAGCTGCTTCCTTTCAACTTTCTATTTGCAAAGTTGATTGTTTAAGTAAAGACTTAAACAATCTGTTTTTATCAGTTAAACTAGCGATCCCAGTTTAACAAAGATCGTACCATATGCATGTTAAACTGGAATGGCTAGGGTGAAATGTGAGCCTCCTCAAAAATAAAAAAGTAATAAAAACTAAATGAGGGCAGGCAATGGTGGCTAAGCGGCAGAGTTTTTAGCCTGCCATGCCGGAGACCTGGGTTCAATTCCTGGTGCTTGCCCTTACCAAAAATTAAAAATAAAAAAACAACAACTAAATGAACCTGAAATTTAAAAATGTAATAAAAACTAAATGAAACTAAAGCAATCAGTTTTAAAACGCAAACTCTCTTCTTAAAGAGACAAACATCTTTTGTGCATCAAAGAACTTCATCAAGAAAGTAGAAAGACAGCCTACACAATGGGAGATAATATTTGGAAATGACATATCAGATAAAGGTCTAGTATCCAGAATTTATAAAGAGATTGTTCAACTCAACAACAAACATGCAACCCAATTACAAAATGGGAAAAAGACTTGAACAGACACCTACCAGAAGAGGAAATACGGATGGCCAAGAGGCACATGAAGAGATGCTCAACGTCCCTGGCCATTAGAGAAATGCAAATCAAAACCACAATGAGATATCATCTCACACCCACCAGAATGGCCATTATCAACAAAACAGAAAATGACAAGTGCTGGAGAGGATGCGGAGAAAGAGGCACACTTATCCACTGTTGGTGGGAATGTCAAATGGTGCAACCACTGTGGAAGGCAGTTTGGTGGTTCCTCAAAAAGCTGAATATAGAATTGCCATACGACCCAGCAATACCATTGCTAGGTATCTACTCAAAGGACTTAAGGGCAAAGACACAAACGGACATTTGCACACCAATGTTTATAGCAGCGTTATTTACAATTGCAAAGAGATGGAAACAGCCAAAATGTCCATCAACAGACGAGTGGCTAAACAAACTGAGGTATATACATACGATGGAATATTATGCAGCTTTAAGACAGGATAAACTTATGAAGCATGTAATAACATGGATGGACCTAGAGAACATTATGCTGAGTGAGTCTAGCCAAAAACTAAAGGACAAATACTGTATGGTCCCACTGATGTGAATGGACATTCGAGAATAAACTTGGAATATGTCATTGGTAACAGAGTCCAGCAGGAGTTAGAAACAGGGTAAGATAATGGGTAATTGGAGCTGAAGGGATACAGACTGTGCAACAGGATTAGATACAAAAACTCAAAAATGGACAGCACAAGAATACCTAAGTGTAAAGTAATCATGTTAAAACACTGAATGAAGCTGCATCTGAGCTATAGGGTTTTTTTTGTTTGTTTTGTTTTGTTTTTACTATTATTATTACTTTTATTTCTTTTCTCTATATTAACATTCTATATCTTTTTCTGTTGTGTGGCTAGTTCCTCTAAACCGATGCAAATGTACTAAGAAACGATGATCATGCATCTATGTGATGATGTTAAGAATTACTGATTGCATATGTAGAATGGTATGATTTCTAAATGTTGTGTTAATTTCTTTTTTTTCCGTTAATTAATAAAAAAAAAGAGACAAACATAACTAACAACAAAAACTAATAAATTTGCCATCAGAATTAAGTTTTATTTCTGATCAGTTATAACTAATTTTACATATCTGATACTTCAAAATTGTTTCAATTCTTGATCACCTTTAAATAAGCACTGGGAGGGAATCATCAGAGTTACATTTTGAGTCTATTAAATTATCAAAGGGTGAAAAACACTTGACTCTTATTCCTCACCTTTCCTGGAAGAACCAAAGTGTCCCCTATGAAGGCCAGTGGCCTTAAACCTAGACCCTTTATCCTGCTATTGGAAAAGCGAACATCTTTTCTCTATTATGTTAAAACACATCTTCTTATGCAAACTTCAAAGTGCCAGTTGCTACCCCGAAGATACCACCTTAGGCATCCTGCACATGAGTATCTTTATAAAGCAAATTAAACACCAGGGAATCCTGCCAATACCATCAAAGAAAAACTGTGGAACAACATCTTAGAAAAAAGACAGGAATAAATTCTTCAAAGTTATAATGGCCAGATTTTTAGACTCAGATAATCACATACAAAACAGAATAAATGTTCATCTACAGGAATCCAAATTATAAACATATTCTCCATTCCAGAGAACAGAATGCTTTCAGTTTCTTCTCTCCTTAACCCAGGATTTATTTCATTTACTGCCAGATTGGGCTCCTTCAGGCCCTAATTTGAAACTAGAACTACAAAAGTTTTCTTGTCAGGGATCCCTTAAAAGCCCAGGTAGACCAAACACCATAAAAATTAACACAATTTACCCACTCTCATTTTAGCCCTTTTAAAAAAAAATGTGTCTATAGGGGAATTACAGAAAGTTTGCTGACATGAAAAGGTTAAGTGCTCCCTTATAGCATTCAGCAAAGAACTGTATGTCAAGAGAATCAAACTCACAGATACCTATTAGAAAAAAAGAAAAAGATTTATGAACCACAGATTCGTGGCACATTAAAAAATTGTGTGCGCGTGTGTGTGTGTGTGTGTGTGTGTGTGTGTGTGTTTTTAAGGGTAATCCAAAACTCTGGCTTCATCAATCACCTGAGCACCCTGCGACTAGGATCATTAAAATATTCTCCCGTAAACTCTGGCATAGCTAGACTTTGTCAAAGTAACTTGAGTCCTGCTATAACTCCAACGGCCCAAACTGCATCTTAGTACACCTCCTCTCCCTTCGTGAGGACAAGGGATGCTGTCAATAATGACCACATAGCAGTGGACTTTCATATGTATCATCTTATTTGATCTCTACAACTCTGAAAGACAATTATTATTCCATTTTACAAGTGAAATAAGGTAAGTGGCACACCCAAGTACAAGTAATTCGTAAGTGAAGTGGGACTCAAAGCTAAACACACACAGGTAAGAAGTCAGTGAGAAAAATTCCCAAGTTCTTATTTAAAGAGGAGAAAAAAATTATTTTGCCACAGCCATCAAAACTGCAACATACTGGTCTGTAGATAGAGCAATGGATTTGGAGTCAAGAAATCTGGGCCTCATCCATAACAGATAATGACTTTAAGCTTCCTGTTAATTCTGTTAAGAACAGGGCCTGTTAATTCTGTGAGAACAGGGCCTGTTAATTCTGTGAGAACAGGACCTGATCTTTTCCTAACTCTGAACGGGTCTTCAAGGTCACAGTTATAAGTTATCAGACTGGCCAAAAAAAGACAAGGATCGTGAAATGTTTTGAAATATCTCAAAAAGGAATCTATATCCATAGCTTTCTTAGGTGTGAAAATAGTACTGTATTATAATTATATAGATTATCCTTTTGTTTTACATAGGTTTCCTGGTTTAGCAACATTTTGGTTTTTTAACTGACAGTTTTCATTTAATACGATACAGATGAATTTAATCCATTTAGATTTACTGTGATGAAAGAAATAGAGCTTATTTCTTGTGCCTTATTTTGGTTTTCTACTAGATTATTATTTTTCTTTATGTCTTGTTCATCCTGTTTTCCTGTTTTCCACATTTCAGTGATAAAGTTTAAACTTTTACTTAATTGGAAGCAAAAAAACATACTTAATGCATGGGTGTGTATTTACCCTTAATTTTTTAACATGCATATATAGCTTTAAATTTTATTTTTCTCCCCTCTCCCCAACAAGAACAGGATCCTTAAACAAGTTTTAACTACCCACAGAACAGTCCTTCCACTCCACCCCATCTTGCTACTGTTATCTTTATCTTTCTAAAAAAAAAAAAAAAGGCACGAGTTATTTTTTAACAATCAATGTAATTAGATTTACTGACATTTTCTTATCAATTTCTGTGCCCAACAATGTTCCTTATATACATACACTTTTCCTCTGGACTTATTCCTCAGTCTAAATATACATTTAATGATTGTTTCAGCAAGTCTATGGTTGGTAAGCTCCCTTGGTATTTTGAATCTGGCCCCTTTCAACTCTCAGGAGATGCCTTACATGCCAAACCACCTGCTGATTCTGGAAGTCACACATCAGTCCATGGCCTTTGCTTCCATCTGGAATTCCATCTCCTCCAGGCCCCAGAAGAAGTAAGCAGTCAGTTTTCAAGGTTCAAGCCTCTTCTAGGCAGCTTCTTCCTGAAGCCCTCCACTCTCCTGGAAGAAATGACCATTGTCCCCCACAGACATTTACCAATGCTTACACTAGGAAAAACACCACACTCACTTGTATACTAAACTTTGGTAAGTAGAGTTGGTGCCCAGCCTTTTTCTGACACAGAAACACTATCTGTAGAGCCCATGAGACAAAACAGTAAGAGTGCTCTCGCCAAGCCCGGGCTGGGAGAGGGCCTTTGGTCAATCCGGATTCCACCACTTTCCTAGCACCACTGTAAGCCATTCAAGGTACACTAAACAGGAAGCTCTACAAGGCCAGAGCTTGTCAGAGTCACTTTTGTATTCCCAGAACCAGCACACTTCCCAGTACTATACAGGTCTCCGTTAATACTTCCTGAAAGTTTGGGGAGAAAAGGCACTCTTTACCACCTACCCAACCACCCAAACACACATATGCCACTATTAGCTTTGAGCGGAAAAAAAATCTTCCTCCCTGCCCCCACCCCCTCCCCATGTAAAACTTCCATCACTATCAGGGAGAAGGCTGATTAGGTCACTAAAATAAAATTGAAGGCGGTACAATGGTGGCTCAGTGGCAAGAATTCTCACCTGCTGACCTGGAGACCCGGGCTCGACTACCACAGCCTGCCCATGCCAAAAGAAAAAAAAATCGAACACAACAATACCCGAACTCCACTAACAGATACTACGACTAAAAAGTACAACTCACAAGTAGTTAATGCATGGATGGTTCTTGCACCTTTGAAACATTCCAATAAGACCATCTGTCAGTTATGACTGAAATCAACATCCACTTGTTGTTTTAAGTTGGAAATAAATTTTTATTGTATGTAGCTTCAGGCACATGGGTTACCAGAGATGGAGATGCTAAGCAAGCTTATGCATCACTCCTTTAGACAGTACACAACTTTTAGACAACGCCAATGGTCTTCCTTATAAGGAAGCAACACTAAACCAGTGAGCACAGAGGATTAGGAAGTGCTACGGCGCCTCGCATGATCACATCCTAAGCATACAGTCTGCACGTCATACTATAATCTGCATTTGGCAGAAAATAAAAACAAAATTCTTGATTGAGTACTTCTGTGAAAGAAGGCAAAGACAACTGTTTTTCCTCCAAAACAAATTATTTATAGATACTTTCTCTTTCACCTCCTTCTAGTACAAATGCTGTGTATAAGATTTTTAAATGATCAAATTCGTATATACAGGCATTTCCAACAATCTTGGGTACTGGTTGAGTTTCAACTCAGCAACCCATAATTCTTCATAATAACAGGATTTACACTTTTCTTCCAATACTTTAAAGTACTCTCCTGATTTAACTAATTCTCTTCCAGTGTTTGAGATAGGAGAGGGCAGGTTTCAGACAAGATATCTAAAAGTCCTTTGGGCAGCTGCACTACAGGGCAACAAGAGATGTTATTCCACCAAAGGACAGGGGCAATAACTATATGATGATACTGTGAACCATTGATTGTACACCAGGTATGGAATGTTTGTATGTTGTTTGTTCAATAAAATTATTTTAAAAATTAAAAAAAAAAAAAAGGGCAGGCCAGGGTGGCTCAGTGGCAGAGTTCTCACCTGCCATGCCGGAGACCCAGGTTTGATTCCCAGTGCCTGTCCATGCAAAAAAAAAAAAAAAAGACAGATTTCAAAATATACATCAGACAAAATCTGAAAAAGAATAAGGCCTTAAACTGACTTTAAAACACACACCCTGCCATAAAGTTGTGTGCGCTTCTTAGTATAAAACAATAAGGTCAGATTTTTCTTCTATAAGGTAGGTCGCGTAAGTTATCTAAACTTATAAAACACATTTGAGGATGTTACAAATTAAAAGTCATTTTTGTTCCCAGACAAAAGGAGTAAAATCTCTTTCTACAACTGAAGTAAAACAGGGAAAGAAGGCAATCTACATGCTTAGTTTGTAATAGAATTCAAACCACCTAATTTCAAAATAAACGTGTGCCTTCTTGGAGGCATAACTAGTAATAAACGAATCTTTCTTAAGATGAAAATGAGTGAAATACTTCTATTTTATTAAACAAACTCCAACTGTATGTCAGTACTGCTTGAACTAACATCCGCACGGGGCGCGTCTCCCCATGCTGAGGGGCACGAGCTGCCCCCCATGGTCCCAGCAGGGCCTGACCACCTGCACCTCACAGACCAGGAGACCACAGAGAAGGAACCTGTTCGAGGTCATACTCAAGCTACGGAAAGAAATGTGGGATCTCCAAAGAGGAAACCTAACTACTTGTTAAAGAGGGCTTTGAAAACTACTGCTTTTTTATTTCTTTACTTTGTATATGTATTATACAATAAAAAAAGTTAAAAGGAAGCCAAGTCAATTTTTTAAAAATAATAGATATAGAAAGTATCACAAATGAGTAAATAATTATGTTAATGAATAAATCCATTGCATTTATTTTTATCTGACAGGAAGAAAAATGTACAAGCTTTGGACTTTAGTTTTCCATAAATCCTACCATATTAAAAAGAAGAAATTGAGAAACAGGCATAATTCATAACTATTTCTAACTCCATGACTTCTTATATTATCTAAAACATAATCAGAGTTCCGATGATATCAATAATCACTTATAAATTCCCTAAGGATCAGAGAATATGGAATTTAAGATCTGGAAGGAAACAAACATATAAGGTATAATTTATTGAAGATTGTCTTGTCTAATACCTTTATTTTCCAGATGAGAAAAACCAATGCTCAGAAAGCTGGTTGTTTTTTTTTCTTTGTATGCTGTATGGTTTCATTCTTTTCCCATGTGAGTATCCCCTTATTGCAGCACGATTTGTTGAATTTTTGTTTTTGTTTGACTTGTATATTTGGAAAGTGCATGGACTGAGAACCAAACCCGGGCCGGGTCTCCCACAGGGCAGGTGAGAATTCTACCACTGAACTACCCTCGCACCCCACTTAGAATGTTTTAAGAGACTTTCACACACATGCTGACCTAAATGTTAAGGCCTGGAGTAGACTTTACCTTCTGCTCCAACTGTTCTTTTTAATATACTATGCTGCAGGATACATAATAAAACACTATATATTAAGTTTCCAGAATAGAGCTCCTGGAAGAAAAACCAAGACAAAATTACATTATTTAAATCTAAAAAAATAAAGCTTTTGGATAAGAATTATACAAAGTTACACAAACAAACAAAAAATCTTTCCTGAGGCAGTAAAAGTTTTCGAAGAGCTAGAATAAACAAGGCTTTAAAGGAAGGAAGAAAGGAGCTCAGTAAGTGACAAAAGAGAGGTAGACACAGTTCTTGAGGATTTGGTCAAAAGTCTAGAATCAAGTAAAACAACAAGACATGCTGTGTTGAAGTCTTGCTGATATAGGTCAACATGGTAGGGTGGATAATTAACCAGCTTTGAGATCTATTATAAAAAGATTAGCCAAAGAGCAACTAAAAAGACAATGACAATTAAATGCAATGCAAGATCTTGGATGGCATCTAATGATGGAGTAAAAGGCTCAGGAGGACTTTACTGGGATATATGAAAAACCAGGCATATAGACTGTAAGCTTTATATCATGCTAAACTTCTTGAACTTGATAAATGTACTCAAGGTGGCTATACACTAGCAAATATCCTCGCTCTTAGGAAGTGTTCATGGAAGTATCGGTTCAAGGAGCATGATGCATATAGCCTACTCTCAGATGTTCAGAAAAAAGACAGACAGGAGAGAGGGACAGGAGAGGAAGAGGGGGAACAGGGAGAGGGGGGAAAGTGAGCCAGAGCACACACACGTAAATACGGCAACATGTTAGAATTGGTAGAGCTAAGTATGGAGTGCGGGACACGTTGGAGCGCTCTGTATGGGTTTTACAGTATTTTTTCAGCTGGCCTCTAAGTTTGAAATTATTTCAAAATAACAAGTTTTAAAAAAAACAGTCAAAGGTGGGGGAAGAAAGCCACTAGAAGGTAAGCAAATGTGTAAGATAGAAAATAAGGCCACAGTCTTTATACACATTCCTCATAATTGAATATGGTATTTAAAACTATTACTTTTTAAGTATATCAAGTGTCAGATCGCAATGGTCTTACCTTACTTGGTGATAACTAACATGTGCCTAAGATTAGACTAAAGTCATTTCTACCAACTTCAGAACTTTATCCTTTACTAATATTCACTGAATAACCTGTCAACGCCCTCTCACAGAGTCCTACTGAGTTATTGACCTTACCAGATGATCATTTTAAAACATTAAACTCTCCATCCTTATCCTGGAACTGTAAAATGAACAGAACAATCATTTCTGGGGAAAACTAAATATAAAATTGTTCCTGGGGTAGAGGCTCAATGTATTCCTTTTTTTTTTTATGTCAAAGAGTGTATGTCCCAGGGAATAAATACCAATTTTCTTTTTGCTTCCTTAGTTTCTGTACTTTCCAAATTTTCTACAAGAATGAATAACTTACATAATTAATGTCCAAAAATATATTTTTAGTCAAATATAAAAGAAAGTCGGCTTTCTTTTATTAATAAGTATTAAAATGTTTGTAATACTTATTCTAAATGTTCTCCCCCTTAAGCCTCTTCATGCTTAATATTTATCAATGTTTAATATTTAACCAACTTTTTACAATAGAAACCTCACTATTATTAAGGTTTTCTTCCCTCTTGATGGCCACATAAACAGTAAAAATTAGATAAATAAAATATCAACAACTCACACAAATGTTCCTATCCAGATGCACTATTTTAATAATAAATTAATGAAATTTAATTAAATATTATATTCACAAAAAAATTAAATTCACCCTATTTCTTGAGAAGGAACAACTATTATTTAATAGACTATTCTGCCTATATAAAGAGCAGACTATCAACTCCCCTATGAAGAAGGTATGGGCTCTGATGCTGTTCTCCCCTTTTCTTCTGTCCTGAAGGAATGAGAAATTGGACTGACCATCCCCACTCTTCCTTGGATCCCATGAAGACTCGAGGCAGTAAGAAAAGGCGGAATGCCTGCTTCCCCTGGTACTCTCTTTCACTAAACAGTATCATATCTGCTGTGTGCAGGGTGCTCTGACAGGTGCAGGCTTTTTCTTAAGTAAAACCTCTCACACTCACCTGGGACCTCACCTGAGGCTGTGGCCTCATTTACACCCGGTTCTAAGGGATCGACCTCAGGGCTTGTGACTGCAGGTGGTAAAAGGTCAGGATCCTACCTGGTCCTGCCAGAACTCCCTCCCCTCCAGTCCCCCTCCCCAGCAATACCACCCCAACCCAAACAGGGAGAGGCAGGTCTCAACCAGGTAAACAGCCTGCCGACCACCCACATCCCAGGCCTTCAGAAGCTGTTCCACAGCTGCCAACTGAATTCTCAAACACAAGCTCTCCATGTATTCTGCCACTTTCTCCCCGATTTCACTATTATCAGGTATAATGTTAAATATTAGGTGGCCGCTCCATGCCAGACCCTGAAATCAGAAGCTGCCTCAGAGGCAAAATGAACACCACGTGATGCTGCAAATGGATTATTTCGTGGACAAATCTAAAAAAAAAGACATTTCTAAAGGTACTTTTGCAAATTCACTGCAATCAAAATAAAAATCATTCCTTTAGATCAAGCTATATAGTACTAACTTCAGAAAAACAAAGGTGCCTCATGTCCACGTGTAAATGCAGAACAGTGACCTAGAATAAGGCATAACTGAGATTTCTTCTAACAGAGTTAACCCAATTTCAGTATTACAGCTTTGCCCAAGAAGAAATTACATATACTTTGGTATTTATAGAATAAAATTCCAATTCATCCTACTATTTTCACAGCTGCTAATTTTCCAAGAAGTGCCCTCCTTAGGTTCAGCCCTTCGCCTCCCAGGGGCTCCACATTGGCCCCCATCACCACCATCTCTCCGGTGCTTAACCAAACTCCCTTTCCCCAGGTTTGGGTGGGAGAAAGGATGCACTCTGGGAAACTTTTTTTATTGTACGCAGAGGTTAGTGCTCTAGATCAAAGTGGCCTGGATACTGAGGAGAGAGAAATAAATGATAATCCTTGGCCTCAGGTCCCACAATCTAACAGGGAGACAAGAAATACATACAACCAGTAAGTATGATAAGTGTTACTGAGATTACAAAAATGCTCTGAAATTATGTAAGAGGGGGCTAGAGAGTGGGGCTGGGCAAGGACACCTGCTTAAGAGACGAGGACCCAGCCAGACTAGGACAGGGAAGAAAAGAGAAAAATATCCTTACTCATCTCAACTGTCAATGCTGTATTTTTCAGAAGATTGACTGCAGTTTTCTGTAGACTAAGAATATGACTGCAGATTATTTCAAGATACTTAGCACTTTATTTCGGGAGCACATCAGATACGAATACAGACCCACCCAACTGCAATACTACTTTGGAACAATCTCATTTGGCCATGAACAGATGTCTCTGTATCTGCCAACAACACACACACACACACACACCACTCCAATTAATGGACCTGGGCGGAAGCCCTAGAAAGCACTTTAGTGTCTGACATTCCAGAGATGAGAATACCACTTACTGCAGGACGCTGGCAAATCCCTGTGCCTCCTTTTCCTAATCTTATTACAGCATATATTACTTTAATATGATCACCTGAAGACTGTTGGTCTCCCTGAACTGGAATATAAGCACCAGGAAAGCAGGGACTTGGGCTTTATGGCTGCCGTAGCCCACCCACTCAGCACAATGCCTAACCCTTAGGAGGTGCCCAATATATTCTGTATTTGACTGAATGAAGACTAGTCAGTATAAAGTAACACACCCTCTGTTCCCAAAACCCTAGACCTTAACAATGAACTATGACCCGACAAAGTGTGTAGCTCAGCAATACAGCAAGGTTATCACTTTAAAAGACTTAATTATCACCTTCCTTTTGAAACTAAGATAACATTTGGCATATCTAAAAATAATTAGCCCAAGAGATCTGCAAAAATTGTTTTAACATAGTCTCTTTAATATCAACGCTTTTCTAAAATGTGCATTGTGAGAGAATACAAACATCCGTTTAGGTAAATGGACTCTTCAATGATTCATCCTTCAATACGATTTCTTTAATTCTGTTGATTTTAAGTCCACCTAATTTCAGTCATTTTTAAAAACTGTTTCTCAGCGTGCAGTAAATCTAGAATCTTCTTTTAAAGATTTTTCCCGATCCCATTCTCCACTCCTTAAAGCAAGATATATAAAACTAACCACCCTTGGATCCGAAGATTGCTTGGGGATTTCCTATATGCAATGAGGCACATAAAAAAAAAAAGGCTAGTGAGACTTGAAACAGAAGGAAAGATTTCAGAAATTTTCAATAATATAACCACTTTAGGCCCACTTTACAAAGAATTAACTTCTTTCGGGGATGACTCAGAATTATGATCCCTAGATGTAACTCATAAGGAGCTCATCACACAAATTCTGTCCCATTATGTGGAAACCGTAGTCCTGGTGGCCAAACATAAAAACGCCAAGTTTTAAACACACCCACATTTTTGCTTAATTAGGGACTTAAAACGGACATTAGCGGTTCTCCCTTAAAGCCTATCTGAAAGCCCTAACAAAACAAATACAATACGCTTGCGGTGACGTCTCTGCACAGAAATACTTCAAGCCACACACACACAGATGTGTCTGGTGTATTAAACAAATGACAGGAAAGCGAACCCTGCTTTTCACGATTGGCGTGGATTCCAGGGGACAAGCCCGCCACCTGGACACATGGCTGGGAGCGTGAGAGCTCATCGCTCTCACACTGAGTGGAAAATCCAAAGATGTCCGCAGCACTTATTTAAAGTTTCCACCTTCACACACCCCCTGCCCCCCAAGAGCCGGGTCGGAGGACTCCGCCCGGCGAGGAAGTGGGCACTAGGCTTCCGTCCGCCGCCCCGGCAGGACTCCGAGCCTCTGCCCGTCCCCGCGAGACCCTCCTTCCTGCCGGCGGAGCCCCCCCCGCCCCGGGGACAGTTCCCGCTCCGCGCGCGGCCACTCTAAAATGGAGACCGAGCCGTTGGCGCCGCGTCCCCCCGCCGACCCCCGCCCGGGCCCGCGCCCCCCACCCGCCTCCCACCAGACTCCCGCCCGGTCCCCGCCCGACTCCCGCACGCCAGCCGGGGGCGAAAGCCCGCAGCCGCCCACCCGCCTCGGCCGGCTCGCCTCGGCCCCCCGGCAACGCCCGGCGCCCTCCTCTCCCCGGCTCGAGGCCGCGAGCCCCCCGGCCCCGCGCGGGCCAACAGCCCCGCGGGGCCGCGCCACCCCCGCCACTAGGCCCCGCGGGCCGCCCCCGCGCCGCGCGCCGCACCTACCATGGTACAGATGGAGGCGAATTTGGAGACTGTCATTAGGATTTCCATTCGCCCAGCGCCATCTTCCACCCAATCACAGCGGCGGCGGGCGCGGGAGGAGGGAGCCCGGCCGCTCGCTCTCGCCGCAGGCCCGGCGGGCCCGAGCCGTCGCCGCGCGCCCCCGGACCGAGCCCTCTCTGCCGCCGAAGGGCCGCCGCCGCCGCCGCAGGCGCTCGGGCTCTCCCGGCCTCGGCCTCCGGCCCCGGCTTCTCACCCGCGCAGGGCGCAGCCGCTGCCTCGGGGCCCACGCCTGCCCGAGAAGCCGCCGCCGCACACCCCACCCTGCGCGCCCGGCGAGCGGGCTCCGCCCCGGCCCTAATGCCCGGCGGTCCACAGCCGCGCGGCCCGCGCTCCCTCCCGGCCCGCCCCGCGCGCGCCCCGCCCCCCGCCGAGGCCCCACCTCCCCCGTCCCAGAGCGTTAGAGCCGGGACTCCCGGGTCCGCCTCACTCCGCGCGCGGCTGGGGACGGGGTGGCGGCGGGCACCGCCTCCTGTCCCCGCTTCCCGCGTGGTCCTAGAGACCGCCATCAGCGGTCCGAGAAGAGTGGCAGCAAGGGGTGCGCGCGGCGCGGCGCGGCTGGGTGAGCGGGGGGCGACCAGGGTCAACCCTGAAGGGGCATGACCCGCAGCCCTGTCCCCAGGGCTCAAGCCAGCTAGCCACCACTGCCGAAACCGGAGGCGATGATCCGACCATTCCGGGTGGGGTGAGAGGAGACCCCCTTCTTTCAAGACAACCCGAGTAATACAGCATCCCATGCACATACCAAAATGCAAGGGATTTGGTTTTTTGTGGGGTGTTTTATTTTATTATTGAATAATTATCTGGATGAAAGTACTGTAACTTTAGTAAATTAATAAAAATGAAAGGCAAAGAAAAATACAGAGAGAAAGAGAAAAGATGAGTAATAAGGGACCCTGGCTTTCTGCCTGTCGGCTGGCCTTTAAAATGTGTTTATAAATACAGTATCTAAATATATTTACACTAGACAACAGGGCCTGTATAAAAGGAAAGACCTCAACCCAGCAGTGAGATGATGCGACCAAACCAGAAGTTAGATCCCACGAGTGAGAGATGCCCTAAAGCAGCAGTTAGCTGGTGGGATATTTCCTCTTCACTATTTTTATAAAATTTACCGTCGCACCTGTGCTTCAAGTCAGACAGCTCAGCTGTGTGTCTTCCTTTATGAGAAAGTACTTCGAGTGAGAACTTTATAAATTATTGTATTAGAAAGGTTGTGGTACTTTTCAAGTGGCAATCCGTGGTGATGGGGAACTTCCATTTCAGCCGGGCTGGGGGGAATTCAGACAAAGCTCTAATATCTGGTATGCCTCACCTCATAGGCTAAAAGCATTTCAAACCAAAACATAGCATTCACACACAACGTAGGTGAGAAATAAATTTCTGTTACATGAGTGCTGTTTCCATAGTGATTCCCATTATAAGCTTGTGTAGGGGAAATTAGCTTGAATATAGCCATGTCCCATAGTAGCCAGCCTGGTTCTCCATGGAAGCCGTGGCCCTGGCTGTCTGCCCTGACACCAAGCCAGCAGCTAGGTCCATTTCTTATGGTCATACTTACAGGTGTGTAGCTTCCCTGCCTAGACTCGCAAGCAGCGCCCACTTGGTTTCTTTCTTGCTTTATGCTACTCACTGTTTGGACAAGAGTCATCACATCGTAGACCCTAGGGGCCTGCCTGGGCCTCGTCTTCCACGCCGCTGGGCCCTGTCCATCTTGGTAAAATGTCTGTTATACATCCTGTCCTTCCACCTGCTGTTTTGTCCCAGTGAGCAGATCGAATGTGCCAGAATTTGACCTCCTCCTCCTTCGATGTCGCCCACCACCATGCCTCCTTGTCCTTGAAACCTACAACGTGACAGGAACAGAGGCCACTCAATCCAGCTCTATGCATACATTTATAGGATAGCGAGGCCTACTTAATGGATTTCTGATGGCATCATGTGGAGTCGTGTCCAGTAGAGAGCCATCTGAATTCACAGACAGGACAAACATGTCTTGTCGCCCCAGCTTAAGGCTGAGTAGAAAGACTCAAATATAAGAAGAGAGCCCTTTCTTTGCCTGGTGCTGTGCCTGAGCATTTTCCATTATGTGTGATGCAGCTGGGGATAAGACTTGCCTGGAACCCCACACTCTTGCACCCAGAGCATGCAAGGAGTATACTGGGTGTGGAACACGTTTTACCTGCAACTGTCTGAGCTTCACCAAGAGCCTCATTGTACCATTTCTGGGCCTGCCTGAATGTACAAGCATTAAAATACCCCCCAAATACCTCCTGGGTCAAGTAAGTGAACAAACCAAGGCCAACCTTAATCTGTTTGGTCAGTGCTTTTATTTCAAAGTTTTTCATTTGAAAACCTTTATGCACTCCTGCCCTCTCCACACCCATTTGCCCTGGATCTAAAATCCAGGTGTCTCCCCTCCTCTACCCTGCCTCTAGACAGGGAATGAATTGACCTTTCCTAGTGGTATTGATTAATACTCCCAGGTCTCCAAGCAGAGGATGTCCAAAAAAAAAAAAAAAAAAAATCCCAGTGATGGTCTATACTTCTTCTTAGGAAATATACATGAAAGTATTGAGTAGGGTAGTTGTGGGGTATGATGTTTACAATTTACTCTCAGAGGTTTAGAAATTAGATGATATTCTTTAAATAGAGTCAAGAGGCTATTCTGGAGGCTACTATTATGCAAGTGTCAGCTAGATACTGCTAACTGCCATAGTTTGCCAAACCCCAACCAACACCATCCCTACCAACCCTAAAGAACCCCTATGGCTCTTTCTGAGATTCTACAAAAGTTCCATGCACTAGGATTACTTTCCAGAAACCTACAACCTCCAGATGGGTTCCTAGGACAGATAAGTCTTGAAACGCAGGGGGCCCAGCCTCTCTAGAACATCAACTAATTCCATCCCCCTATCCCATATTGTCGACAACCCTTTCCAACATGAAAACGTTAGAATGGGCATAGTCCAAATACCCCTAAAGATTGGGAGAAAGATCAAAGGAGAAGGAGGAATTATAACAGAGAAGATAGCATTTAACAGATGAGTATGACTGCTGAATTATTTTATCGATATTTTAGTCTCCAAAGTCTTGGAGCACATAGAAGGAAAAACCTAAAATTGTGGTACAGTAACCCATACCAAAGTCTGAAATCTGTTCTATCATTACTTGTTACAATGTACTTTGACATTTATTGTTTTTTTATATATGTTATATTTCACACAAAAAAAATGTTTTTAAAAAAACTGAAATGTGTGCTCATAATTTACAATAAACATTTATTGATCATCTAATAGTGCATTAGAGAAGTCTCTGCCCTCAGGAAGCACAAAGTCCATTGGCATAGGCAGATGACTATTACGGTAAACGAGATGAGAGAATGAAGGACCAAGTGGTATCAGCTCCAAGAGAGTGTGTTCAGCTCTTCCCCCAGGAGGGGTGAGCTGGGGGTGGGGGGTGCTTCACAATCTAGAAGATTAGGTTGAGCAATGGGGAGGGATGGGGAAGGCTGGTGGTTTTCTAGGCAGAGGGAAAGCCCCGAAACCTGTGGAAGGTATCTATGGGGCGTGTTGCAGGGGGTTTGTGGAGAAGAGTACGAAATGTCCAGGGGACAATCCAACCCACAGTGACCCTCTCTGGGACTTCTGCCGTCATACCCATCCATAATAAGTGGCAGAATCAGCCTACCTTAAAACCTGCTCCACACGACAGTCCATATGGAATCCCAGTCCTGCAGATTTCAAGGAGAATGAGCAAATTTCCAAGAATAAGCAAATTTCAAGGAGACATCAAAATAATAACAGGTCTGCAATAGGAGACAGCCTGCTTCCTGCTGAGTATAAAGTAAGCCAGAATACTTTCTCTGTGTACTTGGGTCCTCGTTAATGTGGGTCCCACTAGAGGAGACTAACAACACGCTGGTGAGGATAACACAATCATTTCAACTGTTTTGATCCTGTTCAAAAGTGGCTGAGCTTGGCTGGAGAAGGGGACTCCTTTCCAACTGCTTGCGCCACCCACTCTTTTCTTCTGTGTAGAGAAGGAGTGGGATAGAGTAGTAATGTGGGGACACACTGTGTCCTTTAGCATAAGCATGATCCCTCTGATCTCTTATTACTCAGAAATTTGTATCGGAATTGCATTTACTCCTTCAATAAATATCTGTTGGGCTCCTCCTACCCTACAAGCTTTGTGGTAGAACCTTAGGACAAAAGTTCTTGTATTCAAAAACCTCACCACCTAGTTGAAAAAAGAAGACACTATACCCAAACAACTCTAAAGTAGAAAAGTGCTAATTGTGTGACTGATAGTCTTATAAGAGTTTGGAGAAGAGAATAATTTTTCTGCTTTAGGTCATCAGAAAACGTGACTGCATGCTAAAGAGTCAGGTCATCTAATCCAGAGGGAACCGTGGGGTATTCTCAGAGACTAACATCGTTTTATCTTTTAATAGAACTGTTAAAAGAGTGATCTTTTAAAAAAAAATTAAATCCCACCATGTCCCCCTCTGCCTAAAACCATGCAGGAGCCCAGCTCTGCCACTTACTAGCTGTGTCATTTGAGGCAAGTTGCTCTATCTCTATGCCTCTGTTTCTTCATCTGTAAAGTGGGTGTAATAATAATATTACCTGCCTGCAGAGTTATTTTGAGATTAAACTAGTTAGTATTTGTAAAGTACTCAAACTGCCCCTGACCATCTTTCCGGGTTCATCTCACACCATCCTCCCTTCTTTTGCTACATGCCAAGCTTCCGTTTTGTTCCTCAGGTACCTACAAGCTCCATTCTACCTCAGAGCGTTCGTACCAGCCATTCCTGCTCCCTGGCATGCTTCCCTCACCTCTTCACAAGGTAGGCTTGTGTCATCAGTTCTCAATTCAGAGGCCACCTCCTGCAGCAGGCTGCCCAGTCCCAGTCTGTCCACCCCTCTCAGGGAAGCTCCACAAGAGCAGGGACCCGGGATGCCTCTATCCCTTACATCTGGACAAGAGTAAGTGCACAATAAATGCTTGCTACTGAATGAACTGAACTGATAAACACCTAAACTTTAAGGAAGTCCAACTCCAGAGCAAATAAAAATAAAATAATGCAGGTGTTTTATCTTTCCTCACCACTATGACCAGTTGGAAGGCTTCCTAAGTACTTACAGAGACTCAGCTTGCTTCTCTGACTGTCATTTTCAGGTTGGAGTTCCCCATTTGCTCAGTTCTCATGAGAAAGTTCGTCAGAAAAATAAAACACACACAGACACAAACCCAACACCATCCTCTGAACTCCCGAAAGCCTCGAGTAACCAGGTCTAACTTTCCCACTCATAATTTGGATTTCTTTATTTGTGCCTTTAGGTTTTTTTTCCTTTTCCAAGGGAGACAGCTTCTTCCTTCATCCTGCTGTCCCCTATAATCTGCTTCTCGAAGTTTCCAGAGTGGTTTTTCCAAAGGGTTTACCAGCGTTTCAATGTATGTTTGGACTCTGTGTTGCCAGAGTTTGGCTCCAACTTGTGAGCTTACTATCCGCTTACCTGCAGATTTGCAGCCTGGCTCCCGCTAGGTCTCCCTGCTACCCACCTTAATTAGTCCACCTGGGCACCACGGAAGGAGCCGGAGGACCTCCCTGGGGCTTCCCTGAGCCGTCAAGCTGCAGGGACAGTCAAGGGAAAGAGGCATGACTTCCACTTCTTCTTTTAAGAAAAAAAAAATCCTCTATTAAAATAGCTAACCACAACAATATTAAACAAAAGCAAAAAATTTAAAAATACTTATGTCACAAACTCTTATCAAGATATACAAGAAACTGTTCATGGTGATTTCCTAGGGACAAGGAAGTGGGAATGGATGAAATGTGGGGGTGGGCAAGGTGGAAGAGACAGTTTTGACTGCACACTTCTTTTTTTAATACTTTTTGAGTTTTGAACCATGCAAATCTATGACTATTTCAAAAATTAAGCAAACTGAATATTTTGAAAACTTAAATAAAAGACATTTATGTGACGATATATATTTTTAAATTACGAAGCAAAATTAAAATGTTTTTCTTCTGACAAGTAAGTGAGAAGTAGGATATAGACTTGACCTCTGATACTTCCCTCCTCAGGGCAGGCACCTGGCTAGTATCCTCCGCCATCATTGGCTTTGACCCTCCTAGCAAGGAAAGGCAGTGGTTCATGACTCAGGCATTAAATGGCAAGCCTACCTTAACTTCCTGTCAAAAGAAAGAGGTTGGGGGAGGCGGTAGTAAGAGGTGAAATTCCTCTCTGGCCTCACATTCCTGGTGCTCCTGCTCCATCCACAAGATCCAAGCAGGAAAGTGAGGCAGCAATGATCTGATGATCTGTCACCCCTGGGCAGAGCACTCCTGTGCTGGCTTTTTGCCAGCAGAGGAAGAGCACCTGTCTTCCTAAGCATTTCTCCCATTTAACCTTCTGGGGTTTTTTTAAGTGGGATTTGCTTTATTTCGCCTTCCCCAATTCCCTTCTGATCAATGCTTCTAGAAGATGGGTATGGTAAAGCAGGATAGAAGAAGACATCTGCAGGTCCTGGTTTTCTATCCAGCTCTGAAACAGTTAATAGACAACCACAGGTCCCTGGTTTCCTATCCATCTCTGAAAGAGTTAATGGACAATGGCAGGTCCTAGTTTCCTGGTTTTGTTTTTAATTTTAATTTTTTAACAACAATTACACACTGAAGAAGAAGCATCTGTTTTCTGGCACAAGCCTTGAAGCTACACAAATAACAGATTATACCAGAATTTTTCTTTTCATCAATAGATCTTCTAGGGAAATGCACACCTTCTCTTCATGGCTCAAGCCCAGAGCTGCTGCACCCGCCAACCTGCTGTAGACTGGAACACAGTGTCCGAGAGCTCCTTCTTCCTCTCCTTTGCTGCTTGGTAAGCGGAACAGACTTTTGCATTTTACAGGGAAATAGGAAATAGACAACAAAAATAATGACAATGGGAAAGTCAAAGTTTATAAAACTCTTATTGTAGTAGTGTTTGCCCCCTGAAATATTGGAGAATTTCTGTTGATGAATTGTAACTGAGAAATTAGGAGTTAGGAGATGATTATGATTAGTGAATCATTACATAAATATTTTTCTAGTATATTAAAGTAGACAGAGGGAAATACCTGAAATCTGTGCACTATAACCCAGAAGCCGAAATGGGCCCACCTGGCACATGCAGTAGCTTCAATCTGCACATGCCCAATAATTAGATCATCTCTAATTTTATTATCTTGAGCCACTGTGCTCATTATCTTAAAATCTGCCCATCTTTTGATACTGTAAAATTATCAGAATTACTGCAGTTCGGAGAGACAGATTTTGGGACCAATAGGCCATCGGATGTCCTGCCGCATGCCAAGCAATAAACTCTTTTTCTCCCTGAAACCCTGGTGTCTCAGGAATTGGTCATTTGAGCACTTTGGATAGAGAACCCACTGCTTTAGATCAATATCAGAACTAGGGCATTGAAGGGTGTGGTTGTACTTCCCCCTCTACCCCTCGTGCACACACAGGATGTCCAGCTTGTGATCTCAAGAAGCTTCATAACCCACTAAGCTTGAGTTTCCTCCTTCTACATGGGAAGACCCCTCCTCAGGCGTAAGTGAGGATTGAGATCCTGCACATGAGTACACAGTGCCACCCAGTTATTCACCTGGAATCTTTCCTTGCCTCTTCCCAGCAGGAAAGACAATTCAGCCAGAACAGTTCGAGTCTTTGATTCAGGAAAGTAATTTGGAAAGTTATAAATTGAACTGTTAATGGTGATTCTTTCTGGGGTGTAGGATTACAGAGGCTTTTGCTTTCTTCCTTGTGTATTTCTTTCTTGTTTAATATTTCATATGAAAATGTATTACTTTTGTAATAAAAATGCTTTCAAAAGGTTATCTGCCTAGTGTCTCTTTCTTTCTTCCTTTTTACATTAATCTAGTTGCCACTGATTTGATCACGACTGGGTGATATGGGAGAACATTGGAATCTGTCTTGGTTACTGACACTGTATGTCACGTTATAGCCATAACCAATTCTCTGGAAATCCTGTGGGCATCTCTCTGGGATCCAGTTATAACTTTTCACAAACGACCTTGCAGAATCATGGAATATGGTCTAAATAAAGTGCATATTTGGGAATCTATTCCTGGTTCTCCCCCTTACCACCCTTAATGCCCTACTTTCCAATGTGTAAGATATAAAAAGTGTTTTAAGCCTCATCAATGAAAAATCCCACATAAATTCCTTTGAGTGCGGTGGTCTACAGCCTGAGAAGCAGGCCAGCTCAGACAGGACCTCACAGGGTGAGTCGTGGAAATCTGGAGTCGGAGCCTCAGTCACTGGACCTGAATCTCAATTGTTTCCATCAGAGAACACATTTGGTGCAGGGCCTTGGAGACAAAACAGAACGCCAGTTGCTAATTTATACCACATGCCTCCCCTCTTGGCTGTGCAGCACATCATCAGTTCCATTGTGTTGGCTTGCCCAACAGAGTCACGTCCCACCTTAGGGGTCAAGTCTTATGAATTCTTTCAGGTGTCTGGAAAGGCATCTCTTGCTACTTTCAGAATCACGACAAGTAGGTGCAGAGGATACAAAAGCACAAGGCATGCCTGTGAAATGACAGAAAACCAGCCCTCAGGTTGCTCTAATACTTCTTCGTGGACTTCTCTGGCTCTGTCACCACGAGGTGCCTTGACTACTTCCCCTCTCTGTTTACCCCTTGGATTTAGTGACTCAGCTTTTGGAGTGGCCACTTGGCTCAGCCCTCAGATGTGGCTTCCTGGATGTGGTCACAGTCATCCCTCAGAGTCAGCCAAGCACCTTGTGTTGTCTCTATCCGTCACCACCTGATGGGGAAAAAGAGCAGAAGCCACCAGTCTTCTGGCTGGAAAGCTTCAGCATCACCTGTTCCCTCTCCCGCCTCCTCCCCATGCAGCCCTGTCCATTCTGTCTCAGTATCTGCTGCATTTGTTTCCTCTGAAACCCCCACCCCACCCCATTGCTGCTTGAGATCAGGGGCCCATCACCTCCAGTGCACCATAGCCCTAGACCCCTCCCTTGTCTCTCTCCTCTAATCTGTGCCCTTTCAGCCCTTTCTCTACATTCCTGCAAAGCTGTTGTCCCCAAATGCAAATCTGCTGAAAAGCCTCTGCAGGTGCCCCTTGCCAGGGGGTCAAGTCAAGGCTCTCTGCTTGCCATAAAAGGTCCTCCCTGCCCACCACTCCACCTCAGCTGCCTCCTGCCCTGTGCCACACTCCTTCTTCCAGCATGTTAGATTTCGTGCTTCCCCACCTGTGCTTCCTCGATCCTCTGCCTTTAAGGGCCCACGCCACCCCTCCCACCAAGGACACCCACGGGCCTGGTCAACCCAGAACAATCCCTGTTTTCACCTCATGTGGGGGATGATTATTACCTGCCCACCTTGCATTTTTCCAAGTGTCCTGACTTGGGCAACATGCTGAGTGGGCACCCTATGTTTGTCCTAATTCTTCAGCTGGCAAATCTCTGCTCATCCTTCACAAGCCACTCAAACATCAGAAATGCTGGGGCGCTGAGCCCAAATCCTTCAGGGAAAAGCAGCTGCTCCCTCACGGGCTTTTACTGTAACTTCACCGCAGTGTCTGCCAGGGGATGTCACTGAGGAATTGCTTATATGTCTGTCTCCTGTAGTAGACTTCATGTGTCTTACTTATTTTTGCACCCCCAGCACCCAGAAGAGTCCCTGACACGTAGTAGGTGCCCCTGTAATGACCGCTGAAGAAGAACAAGAAATGAATTCTTTCCATATTTCTTAAGTAAAAACTATGTGCCAGGCACTGTTCTTGATTCTTGGCGAAACACATACACATCGCAGTCTCACGGAGCTGATATTTTGGTGGGAGAAAGAGACATAAGTTCATTTCTGAACAAATCCCTGGCAAGAGTATGGTCTGGGATTTGCTTTTGACTAAGCAGGCTGCCCTGGAGCTGGGGATGGGATCAGGTCCCCCGGAGGCACAGGCTTAGGCAAGCGAGCCTTCTGCCGGATGGGAAGAAGCTCTGTAGATGGGGCCCATTCAAGCGGGGCTAGCATCTCCTTTTCGGCCCTGCCAGCCTCTCCCTGCGACAGCATTTTTAACCTCATTTGAATACAATTTTGACATATTATTGTAAGGTCCTGGAGAAATGGCTGACCTTACTGCCACTGTGGGAGGATCTGTCATTAATCTTCATGGCATGTCTCAGAGCATCAAGCTTGTTATAAAACCTTTTCTCACCCACTGCTGCTAGCTTAGTTTTGCATCAAGCGCCACCAAAACTGAATTTCAGCCATTGTTATCAAATCTGTGGAAGCGTATACTCAGGGAAATTATACCCTGGAAAGACTTTCAATTCAAAAATTAAAGAAAGAACTCCATAGACATGAAAACAGTCATACAGTCTGTTTCGTCGACATAGTTCTGCTAGAAGCCGGTCATAACATTTACATTTATATGCCTGGATTTTATGGTTATAATGAGTTTTGATAAGTGTCTATATCTATTTAACCGCCACCCCCAAATAAGATAGGGAACATCTCCATCAGCCCAGAAAGTCCCTTTGCCATCTACCAATTTTATCAATTATCAATAGGGCTGTGCTGGTTTGAAAGTAGTATATACCCCAGAAAAGCCATGTTTTAATCCTGATTCAATCTTGTGTGGGTAGTTGTTTCCTTTTATCCTAATTCAATACTGTATGTGGAAACTGTTGATTAGATTATCTCCAAGGAGATGTGGCTCGCCTAATTATGGATGTGACCATGGGATTGGATGGAGATGTGACTCCACCCATTGTAGGAGGGTCTTGATTCATTTACTGGAATCCTTTAAAACATAGGAAATAAATTGGAGAGAGCCAGAAACAACAGAGCCAATGGAGCTGACACAGATGTGGACATGTGGAGAACACATGGATGTTTGGAGATGCTTGGAGCCCAGCAGATGTCACCATGAGATATTAACCAAGCCAGAACCTGGAGGGAGCCAAGGGAAGCCAAGAGATAAAAGCCAGACCCAGAGAAGCAAAGTGAGGAACCCCCTCAGGAACAGAGACTGAAAACAACAGGGCCTAGGCTCAAGGGACCAGCAAGGTGTGTCCTGGCTGTCAGAGGAGTTCCAGACATGCTGGTTTTTCTTGAATTAAGGTATCTTTCCCTGGGTGGCTTAGTTTGGACATTTTATAGGCTTAGAACTGTAAACATGTACCTTATTAAATTTCCCTTTATTTTTCTAGCTCTGGTATATCACATTCTGGCAGCTCGCAAACTAACATAATGGCCATGCTTGTTTCAACTGTATCCCAATCCATCATCCCCTAAGATGATTTTGAAGCAAATGTGGATATCATATTATTATATCTGTAAATATTTCCTTTTGTTTATCTAGAAGATAACCACAATATTATGGTCACACCCAAACAAATAAACAGTCATTCCTCAACATTACCAAAAATATCTAGTCCATGTTCACATTGCCCCAGTTTCCATTTTCTTTACCTTTGATGGATCCTCTAGGCCCTGAAAACCATTGCCAGATGAATAGTTCCAATGCACCAGCATGATTATCTACTAACTTTTATCTGCTAAATTGTGTTACTCCTTTGTGTAGCATAACCAAGTTTCAATTTAACTTTCCAGTTTAAAATTCCAATATTCCTCTCCATGCAGCTTAAACTTCAGCAAATGTAAAGCCTTAGCTTTGGTATGAATTAACCTTGGCTCCCTGTCTCTCCACCTTGCCCACAAGTTTTCATTGCAGTAAATGTATTTGTTGAACACCTACTAGGTCCCAGTGCTATGCTAGTAGCTAGGCAATCAGTGGTTAAAAAAAAAAAAAAAAAAAAGGCCAACATAGTTCCAGTCCCCAGGCAAGTTTTACAGCATACTCCTCTTTCTATTGTTGGAATTCTAAGTACTTTTAAGATAAAGTTCAAGTGGTATCTCCTCTGCAAAATCTGCCCTGATCTTTTCAGACAGAAATACTCTCTCAGTTCTCTAAAATGCCTCCTTTACTTCATTTGTACTGCTCCTAGAGGACATATGCATAAGAAATTCGAATGGAAGATATGTACAGATAATTACTTCATCTCTGTAATACCCTCAACATCTAATGGGAACACAGTGAACGACTGAATGAATGAATATGTTGAGAGAAGTATCAAAAAGAAAATACTGTTGAGTGAATGAGTATCAAACCTGGCTGTTTAAGAAAAGACATATTTGAGACATTTTCCAGTTAGTATAGGTGATTGCAGTGCTCTGCATAGACTTAGGGGTAAGATCAATATATAAAGCAATTAGGAATTGGCCTATATAGCAAGAGGATATACTTTTCACTCTTCTTCTTTCAGACGTCTTCTTCAATCATAGTATGTTTCTGAAGTTGGTGCAAAGGATTAAGAAGCAGATTTTCTGTAGTAAGACATCCTTAAACAATACCTCTCTACCATTATAAAATATAAAAAAACAAAAAGAAGAAAGTTCAAGGTCAGCCACAACCCACCACTCAGAGCGAATCATGGTCGACATGTGGGTGTATTTCCTTCCAGGCTTTTTTTTTTGTGTATGCTTTTTTCTAAACATACACAAAAGAAGCCTTGGCTTTCACAGCGGTGCTGAGGATGGCGGGCTTACCTAAGGAGAACATCTTGTTTTATATATTAAAGTAATGTGGATTTGTCTCCTGCTCTGTGCTGCCTTTGCTCACTGGTGTCTCCCACTCTCTTCTCCTATTTTGTTCTAGTCCTTCTCCCTCTGAATCCAGAGTTCTGGGCTTGTGACCCTCATTGGAGTTTTTTACTCAGCTCTCTGGACCCAATATCCTGTCCCTGAGAGACATCTCTAAACTCACCATCACTTTACTCCATTCATCTCACCGACCTTGACTCTGAAACCAAGTTCCTGGACTTTATCATACTTTTATTATTTTATTTATTGACATTTTTCCATTGCATTAAAAAGCCTTTGAAAATAGAAATTAATGGCTGCACACTCCTTTCTTTTATGTGTGTGCCATAATTATCTTAATCGTTCTCCTAATATTGACTTTGTTAGTTTCAATTTGTCACTATTATGAAAAACATTCTGATGAGTATCTTTGTAAATAAATCTTTACCTATATATCAGATTACTTTATTAAGTCAGACACCTAAAAATAAAATTATTTATTAAAATAGCATAAAATATTTGGTATGCATTGCTAAATTGATTTCTCAAGGGAGTATACAAATGAACACCCACAGCAGGGTACAGCATATCTGTCTTGTTGCATTATTGCCATCATTGTGAATTATTTTTAAGATAGGAAATTTAGGAATAGAAAGGATTTTTCTCAGTGTGATCAAGAGTATCTAGAAAAAATGTACATCACACCTGATGCTGAATGAACAAATGCTTTTTCTCTAAGATCAGGAACAAGGCAAAGATGTCTACGCTCACCACATCTATTCAACAGTGTATGATTTTTAAATATTTGCTAATATTAGATACTGAAAATCAACCGCATTTAATTTGCATTTCTTGGCTTGCTTATGAGTAGAACTTTTTCCTTATGTTGATTGGTAATTTGTATTTCGTCTTTTTTTATTTCTCCTACTGCTGTTGGTGTCCTGGTACTTTATTTGTTTTGTTTTACATTTTTGTGGGGTTTGTTTTCATTCTTTTTTTTATGGCAGAGTTCTCATCTGCCATGCCAGAAACCCAGGTTCAGTTTCCGGTGCCTGCCCATTTAAACAAACAAAACAAAAAAAAAGTATTTACTGAGTAAATATTTTGTACCCAACCCTGTTGGATCCATTTACATTTTCTGAAGGTTGCTAGTATAAAAAGAGATGACTTTTTAATGTTAGTCTGTTTATAAAAGTAACACTATAGAATAGTCATCTAATTAATTACTAGTTCAAGTATAATATGTCCAGGTTTGTAGCTGGAAATAAATTACTGTATTTGTGCCAGTTTGAATCTATTATGTACCCCAGAAAAGCCATGTTTTAATCCTGATTCAGTCTTGAGGCAGCTGTTTCTTTTAATCCTGATTCAATCATTTGGGTTGGAGTCTTCTGATTAGATTAGCTCCGTGGAACTGTGGCACACCCAATAGTGGGTATTAACTCTCAATTAGATGGAGAATTGACTCCACTTATTCCAGGTAGGTCTTCAGTAGCTTACTGGAATCCTTAAAAAGAGGAAATATTTTGGAAAGAAGACAGAAATGACAGAACCTAGAGAAACAACAGAAGCCTCAGAGCCCACAGAGACTTCACAGCAGAGCTGACACAGACGGGGACATGTGGAAAACAGAGACATGGGTGTTTGGAGATGCTTGGAGCCCAGCAGATGTCTCCATGAGATGTTAAGCAAACCAGCACCTGGAGAGGCAGATGCTGGCCACGTGACTACCCAACTGCCAAAGGTGCTCCTAACCCATGGACCTTCCTTGAATTAAGGTAATCTCTTGTTAGTGCCTTAATTGGGGCGTTTTCATAGCCTTAGAATTGTAAACTTGTAACATTTAATTCCCAATTTTAAAAGCTGTTCCAGTCCTGGTATATCGCATTCCAGCAGCTTTCAAAGTAACACAAAAGGGATGACTTTTTAATGTTGGTCTGTTTATAAAAGTGACACCACAGAATAGTCAATTAATTAATTACGTTTGTGTATAATACATCTACGTCTGTAGCTGGAAATAAATTACTGTATATTTGTTGCACTCCATATTCTTTTGTCTCAAAGTGAGTTTGAATGTGAGTCAATAAAACAGGATGTACCTCAGAGAAACTACTTTCCAGAATTGGTACAAGCATATGATGAGATTTTTATGATTGCAAAAATTCTCGACACATCACGAATGAAAAGTCCTGCTGACACAATTTAAGAGAATAATTTAGACCAAATAAGAGTCCTGGACCACTGAACTTCAAAAAGAATTCACCTATCGATCACAATTTCAAAATCCATCAGCAAAAAGAGAAGAAAACTGATGCACTAAACAGCCCCACTGGAAGGTGCTCTGAGTGTGGAGAGGCAGCAGGACAATTCAAGTCCCGGGGTATTTGGTATCCTCTGCTTCCCCTGTGCCCATTTCCGTCCAGCCTTTCTAGATTTTGCTTTCTGTGCCAGTGCACTGTCTGCACACACTAGGCACTTGCTAACTGGCAGTTACTGTTAACACCTTTTTGGTATGTTCCTGGAGAATAGACGTGGCATTCAAGACAAAGCTGCAGTACTAGGCTGCTTCCATCCACCCCTGGATCTGCTACTTTCCAACAGGGTGACCTTGACCAAGTTGCCTACCTTCCAAGTGTTAGTTTACTCTCCTTTAAAGTGGAAATAATAGTATTGAGTGTAGTAGCAGGAGTAAACAAGACAATGCATAGGAAGCACCTGGTATATGGTAAGCATTTGCTGTACCTTAGCTGTTATTCAGAGGAAAGAAAAGCACAACCAGCTAGGTATTTCATATCTTACCATTATTCTATGCAAGTTAAACCAAACAAAACATCATTTTAAAAACTGAAAAATATAAACACAATCAAAGAGCCATTCATTGACTCAGTAACAATTAGGTTAAAGTGCACGAAATAAACAAATAACCTCCCCCTCCACACACACACGTACAAACACAAAAACCAGAGCTGTGTAGAAAATAGGAAATCATTTCTTCCATGCGTAAAACAAGGCACAAAGCCGGAAGCCCAGGGTTGCAGTGTTGGATGCGTGATTGCCTGGGTTGGGACCCCTCTCACAGGGCAGCTCCAGCCTCCTCAACAGCTGCCTCATGGTCCAGAAAGGTTGCTGAATTCTTACCATCAGGCACCATTTTCCAGGCAGTGGGAAAGAGAAGGAGCAAAAAGGGGCCTGCTCCTAACTCTAAAAGAATCCTTCACAGAAATGGCATCTAACAGTTGCATTCACATTTCATTGGCCTGCTGGTGTCATGGTCACATCTGGGGACGCGGAAGGACAGGAAAGAGTCTTTATTCTGAATGGTCAGGTGCCCAGCTAATAACTGGGGGCTGTAGTGCAAACAAAGGAGGGACGGATGTTCAGGAGGGGAATAGCATTCCCTGCCACGGTTTAGTGGATAACAAACACTCTGAGCAAGCAACATAATGATGGCACTCAAGAGAAGTTTGGGCAACTGCTGGACTTACACACCTGCTTATTTGTTAGGGCGCAGTTGTCAACGGTGGATTTGATTGTGTTTTTATGTTTCAAGCACAAGAACCACAAAAGGGACTATGTTCTCAGCCCTGCTGGAAAACACTCAGTCTGCTTCCCATTCTGCCTTCCCCAGCTTGAAAGGAAGGGAAAGCACTTGGAGAGTGTCAGAGAAAAGCAGCCAAGATGACTAAACGCTCTGAACGAACGCTAAGACGGAGAACGGGAAGGGGCCTTTCAAGGAACTGGAATGAGTCAGCCAGGAAAAGAAAGGCCCAGAGGATGACTAAACAAAGACCCCCTGCCACATCAAGGACTCAGGGCACAGGGAAGGAGAATCCCGAGAACCGGCAGCTGTTTATCTTCACCAGCAACCCAGAGAAGGAAAAGGAAGCAGGAGAGGTTCAGGGTGATGTGAGAATAAACCAGCTGCTTGCTGGCTGGGGACACACTGCGCGGAGATTGTACTTATCTCTGAACGCTGAGCTGTTTGGATCTGGTCCCCCCTGGGGCGGGTTTGGGGGGGCGGTTGGAGGAGCCTGGGGCAGGTAGAGGGAGGGCGAGCTACTTAAATATCTATGGTTTCCTTCCCTCTGCCTCAGTTTCCCTCATGGAATAACTACGTTTTGAAGCTCAGAAAAGACACTGTATTGACTTGAAAAACAAGTTCTGATTTTGTACGTGCATAAAAAAAAATCATATAATAACAACTGCTCAAGATGCAACACAGAGGAGGAATGAATTTTCTATACTTTAAAATATTTTTAAAATCATAATAGTAATACAATGGCTTTCTCAATTTGAACTGACAGCTTTTTAGAGCAGTTACTGAGATGACACACTGTGGGGTTTATTTTTTTCATTGCTTTCCTACATTAGATCCCTTCTTGGATTCCTGTTCTGTTGGGAGGTAGTATGCCCTCAACCAGTATTTTCAGGAAGGGTCTATGTAGAGATAAACTTTCAGAGTACTTGTGAGTGCTTAACATTTTTATATTGTGTCCTCATGCTAGATTTTGGCTGGCTATAGAATTCAAGGTGAAAACAATCTTTCCTTAGCGTTTGGAGTCATTACTCCAATGTCTTCCAGCAACCAGTGACCTCATTGAGAAACTTCTTTTTGTTCATCTCTGAAAAAATTCAAAGAGTTTTTATTTCTAAACTTGGCATTCTGAAATGTCACCAGGATATACACTTGGGATTTTTTTTTTCATTGTCTTTGGTACCTAGTTGATTCTGCCAACTTGAAAACTTAAGTTTTTCTTCAATTCGAGAAAATGATCTTCTATTATTTCTGTATATGCTTTGTCTTCCATCACTACTTTCTCCTCCTGGAATGCCTATTAGATAGCTACTGAATCCTCTATGTTTCTTGACATCCCTTCATATCTTCCATTATCACTCCATATTTGGAATATCTCTTTGCCCACATCTTCTAGATCACTAATTGATCTTCAGCTTTATTCTCAGCTTCAGTCCTTCTGTTATGTTTTCATTTTGACAATCATGTTTTTAATTTTTGAGAATTTTTTTCTTATTCTCTGGGGTTGTTTTTCATGGCCATCTGTTTCTGTTCTTTTTTCAACAGATAACAGCATCTCTTTGGGAGGTTAGATTACAAAGTGTTGTTGTTGCTATTTTAAAGTAACAACACTTCTTCGATTCTCTGTCTTCACTCTCTGAAATGACCTATTCCATTTGTCCAAATGGGTCTTCCACAAATTAATTTCCAAGTGTCTGAAGATCCTTGACAGACATGCTTAAGAATATGTCGGTTTTTACAGGCATCTCGCCTAAGTTTTCTTCTGCACATCAGTGGTTTTTATTTACCCAAAAGGCCTTGTCCTGACTCCACCCCCACCAGAAAGGAAGGCTGGCAAGAAGTCTCTGGGGTGAGGGTGTGTTTCCCCAAAAGCAGGCTCCTCTGAGGATGCTGGCCTGGGAGAGGTTTACTCCACAGAGTGCCAGAATCGTGGAGCGCAGTGCCTGTGGCTTCTTGGGGGGTCCTGAGTCCTTTGGGGTCAGGTTGGCCTCACCTTCACCCCAGGACCTCCCAGGCAGAGCTCTTACTTAGTTGGAGGGGTCCTTGGGATTGCGGCTGGGACAAACGCTTTAGGGACAGGGCAGGGCTTAGAGGCCCAGCCATTCCGTAGAAGGTCCTTCAGTCCATCACTTCATCCCACGCTGGCTGACTCCAAGTCTTGGAATTCCTCCAGAGTTCTGCCACAAACACAGCTCCCACTTCCATTGTGGCCTGGTGGCGTTCATCCCGCTGTGACTTGTTTGAGCCATTTACAGCCTATCTCTTAGAGGTTTTTCAAAATGTCTTGTCATGGATGGAGCCATTTCTTGTTTCCCCTGTCTTTTGACCGTCTTTCCATATCCTTTCTCATTTCACTGGGATCTGTGCTTAGTTCTGGGGTTCCCAGTGAGAACAAGGAAGACACAGCCCCTTCCTCGGGGAGCTTACGTCTTGAGCAGTAAATAAGCAATTACATTGAATTGCTTGTATTGGTGCTACAGGGGTGGGGTGGGGTGGGGGCTTGGGAACAAGCAGGTAAGAAAGGCTTTTAAAGGAAAGGGTGTCTAAACTGAGACCTGAAAAGGGAATGAGTGTCGGGGGGGTAGGCAAGAGTAGGGGTGGAGCCAGGGAGCCGGGATAGAAAGAAGGGAGCAGGAGCATTCGAGACCAAAGGAATGGCAGGTGACAGTGTGCGACCCTGGACAAATAAAGGAGCTATCCCTTTTGTTCTGGTTTGCAAGCTATCAGATTGCAATATACCGGAAAGGGAATGGCTTTTAAGAAGGGGGATTTAATGAGTTGCTAGTTTACAGTTCTAAGGCCAAGAAACTGTCCCAATTAAAACAAATCTATAAAAATGTCCAATCAAAGGCATCCAGGGAAAGATACCTTGGTTGAAAAAGGCCGATGAAGTTCAAGGTTTCTCTCTCAAGTGGAAGGGTACATGGCAAACACCGAGTTTCTCTCTCATCTGGAAAGGCACATGGTGAACACGGTGAGGGTTTCTTTCTCATTTGGAAGGGCACATGGCGAACATGGCATCATTTGCTAGCTTCTTCTCCTGGCTTCCTGTTTCATGAAGCTCCCTGGAAGGCATTTTCCTTCTTCATCTCCAAAGATTGCTGGTTAGTGGACTCTGCTTCTCGTGGCTATGTTGTTCTGCTCTGCTCTCTCTGAATCTCATTCTCTAAAATGTTTCCTCTTTTATAGGACTTCAGAAACTAATCAAGACCCACCCAAATGGATGGAAACAGTTAATCCAGTCTAACAACCACTTTTGATTAAATTACATCTCCAGGGAGATGATCTAACATACAATACTGAATAGGGATTCGAAGAAACAGCTTCCTTTACAAAATGGGATTAGGATTAAAACATGGCTTTTCTAGGGTACATACATCATTTCAAACCAGCACACCTTTCATTTTGACTCCTGAGATGGGATGGACAAGTGAAAGACAGACCTACACAGCAAACTGCTTCTGAGAGCTAACCATCCTGTTCACTGGAGATGCCCCCTTTTCAGTTGTTATTTCAAAGGAAGAAGGAAACCAGCACTTATAAAGGGCCTATGATGAAGATGGTCACATACATTATCGCCATTAATTTTCTCAGTCATCCTGTGAAATGGGCATTATCGGTACCAGTGTAGAAGTGAGGAAACTGAGGCTCAGAAAGCTTAAGTAACTTGCCCAAAGTCACCCAACTGGGAAGTGGTAATGCTTGGATTCTAACCCAGTTGGGGCATCACAAAAGTCCCTACACTTTCCTCCACGAGGGGCTAATTGCTTCAATCCCTGTAACTTCTGGTGATCTCCAAAAGAGTGTGCCCAGGCCTGAGTGGAAAGGGGGAGAAGTCAGGCTGAGGTCGAGCCCCACAGCATTAAAGCAACTGTTGAAACAATGATGAATCAGAAGAGAACACTAGAATTTTCAAAATGTCAAATCCTGAACCCACTAGAGCATATGATCTCCGGCTTTACAGTATATTAAGAAGTCTGAAAGTACATAATGTACTTAGAGTAACAATTTGATCCAGAAAACTCTCTGCCCAGTGACCTGTGTCCTAAATTCCCTGCCTGAGAAAGGAACTCTCCCTTAAATGTCAATCCAGTGCATCAAACCCTCTCCCGCTACCTCTTGGACATTGGAGCAGAATCCATGAATCCACTCATTTATCACATGTGTACTATGTCACATACCAGTATTGGGGATGGTTCCCAAATGCTTCTTCAGCTCCAGTCTCCACCCTCTCCACCCTGCTTTGTAGGATGGACTTTCTGTTGGATTTGGCTAATTAGAGACCCCAGCAGGAGGTTGGGGGGGCGGGTGTCAGAGCAGAATGAGTTTGGTCTATTTACTAGCCTGGCTTTCTCTCAGCAGGGCTGCTGTGGGTTGGCTGCTCAAAAGCAACATTCCCTGGTTCTCAGTATGCAGCTAATGAAAATGCTTTTACTTCTCTCCTCTATCAGTAAAAATAATTCAAAGCAGTTTGCTTCCACCGTCCTGCCTCAGGGCTAAATCATAATATAATCTGTCATAATATAATCTGGAGGGACCTTGTTTATCTTGATAGTCTATGGAAAATAACATTGGTCCATCACACTGATGGCATTATGCTAATTGGATCTAGTGAGCAGAAAGCAGCAAGTAACCTCAGATGCCTCGGTAAAACACACACTCATGCCAAAGATTTGGCTAAACAACCCTTTGCAAGTTCAGGGTCCTGCTGTATGGATGAAGTTTCCAAAGGTCCAGGGGTCTGGGAGAGACAAGTTGTTGCACCTTACCCCACCTATCCTGTAGGAGACACATTTAGCGGGTTTCTTTGAACTTTAGAGGACTCTGAAATCCTACTTGGGGGTTCGGCTCTGACCTAATTATTGGGTAACTTACAAGGCTACCAGTGTTGAGCAGGGCACAGAGTGTGAAAAGGCTCTGAAACAAGTGCAGGCTGCGTGGCTAGCAGTCCAAGCAGCTACCCGAATGGAGTAGAGGAAACTGGCCAGACAGAGATGTTGTACAGGGCCCTGGGAGAGAACCAGTAAGACCCAAGTAAAGCTGGGACCTCTACTGCTCAAATTGTTTTCCACTCAAAAAGGCAGCTCCTGCATGGGCCAGGGGCCCCAATGGAGACTGAGTTCCTGGCCTCGGGTGACCAGGTGCCCATATGACTCAAGCTGCCCAACAAGAGGTGGACACATTCAGCAGCATTCATTGTAAAGTGGAACTGGTATATGAGACCAAGCTCTGGTACATCTGAAAACCAGGCAAAATCTTCGTAGCAGGTGGCTTCAGTCCCATAGTACCTGCTCCTACAGCTTCACTGCTACTCCCTCAACACATACCAGTGGCCTTATGAGAAGGTCCCATGGCCACTTACTACAGGAGGAAAAGTATGGGCCTCATTTATTGATGATCTACATGCCATAATGGGAACAGTCAGAAGTGATTGGGAAATAGCCCCACTCAGGGGTGGCTGGAAAGAGAGGAATAAAAGGCAGTCCCCCCAGTGGGCAGAGCTAGGTATTACGTCTGGTTTACTTTGTATGCAAGGGCAGATGGTCAGAGTATGGATCATCGAATTTACAGGAAGTGACAAACAGGTTCACCAGTCCACTGGTTTGAAAGGATGTATGTACCCTAGAAAAGCCCTGTTTTAATCCTAATCCCATTTTGTAAAGGCAGCTGTTTCTTCTAATCCTTATTCAGTATTGTATGTTTGAAACTGTAATTAGATGTGATATAATCAAGAGTGGTTGTTAAGCTCAATTAGGTGGAGGCATGTCTCCACCCATTTGAGTGGGTCTTGATTAGTTTACTGGAATCCTATGAAAGAGAACGACAAGAGAGAGAGCCAGGAGATTTCTGAGAGAGCAGAGAATAACATAGCCACATGAGAGGAAGCAGAGAGTCTACCAGCCAGTGACCTTTGGAGATGAGAAAGGAACACTCCCTCCAGGGAGCTTCATGATACAGGAAGCCAGGAGAGAAAGTTAGCAGATCATGCTGTGTTCGCCACTGCCTTCTCACTTGAGAGAGAAACCCTGAACTTCATCGGCCTTCTTGAATCAAGGTATCTTTCCCTGGATGCCTTTGATAGAACATTTCTATAGACTTGTTTAATCGGGACATTTTCTCGGCCTTAGAACTGTACACTAGCACTTATTAAATTCCCCTTTTTAAAGGCCATTCTGTTTCTGGTATATTGCATTCTGGCAGCCAGCAAACTAGAACAACTAGGCTGGTGAGGAACTTGGAAAAAGCAAATAAAAACTTTGGTTACCTCCACCAGGAGGGCTGGTGGAGAGGTATGAGGTGGGGCCTCTCGGAATAGGCCCAGAATGTGAAGATGTTTGCAGCCCAGGTAAATTCCCAGCAGGACACACACTGTGAAGGAAGCTCTCAGTAATCAGGAAGTCAAGAGAAGGCATCCTGTGGATGCCTGTCAGTCACCACCCATGTGTTTCCTTGATAGCTCCATGTACCAAGTAGACATGAGGCAGGTACAAAAGCTATGCGTGCGGCTCAATAGCACACCCTTTCTCACACCAAGACTCATCTGGCTCCTGCCATTGCTGACTTTCCACCTGTCAGCAGCAGATCAACCCTGAAATGGCACCACTGCCCAAGGGGACCAGCTGGAGACCTAAATGTCAGTAGATAACATTGAACATAGGACACTTTCCATTGGGTGGTGAGGGACAGAATTACTTAAAAGAGATAGATACTTGCTCCAAATATGGATTTGACTTCTCTACACCCAGTCCTTCTGCCAGCATCAACATTCATAACTCATAGATTGTCTTATCACTACAGTGTCCCAACTCAACATCTCCTTTGAAAGATATTTTTCCATTCCAAGCAGTAATTTGAGAGTGGGCTCATGACTAGGCAATCCACTGGTTTACCATGTCTCACTCTCTAGAAAGAGACAGCTTAACAGAATGGTAGAATGGCTGGCTGAAGACACAGACATAGCGACAGCTGGAAGATGATATCCTGCAAGGTGGGATATTTTCCAACAGAATGCAGTAAATACCTTAAACCAGCAGCTAACATATGGCACCCTCTCCCCATACCAGATTGCATTGTCCAGGAATGAAGAGGTGGAGGTTGGAGTGGCGTGACTGATAAAAGCAGGCAATTACATGGCACCAGAATTACAAAAATAAAGAAGATGTAGCTCTAACCTCAGGGAATTCATGTGTCTCATAGACAAAATGATTAGGTAGGAAAATACTTAAAATTCCATGCAACAAAAAAAGCATGACAGAGGTGTATGGAAGGTACACAGTTGCCACCAAGGAGGAAGAAATCAACTTTGCTTCCTGATGGGGTAGAGCAGGGGGGTTACAGGGACAGGGGACACTGCCCTGGAAAGGAAATAGTTGAACTGGGTCCTAAAGGATGAAAAAAAAGTTGAGAATATATATATATATATTTTTTTACAGCCTCACGAAACAGTTGGTTCTTTAATTCTCCCAGGTACCATAAACATTTCCAGCATGATATGACTAAAACAGAGGAAATCCAGAAAAGAGAAATGCACCATGACAGTCTCAGCAAGAGATGGGATGTCAGGAATGGGGGCTGGGAGGAGGTGAGGCACAGATGGCTTTCATTCCATTTCAAGAGTTTTCTTCTGCACTATCCTGCCCAATAATTATAAACCTCCACCATTTAATCTACCTCTAGGCAGAATAGGGGGGTCGCCACCTGCTGTGTCCTTCCTAAAATCAGCCACTACTAAACAGGTGTAATGGGTTCTTTGTAACATTGATAGTTTCGTTTATTAGCTCTTTATCCAATTAACAACCTACAGGAAATATGGAAGACAATCTATTGTTCAATATATGTTCAATAACCTATACAGGTGCAATTAGCAAAATTTGTGGTACACTCTATAGAACAAACAAACTGGTTTATTCCACAAATAAACTACATGGAGAGCAACAGGTTTTTAGAAGCTCTAAAAGCCATATCAAACTATTAAGAGTAATCTTTACTTGAATCCTGATTTAAACAGTTAAAAAAAACTGTAAGACAATTGGGAAAATACAATCAGTAATGGTTATCTGATGATATTAAGGGATTTTGTTAGTATTTTAAAGTATCAAAATGTTGTTTTGGCTTTGTCGTTTAGAGATACATATCGAAGTGTTTTCAGGTGAAATTATCTGATGAGTGGGATTTGCTTCAGAATAATTCAGAAGAGGAGGAAATGGGTGCTGGTATGAATGAAACAAGATTCGTCATGACTTGAAAATTATTAATGCTGGGCCATTAGGATATGTTGGTTCGTTGTATTAGTCTATCTATTTTATTTGCATTTTATATCTTCTACGGTAAAAAAAAGTTAGGAAAAAAACCTCACCAAGAAGTATAGCAGTAGGAAACATTTGGGCTTGAAGGGGGCTCAGAGGAGAGTCAGGGGTGAGGTGACAGAGCCAAGGGACAGGACAGCTGCTCCTGCACACCCTGGCTCAGGAATAGATTGGAGATGCCCACTTTTCTAATTGGGAGGTAGAATATCGATTATTTCCCCACAATTGGGTTTGCCAAAATGGTGAGCCCCTTCCAGGTTAAAGTAGAAACAAGAATTTTACAGAGAAAGACCTGTCCCCAATCTTCTGATCCAGGATGTAGAGAAATGTCACGGATTTGTAGTGAAAACAATTCTGAATATCCAGTGCTTCTCAAACTTTAAATATGTGTGCAGATCACCTGGTTTTGCTAAACAGAAGACTCTGATTCAGTAGGTCTGGGTGGGGACTGAGATTCTGAATTTCTAGAGGTCCCAGGTGATGCTGCCCTTGGACCACACTCTGAGTACATGTCATAGAGCTTGGTTCACACACGTGTTACAATTCCAATCACCTGGGTTAAAAACATCACCACCACAAACTAATAAGTAAGCCCTTTCTCACAGAGATTCTCATTCAACTGGGGCTTGGATATCCTTTTTTAAAAAATGCTAATAATCCCTCAGAGAAGCATTTTTAAGACCAAGTGATAAATATATTCAATTATTTCCAACTTATTAATGATGCTCTGAATTGATCACTCATTCAATCACCTATCATTTATTCAATTCCAACCCTTAATGATTGGATATTCTATTTTAGAGAAATTGTGTCTGTGAATTCCTCCTTTTCAACTAATTTTTGCTTCTTCGAGAAATATCTCCATTCTTTTTGCTGTATTTCCACTGGGTTACTACATAATGAAATGAAACTCTGGATAGCATCCTTTCCACAACTTTCACACTAAGCTGCTTCTTTTAGAACTAGACAATAACAAAGGGGAACAAAATTAAATAGTCTAGACAAGGAAGAAAAAAATCTATTTTAAGTTTATATTTTATTAGAGGTGGCTTGCCAGACAGATGATATGTTAAAATTATCCAGAATATAAAAAATAGAATGAGTATTTTTATCAGACCCTCTGTTGTTTGTTCTTAAGTATCTCCCAAGGAAGTATTCATATAACTAAAATTCTAGGTGATTTCAGCAATGGGTCAGAGCTGTAGACGTTGCTCTCAGAAAGTAATGTAGATAAAAAATTTTCAATCTTCCTACAAATGTTCTTTTTTTTGGGGGGGGTGGGGAGGTTGTATGGTCCAGGAATCAAACTGGGTCTCCTGCCTGGAAGGCAGGCATTCTAAACACTGAAAAACCCATGCACCACCACCCCACACACACGCACACAAATGCTCTTAAAGATGTCTTTTTGTGTACATTTTTCTAGAGTACATGCTAGCAGAATTGCTGGATCATAGGGTGTGGGAATGTTCAACCATATAAGATAATACCAAATTGTGTTCTAAACGGTTGGGTATATTTATAGACCCACCAGCAGTGTATAAGAGTTCCTATTGCTTCACATTCTCTCAGAGACTTCTGATTGTAAGATTTCTTAATTTTTGCCAATTTAAATGGGTATTGCATGATATACCATTGCAGTCTTGACTTGTTTCCTTAATTACTGTGTTAGTTTGTAAGTTGCTAGAATCCGATATACCAGAACTGGAACAGCTTTTAAAAAGGGGAATTTAGTAAGTTACAAGTTTACAGTTCTAAGACGATGAAAATGCCCAAATTAAGGCACCAACAAGAGCCTTAACTCAAGGAAGGCCCATGGGTTAGGAGCACCTTTGACAGCTGGATAGTTACGTGACTGGCATCTGCTGGTCCCTGGCTCCTGGGCTCTGTTGCTTTCAGCCTCTGTTCCTGTGGGAATTCCTCACTTTGCTTCTCTGGGGCTGACTTTCATCTCTTGGCTTCCCTTGGCTCGCTCCAGCTTCTGGCTTGCTTAACATCTCATGGCGACGTCTGCTGGGCTCCAAGCATCTCCAAACACCCGTGTCTCTGTTCTTTACATGTCCGCATCTGTGTCAGCTCTGCTATGAAGTTTCTGTCAGCTCTGAGCCTTCTGTCATTTCTGACTCTCTCCAAAATGTTTCCTCTTTAAAAGAACTCTAGTAAATTAATCAAGACCTACCTGGAATGGGTGGAGTCACATCTATTTCTAATCAAAAGTCACAATTGGATGCGTCATATCTCTGTGGATATAATCTAATCAAAAGATTCCAACCTGCAGTATTGAATCAGCATTGCTGCCCTCACAAGAAGGAATTAGGATTAAAACATGGCTTTTCTGGGGTACATAATACTTTCAAACAGGCACAATTACCAATGAGGTTAAATGATTATTCATACATTTATTCACATTTGGTACTTCTTCATGTGAAGTGCCTAGTTCTTTGTCTTTTTGTTTTATAGAAGTTAAGTAATCTAAACACCACTTCTTTGTTGCCCACATATATTGCAAATATCTTTTCCCATTTTGTAGATTGTCTGAACTTTCATGGTGATGTCTTTTGATGAACAGAAATTCTTAATTTTAAAATAGTCAAATTTATAAATCTTATCTGATCAGTGTATCTCATGTTTTGTTTAAGCACTTCCTCACCAGAAGTAAAAAAGATAGTTTCCTTTTTCCAGTGCTTAAAGATATTACCTTTTACATTTGAGTGTAATCCTTTTAGAATTAAGCATCATAAACTCCATTTACTTTTCTTTTGCTTTTTTCTTTTATTGTCACTAAATACATAATATAAAATTAGTCATCACTTTTAAGTTTATTCTTTCATTAGCATAGTTGTAAGTTAATAGAAAAATCATGCAGAAAACACAGAGTACCCTCTTTCCCCCCACAAGCACACATGCAGATTTCCCTATTATTAAATTTTTGCATTCTGTGGTGATTTTGCTAAAATTGATGAAACATTATTACAGTTTTGCTATTGCTTTAGCTCACTATTTACATTAGACTTCACTCTGTGCTGTACAGTTCTGTTTTGTGTGTGTGCCTGTGTGTGCTAACATATACAACCTAAAATTTCTTTTTATCCCTTTTCAAATATACAATTTAGTAGCGTTACTTTCACTCCCAAAGTTGTACCTCCATAACCATTATCCATTGCCAAAACTTTTCCATCAATCCAAACAGAAACTTTGCATCAATTAAGCATTGACTCCCCTTTCCCCTCCCTTACCCAGCCCCTGGTAAACTGTATTCTAGTTTCTGACTTATTGAATTTGCATTTCATTTAAGTGATATTATAAAGTATTTATCTTTTTGTATCTGGCTTATTTTACTCAATGTGATGTCTTTAAGGTTCATCCGTGTTGCAGCATGAATCAGAACTTCATTCATCCTTTTTTTATAGCTGAATAAAGACTCCATTGTTTGTGTGTGTGTTTATCCATTCATATGTTGATGGATACAGTTTGCTTTCACCTTCTAGCAATTACGAATAATGCCACAATGAACACCATTTTACATTTACACTTAACAAGGTATGAGTGTTCCTATTTCTCCATATCCTCTCCAACTTATTTTCCAGTTTTTTGATAGTGCTATTTTAATGGGTTAGGATGGTATATCACAGTGGTTTTAATTTGTATTTCCTTGATAGCTAATGATGTTGAGTATCTTTTCATATATTTATTGGCCATTTGTTTATCATCTTTGGAGAAAATTTTCCCATGTTTTAATTGGGTTATTTGTCTTTTTTTGTTGTTTAGCTATAGGAGTTCTTTATATATCCTGGATAATAAACATTCATCAGATATATGGTTTTCAAATATTTTCTCCCATTCTCTCATTTGTCTTTTTACTTTCTTGATTAAACCCTTAACATACAAAAGTTTTAAATTTTGATTGTCTCATTTATCTAATTTTTTCTTTTGTTGTTCATGATTTTGGTGAAGTCTAAGAAACCACTGTTTATCACAAGGTCCTGAAGATGTTTCCCTACACTTTATTCTAGGAATTATGGGTTTAGTTCTTATATTAAGGGCTTTTATCCATTTTGAGTTAATTCATGTATATGGTATGAGGAGGGATCCACCTGTATTCTTTTGCATTTGGCTATCCTGTTCTCCCAGCACCATTTGTTGAAGAGACTATTCTTTCCCCCATTGAATGGACTTGACATCTTGCCAAAGATACATTGGCCAAAGGTGTCAAGGTTGATTTCTGAACCATCAATTTGATCCCATTGGTCTACACGTCTGTCCTTGTGCCTGTACCATGCTGTTTTGATTACTGTAGCTTTGTAATAAATTTTGAAACCAGGGTGTGTGAGTCCTCCAACTTTGTTCTTTTTCAAGGTATTTTTGGCCATTTGGAACACTTAACCCTTCCATGTGAATTTGATGATTAGCTTTTCCATTTTCATGAAGAAAGATGTTGGAATTTTGACTGGAATTGTGTTGAATCTGTATATTGCTTTGGGTAAAATTGACAGTTTGACAATATTTAGTCTTCTAATCCATGAACATGGAATGTCCTTCCATTTATTTAGGTCTTCTTTAATTTCTTTCGGCAATATTTTGTAGTTTTCTGTGTACAAATCTTTTACATTCTTGGTTAAATTTATCTCTAGATATCTGATTCTTTTAGCCACTGTTGCATTTCATTTTTTCCCTTTATTTCATCTTCAGATTGTTCATTACTAGTGTAGAGAAACACCACAAATTCTTGCACATTGATCTTGCACCCCGTCACTTTACTGAATTCATTTATTAGCCCTAGTAGCATTGTGGTACATTTTTCTGGATTCTATATGTATAGGATCATGTCATCTGCAAATAGAGTTTTGTTTCTTCCTTTTCTATTTAGATGCCGTTTTTTCTTTTTCTTGCCTAATTGATCTGGCTAGCACTTCTAGTACAATGTCAAATATGGTGAGAGTGGCCATCCTTGTCTTGTTCCTGATCTTAGTGGGAAAGCTTTTAATCTTACATATTAATATGTTAGCTGTGGGTTTTTCATATATGCCCTTTATCATATGTGCTTGTTTGAAACTGATATGTACCCCAGAAAAGTCACATTACTTTAGGTTGTTTCCATGGAGATGTGACACCACTCATTCAAAGTAGGTCTTAATTAGCTTCCTGGAGTCCTTTAAGAGGAGATCATCTGGAAGAAACCAGACATAGACATTTAGAGATGCTTGGTGTGACAGACAGAAGCTGAGAGAGGATGCCACAGGAACCAGAAGCTGAAACCAATGAAACCTGGGAGCAAAGGGCCAGAAGATGTCACCATGTGCCTTCCCATGTGACAGACAAACCCTGGATGCTATCGGCCTTTCTTGAGTGAAGTATCCTCTTGTTGGTACCTTTGGACATTTTCACAGCCTTAGAATTATAACTTGTAAATTAATAAATCCCCTTCATAAAAGCCAATCAATTTCTCAAAAGTTTTAGCAAACCAAAACATCATAGTAAGGATGTTTCCTTCTATTTTTAGTTTTCTAAGTATTTTAGCAGGATGGTGTACTGAATTTTGTCAAATGCTTACAAAATGGGAGAAGATATTTGCAAATCATATATCCAATATGGAAGTTATGTCGAAAATATATAAAGAACTCTTACAACTTAATAATAAAAGAGAAAATAATCCCACACAACATACAAATGGCCAGTAAGCACATGAAAAGATAATCACCAACATTAGCAATTAAGGGAATGCAAATCAAATCCACAAGATACCACTTCAAACCTACCATAATGACCTTAATCAAAAAGACAGAAAACAAAAGTCAGCAAGAATGTGGAGAAACAGGAACCCTTGTTTACTGCTGGTGGGAATATAAAATATTAAATTGTGTGGCCACTTTGGAAAATAGTTTGGCAGTACCTCAACAGGTTAAACATAGAGTTACCATATAACTGAGTAATTCTGCTCCTAGATAGCTACCTATCCAGGAGAAATAAATATACATGCTCACACAAAGAATCTTATGCAATCCTCAGAGCAGCATTATTGACAATAGCCAAAAAGTGAAAACAACCCAAATGTTCATCAATCAGTGAAGGGAGGAGCGAGATGTAGTATATCCACATAATAGAAAGCAAAAAAAAAAAAAAAAAAAAGAATGAAACATCTACACATGCTACAACACAAAAAGAAAATGAAATACTCACACATGCTACAACATTGTTGAGCCTCAAAAACATTATGCTCAGTAAAAAAAGCTAGACATAAAAGAACACATTTTGAATGATTCTATTTATTTGGAATGTCCAGAAGAGGCAAACCTACAGAGAAAGTAGATTAGTGATTGCTTAAAGCTGGGGTCAGGGACAATGGGGAGAGACTGCTAATGCGGACAACATTTCTTTGGGGAATGATGGAAATTTTCTAAAATTAGTTGTGGACGGCCATACAACTTTGTGAATATAGTAAAGACCACTGAATTGCACAGTTAAAACGGGTGAACTTTCTGGTATATGTTATATCTCAACCAAGCTATTTAAAAGAAGGAAACTCTGAGTGACCATGGGATGCACGCTGAGGTTCAACACATCCGCTGGGGCCACCCAGGCCGAGTGGCTGTTGGATCAGTAAGGTAGTGGATTTCAGCACAGCCTTTTTTTCTCAAATGCTTTCATTAATTCTTATGAAAAGCTGAAAAGAAGAGGTATTATGGATTTTATTTTAGCAGTACTTATCCAAATTTAAAAGGAAAAAATATTTCCTGTTCTAAAATTTTGGGTGGGTGACTTTTTTTTTAATGAACAAAGAATTGTGTCTCCAGCCCCCTTCTGAAGAAGGTAAGGGTTTTACCACTAAGCACCACTAGGTGTGATGGAAAGGACTCTGGCTTCGGGGTCTGGAGACTGCCATTGACCAGGAGTATGGCCATAGGCAGATCTCTCCACTGTTCTCCAGTCTTGTTAGCTGGAACTTTGGGGATTTGGCCCTTCAAAGTTCCCCTGGCTCTACAATTATATGTAATAGGTGGCATGGTTTTCTTGTTCAATAGCTGAAGTAGATGATAATTCTAGAAGGAAGTCAGTGCAAGTTTCTGATGCACATGCCCCTCCTGCAGAAGTTCTTTCTTCATTAGTGCATTGGCTCTCAGGGTGGTCTGGGGAAACATGCTCTGACTTCATAAGCTTTGTGAGCTTTCCTTCGTGAAACTTAGCTCCCTTGCTTTTTACATTAAAAATTCTGTTGACTTATTATTTTGAAATAATTACAGATTCATGGGAAACTACAAAAATAGTACAAAGAGGTCGTGTGTGCCCTTCACCCAGTTCCCCTAGTGGCTACATCTGACGTAACTGTTGATACCAGAGTATGACAGCGAATCCAGAACATTAGCTTGCATGTGGAAGGCTGATAGTTCTATGCCATTTTATCACATGGGGAGCTTCTTGTAGCCTCCACTGCACTCAAGATACAGAACTAGTCCATTATCACACAACTCCCTCTTATACCATCCCTTTATAGTCTCACTCACCCCACCATCCCTGGCAACCACTTAACTGTTCCCTGTCACTATGATTTGTCATCTTGAGAATGTTGTATAAATGGAATCACACATAGCTTGACTTTTTTCACTATTACAATGCCTTTGAGATATAGCCAAGTTGTTGTGCTCACCACCAGCCCATTTCCTTTCATTGCTTAGCAGCATTCCAAGGTATGGATGTCCCACAAGTTTGTTTAAACATTCACTTTATGAAGGCCATTTTGGTTGTTCACAATTTTATCAGCACTTTCTTCTAATTAGGAAAGAAGGAAAGTCTTCAACTAATGTTTTCGAAACCCAGGACTCCAACAGAAGACACTGCCATGACTATGTGGAAGGAAAGGTGGACCTGCTCTCATGAGGAAAGGCCATTCCATGGACGAGTAGCGGGGAGAGACCAAGCCCTCAGATGCCCAGGCTTCCTCTCCCCTCCCCTCCCCTCCCCCATGACCCCCTCAGTAGTGCACATCTCACTGCGCCTTCACTCTCCATGCAGACCAGAAACAGGCACATTAAAAATATGGAGTATGGGGCGGGCCACAGTGACTCAGCAGGCAGAGTTCTTGCTGGCCATGCCGGAGACCCGGGTTGGTTTCCAGTGACTCAGCAGGCAGAGTTCTTGCTGGCCATGCCGGAGACCCAGGTTGGTTTCCCGGTGCCTGCCTGCAAAAAAAAAATGTAGTGTGGATTCCTTTCTTTGTAAAAGCCCCTGGGTGTGACATGCTTGCTCACTAACCTTTCATTAATCAGTGCATGCTGTAGCTCCTCAGTAGCAGACCTGTCCCTGGGAAGGGAACACAGTCCACGCCTCCAGGGATGTTGCCTGTCCTCCAGACACTGCACAGGACACCAGAGGGTTAATTAACTGTAGTTGTCACACGGGCCATGAAGGACCAGATGAGGCTACAGGTCTGGGGTATCAGGAAAAGCTTCTCAAGGATCCCTCCTTGAGGGAGAGCAGTGCAGGACGCATGCGTTCCAGGTTCGAGTTCTCACCTGGTACACGTGATCATGCCCCTGCTCTGGAGAAGCCTTCGTTTTACCAGGGATGATGGCTTGAAGGAATGACTGGACTTTGCCGTATGTGGTCTAGCAAAAAGACTGACAAGTTACTATGGCTACCTAATACTGGCAGATTTTATTTTTAATTTTGCTATAAATATTAAATGTCAACTTTTTCAGTTTTAGTGATGAAAATATTTCCTAGTTTGCTGATCACTTTTTACCCGTTCGTTGCTATGTTTAACAAATTTTTAATGTACACATATTCACGTTTATTTTACATATAGTTATTACTAACTGTCTTCCCTCACTGGAACAGAAGCATTAAGAGCACAGAGATTTTTGTCTGCTTTATTCCCCATATCTCCAGCACTAGATCCATGGCTGTCACATAGAAAATGTCCAATAAATGTTTGCTGCCTGCATTGATTAATGCCCTGAGCTGGAGGAAGCCAGTCAGCTGCAATTCAAGTGGACCCTGAGCAGAAGACTCTGCAACTGTGAAAGATCATTTTCTTAAAATCCCACGATGGCTATTAAAATTATCTTGTACTAACACTGATGCAGTTGGACAGCTTGTTGTTCCTTTCCATTTCCATCATTTCCCTATCTCTTTCCAAACCCTTTGTGAGCATTTACTATATGCCAGGCACTATGCTAAGCACTGGTCACAAAGTGGTGAGCACACAGTGACAAAGCTGCTACTCTTATGATGCTTATAGTACAAATTTCTGAAATTCACTTGGGCAGAAGCAATCACACAACCACCCATAGTGTTCACTCTCCAGTTTACTCTTCAGCTCAAACAATCTTCTCCTACTAAAATTAAATAGAATTCTAGCAAAGAATTTAAATTGAACATTGACAAATTCATGCACATAGATCAGCTTTCAGATACTATAGAAATCAAGATTTAAGCGACACAAGTATTTGCACACCAGTTTAAAGAAAATGCTTGGCTGTGGAATTCTATCTATACAATTTGAATGTTTAGTGCAAATTAGCAGCAGTAAACTACTGTCTGACACAGATTCTTCACATTACATTTTATGCTCCAGCTAGTCCTGGTGCAAAGACTTTAAAAGCATTTTGAATAAATTATTTTGCAGAAGTATTTTGATGTCATTGTGGTTAATGGTTAAAGTTATTGTCAGTTTTTAAAAAAAGTCTATTTCAAAAATTCCTGGCATATAAATGAAATTTAGCCAGTGTAATTTTTCTAATGCTTAAAAAGGTTTTAACTGTCTGCCAGCAAGTACTGTTACCAGAAAATTTCAATATTTTATTTCTTCCATCAGAATCCAGCCAAGTGCCTGAATGATGGCTCAGAAGGTAGAGAAGAGACACTGCACCAGTCAGCAAATGTTTAAATCTACTCAGAGGACAGAAGCCTAATTGCTCAGCTATTTCATTTCATTAGGAGAGACAGTTTTGAGAAGAAAAATTGTGAGTTTCTTTTTAAAGTGTCTCTAGGATAAATTTTAACACATATAACCATAGTGCTAGCTCACTATCTGATTTTCTCATAAAATTTGACCTGGTTAATTTTTAAGCAGTTTCCCTGAAAGTCTAAGGACATTATTGAATATCAGTGACACAAAATCAGAGTAAGTACAGGCGAAGTTAAAGTAAAAATCCAAGACCTTCCATTTGAATCAAATCAACAAAATTGTTCTATGATTTGTCCACATTTCACAAAGCCAAATGGAAATAACTCCATGAGGCCGTGTTCCCACCAACTCTGCAGAAGCAAGAGTACTATAGGAGTAGTGCATGTTCTAGCCTAGCCCTTGTCCAAATAACGTAATGAAGTTTGCAAAAAATGGAAATTTCTTCAGGATTTCTAGTGACCTCCCTGGTTTTCCTTTGGAAGGGTCAACACTATTCCAAGCAGTAGCAGTAGTGGGCAATGATGTGTTCTTAAGCTTTTTTGTTCTCAAGACCCCCTTTTACCTCTTAAAAATTATTGAGGACTCAAGAGAACTTTTTGTTTGTGTGTATCTTTTTATCAATATTTACTATATTTAAAAATTAAAATGGAGACTTTTAAAATGTATTAATTTATTTAAAGATAATAGCAAACATACTACATGTTAACAAAATGTGTTTTTATAAAAATTAACTGTATTTTCCAAATAAAAATTTGTGAGATGCATGGCATTATGTTACATTTTTTTGCAAATCTCCTTAATGTCTAACTCAATAGGAGATGGCTACATACTCATATCTGCTTCTGCATTGAATCCATCATCAGCTGCTATTTGGTTGAGAGTATAAAGAAAATCCAGCCTTAAACAGATATACTATAATTGGCAAAAATATTTTAATAACCTTTTCAGATAATTGTGGCTCTTCTTATTTGATATTATACTATGGTAGAATGGTTCTTAATCTTAATCTGCCTTCCTGGGGGTGTGAACCCATTATATATATATAGGATCTCCTAAAAATACCATTTTAAGGTGTGGCCAGTTGAAGCAGGGAGAACCTTAATCCGGATTCCTGGAGGACTTATAAAGAGAAACTGGAAACCAGGGTCAGAGAAGGTCACAGGGAGAAACTGGAGGTCAGTAGGAAACCTGAAGAGAAAGGAGAGGACATCGCCTGTGGCAGGAAAGTCAAGGATCCCCAAAGATTGCCAGCAGCCAGCACCCAGTGAGCCAATAAATTCCTGTTGTTTAAGCCAACGCATTGCATGGTGTTAGTCATGGCAACTCTGGCAACTGAGACATATACCAACACTCAACAAGTAGTGTGATTTTTAAAAAATAAGTTGCAATGTGAAGCCTAAAACTCTTATCAATGATGTTTTCATATTATTATATTAAAATTGATTGGTCTATCATACACTTCAAATGGATCTTTTTCCCATCCATTATTTTGTTAGTATCATGCATTGACCACTTGGAAAATACAGTTAACTGAGTCCTGCAGATCATCCAGATGTTGACATCTTTCATTATACAACATAAAACAAATGGCATTTGTTAATATTACCACTGATCTCATCAGAAATCTCTAGGTTTGGGGAAGCTGTTAAGCTCATGGTGATGGATACTAGTTTTCCAAAATTCTAATTATTACTTGAAAGCTCAAATCTTTCATTGACAACAAATATGGTCAATTGTTTTCCTTGAATTGGCAGCTGTTTTAATTTATTTTCCAGAAAAATGTCTTGCAAATATCCAAGCATGAGTAACCATAGTTGATCTACCTGTTGTTCTTTCAAGTAAAAATAGCATTCGAAGAAAAAAGCAGTGGTTAGTTGGGCTGACAATTTAAACAGAAACTCAAGTACTTTTCCTGCAGACGACCATTATATTGGCACATAGCAGAAGTATCATACGTCTACTGTCCACCTTGCCACATCTAAAAAAGTTGTGTACCCAAGGGTGGAGATTAAATACAATTAATGATTTTTACTGCCCTCACCACGCATTCTTAAGTAAACTGCTTTTTTTTGTTTCATTTTTTTACTTTGAGTGCATGGAGGTGGTGAACACAGCTACTACTCATAGAGCTAGGTGCCCCCATCTTGATTCATCCTGAGGCATGGACTGTTTCTCCATCAGAGAATGGCAATGCAGTGAGGAAGGCAACTAATGCCTGAGTATTATTATGAAAACAGCTTTGACCTCACAGATCTGTTGCAAGGGTCTAAAAGCCATCCAATAAGCCACAGAACAGATTTTGAGAGCCCTGGACTAGGAGAAGAGAGGCTATAAAGGAGATTGAAGGAGGTAACATGCTTTGTTGTCTACCAGGTGCCAGGTACTATATAAAAGGAAAAGGTGTTGTACATACATTATCTCATGTGAAATTATAAACTCGAGCTCCTCTGAAATGAGTGTGCCTCCATTTTAAAGACAGAGAAACAGAAGCACAAAGGAAATGACAGTATAGAGAGTTGGGACCTAACCTATCTGACCTGAACACTCATGCTCTTGTTGTTAGGTGGCAGAAACCAATCTCACTAGCATTGATATAGGGACTCCTCTCTTCCAGGATGCCGGAATCGTTAGCTCTGCCCCATGTCTGACCTGTCTCCATTTCTCCTTTTCCTCTAACAGTAAAATGACCACTTCTGCTACCAATTTGTAAGTCAAAGATAACAAAAGTATGGCATGTGGAGGTGCTATCCTCCCACTGAGCTCACATTAGCCACTAATAATCTCTTATTTACAGTGAGCCTGGAATTGGCCTCAGAAATATCTCAAATCAGGTCCAGGTAGCCATAATCAATCAATCAATCAAGGCTAGCAAGAGAAGTGAAATTTACTTACCTCTTCTAAATCATTAGGATGCAAATATGTGGGATCAGAGGTTGAATCTCTTCCTTTCCAAAACAAAAGTAACTCCAGTAGGAAGAGATGTGTACAGCTCCAGATGACAAGTGTTACCTGAAGAAACCCACATAATTATCAAGAGTAAGAATTGTTGACCCTATCCGCCCAATTGATCTTTAGAATTTATCACACATCCCAACAGTCTACCAGGTGCTTCTCATTGACTACAAAACTTTAACATCATATCTGCTTCCCCATTTCCAAATTGTGCTTGGTTGCTAAGACATAACTGGGCCTCCATAAACCACTGCTTTAGCTTCCCCAGCTCTGTTCGTCCCTTCCACAAGCTTCTTGTCTGAACACTTCTGATATTTCATTAGGTTCTTCCTCACAGTTGCCTTCCTTAGTGTGCAGGGAAGCTGGAGATATTTTTGAAGCTGGAGCCAGAAGACTTTGGGAACAGAGCACATGGATGTAGTCAATGAGGACATGGGCTGGTAGGTTGGGATTCTATCTGAATGTCAAATCACGTCATTACAGGCCTGCTTGTGCCTCGCCGTCTTCAGGTAGGGAATCTGATTCTGGAAAAGAGTAATCTTTGCCTTGGTTGATTTAAAGCCAGATTTTATTGTGTTAATCTTGCTGTTTCTCAGGATCTTGGATGAAAAGTTGGATGGGAAAAAGACTAATATATTTTACCTAATTATTCTTTGTGACATGTTTTTCAATTATTCATAGTATTTCCACCCCTTGTTACTTTAGCTCTCTGTCATTACAGTGACATTCTTGTCCAGTGACAAGAATTCCCATTATATACTTTCTACACTAGAAACTCCTAACAGTACTCATTTTAATTTGTTCTCCTGTCAGTCTATCAAGACAAAAGCCAAATCATGAGTGAGGGGTGAGAGACTCAAACTTTGGGTTCCTAACTGCAGCATTACACCTAGGGTACAGGACCATGCTTCCTTTGAATTTAAAAATTTGTCCTCTAAGCATTAAATTGCCAATATCTTCTGAAAAAGAAAATTAACCCAAACACACACCTTAAAATCTCTTCACAGGAAAAAAAAAAAGGAAAAATAATGATACAGAGATGTGAATTTAGCTTAATAGCCCATAGTTGTAGGTTTCATTTAGTATTTTGCTCAAGACTAGTTCAAAATTATATATTTGCTTCATTTTCTGAAATTAGTTTCATAATTTATTGAAATATTATATAAATTGATGAAATGAGAGTACAAACATTTACGCATAGTAATTTACTATGGGGTAGGTGTATTATTCTCTCTTCTGTATAAATGAGAAAACTGAGGTACAGAGAGATTGAATAACTTGCCCAAGCTAGAAAGTGGCAGTAGCAGCATCTGAATTCAGGTAGTCCAGCTCCAGCTCTAGTCTTTTTTTTCTTTTTTTAAGGAGGAAATGGATCTTTTTAATATTTATATTTTAAAATATATTTTTTCTATTATATACATTATACCTTGAAGAAATTCAGGAAAAATTTAAAAGCAAAAAGAATGTTTGCTTCATTCTTAATAAATCATATTTCTGTTCATTTCTTGACCTTATTTTCTAAAACTATACGATGATTTTCATTTCTCTGAATCTTTTAGGTTGCTATATATCTCTGTGCCTTCACAGAAGCTCTCTCCTCTGCCTGGGAAACCCTTACCCTTTGTTCTCTAACCCAAGTGTTCCTTAGACATCAAATTAAAGCTCCTCTGAAAAGCTTTCCTTTGGTCCCGGGGTCCTCTCTCTCCCTCCCCTTTCCTCTAACCTAGGTGCACTGGTTTCCCCATGGCTCACCCACAGCCGCCATCCTTTGTGTGCCCTGCTGGACCACTTAAACTACTGCAGCGCCCCTGCCTTTCTCTTCCACCAGCCTGTGAGCGCTCCCTGAGAGCATGGATCAGGTCTTATTCATTTGTACAGCCCCATCACTTCGCACAGAAGCTTACTTCATCTTGACATGAACACAAGTTAAATGGAGTTTGAGTTTTCCTATCAACTACACTTAATCTACTTCACATTTTTATTCTTTGGTCTTCAACACTTTTCTTATTCTCTTCATTGCAATGACCTCAAACTGGAGACAAACTGACCATTAAAAACCCAGGAAATAACTTTTGTTTCCAAACCTGTACAATGGAGCTAGTGGGTCAAACCTGTTCTAAAAGCCAGTAGAAATAAATGCCCTAATTTCTTCAGAGCAAAATGCTAAATAAATAAAATGGGGTTCACTTTGGAAAACAATTTAGCAATTTCTTACAGAGTTAGACACATGCTCACTTTCTGACCCAGCAAGTCTACTGCTAGATATTTACCCAAAAGAAATGAAAACAAAGATATACATGGCAACTTTCTCCATAGTAGCAGAAAATTTTGCTCAAATTTCCATCAAGAGGAAAATGGATAAATAATTATGGTATATGCATACAGTGGAATACTACCTAGCAATAAAAAGGAATTGCCCTATGGATACAGGCAAAAGTGTGGTTGAATCTCAAAAACATTAGGTTAAACCAAAGAAGTCAGATTTTTTTTAAAAAAGTATATTCTGTATGGTGCCATTCATGTGAAATTCAAATAGACAAAACTAATCTAAACGATAAAAATTAGAGTATTGGATGGTTCTGGTAGGGGAGCAGATTGACTGAAAATGAGAACTGGGGAACTTTCTAGGGGGTTGGCAATGTCCTATATTTTGATTGAAGGCATTGGATACAAGGGTCCAGAGTTTATACTTTTGTCAAAAATCATCCAACATACACTTACAATATATGTATTGTAATGTATATGTTTTTAGTTAATCCCTCAATCTGTCTGTGACTATACATATATATATACACACTCACGTACATACACACAGACTGGGTCCTAAGAACATTGGGGAAGCCCAAAATAGGCCATAGCAAGAACATATTCAATTTTTGAATTTTCAGGGGTCTATTACTATTTTTATTTTTTAATTATGTTTTCCTTAGGATAGTAGTAATATTATTTTGATTATATTTATCTAGTATTTTAACAGTATATTAAAAAACAGAAAAGCTGACTTGGAATTAAAATTTGCCTATGACAAAAAAAGATAAAAAGAGTTAACTAAAATAGAGACAATTTTAAATCCTTTGGTCATGAGCATTTATAATAAACATCTCATTAAATTATTGGTTATATACATCAGGTAAGTTTTTCACCCATTGTGTGATAAACCTGCAATGTCATTCTAGAGTCTTAGAGTTCGAAGGTCATCTTTTAGCATCTATGAATGGGGATTATGTGTTTCAATAACAGTTCTACTCTGACTGACAAGCAATAATCTTTTATTGGATTTTCTTGGAATTTATTTTTGCAATTTATTGGAAGGATATTGGCAGCTTTCAGAATTCATGAACAATACTAGGCTTGGAAATGGGCAGAACAGGAAGGCTGAAGGAACTGAGACAATGCCTAGAAGCAGAAACAGTCTGGTAAGCAGGACTCTGCCACATTCACAAGCCGCCAACCATTACTTCTGTTCTTGCTTCATTCACTCCAGAATTTAATGATGAAACATACAGCATCCAGTTGGCTGAGTTCTGGTCTGCCCCCATGGTCAGACCACAGCAGGGAGAGGGAAAGAGGTCTGGTCCATTTGGTTTTGATGTGGATAGATTTACTAAGAAGAGTATACACATGGAATGAGGAGTTAATGCACTTGTGGCAACCCAAGCATCAGGATCCCTCTCCTTTAAGGGAAGAGAAAAAAACCCAGAGTTTTAAGCACATAGCAGCCAGCATGGCCAGAGCATATGCCAGAAGGAATACTGCCTCTCTGAAGGGGGAAAGAATGGTCAAGCTACTTAAGATAGACCTTCTCATACTTCTTTGAATGATTTATATTCTGTACATTTCAGGAAGCCTTGTAATGTTAATATAAGAAAATTCTTAACTTTGTTAGCATGTGCAGGTATTCTCTTGGCTCTGTACCTTCTTTGTCTATGCTCACTATAAAATCCTACTTCCCCCTCTGATCAGCACAGAATGCTGAATTCCATTTGGAGGAGTTCTGACTTACATTTCCCAACTGGCCACCATCAGGAAGAATTTTCTCCTGTTTGCAAGTCCTTAATTAAAACTCATGGGTAACTTTTTGCCTGGTGTGTTCTTTGATCTTGGTGTTGTGTTGGGCTGGAATTGGCGAGCCAGCCAGGAGATCAAAGAGACACTGGTTATAAAAGGCATGAGTACTGGAAAGGGCGACTCCTTGGGGGAATCCTGGAATAGCCTGTAATGATTTCTCTTATATATAAGTCCCATAATACTGGGAAAGGAGACTCCTAGGGGAAATCCTGGGATGAGCCGTAATGCTTTTTCCTGTACATAAGTCCCAAAATACCGAGAAAGGAGACCCCCCAGGGTTAATCATAGGGTGGCCTGCTTCCTTGACACGGGGAGGTGTTTTCCATTTGCTTGACTGCACTGCTGTCAGTTGGCCATTGTGTACAATACAGTCAGCTACAGCAGAGTGTCTCAGAGACAGAGAAATCCACTGGTTGAAGGAAGAAGAAAATATGCAACAAAGTCTGGATGGATGTGGAGTGTTGCAGAGGGGTCATAAAAAAGAAAATTTAATACTTGTAATCAAGATTGGGTGGGATTTGGTGAGTCTATCTATAAGATTTAAAAGAAAAAGAAAAGCTTTGGTATTAAGTAATGTACTGATGTGGGGCTAAAGCTAGGTTTTCTCTATTAAAGTAACAAAGTTTTCTTGCATTCCTGGTCTGTTTTTAGTATAAGATTATGAAAGTTTTTTTCTGAATAATCAATGTAGAAAGCAGAAAAATCTATGTTTTATCAAAATAACTTCTTGTACTTTGAATTATTTTACTACGTCTTTGGTTAAGAATATCAAATCTTCTCACTTTTAAGAACTGAGTCTTTTCCTTAACTTGGATTAAATAAGGAGCCAAATGTTTGTTTCAAATCTGATAACTTTGACATTTTGCTTTGTCAAGGCCAAACCATGAAGTATATCTTTTTTGTTGCAAACAGTTGCAAAGGATGTGTTATTTCACCTTGTAAAAAGAAATGAAGAGCTAAAAATAGTTAAGTTCATTTGATATATTACAAGTTGCATAAGAAACATTTAGACAATGTTACAGAAATTAAAAAAGGATTTTCTAACCTTCTGTTGTTACTAGACAACATAATGCTGCTAGTTTTGGTTTTAGTTATTATAAAAATGTTTTATGTCATGGAAACATCCAAATATTCTTGTCAGTTACATAGTTTTATTTTGCTACTCCTCCAAAACAACTTGCAGTACTTTTAAAAGGAAAAACATGGGGAATGGAATGTTCCACAGCAAGCTGCTTTTGAAAAAGCCAAATGAACTATTGCACAGGCTCAAGCTTTAAGGGGGAGGGTGGGGAGAGTTGGTCCAGATTGCCTGCAAGTTAAATAATGGCCAGGACCAATATTGGTTTTAAGTGGGGTTTGTGGCAAAGGTGACAAGCAAAACAGTTGCCTATTAGCTTTTGTATCCACCTCTGGAAAGAAGCCAAACTGTGGTACAGTCCCATTGAAAAACAACTGTGTGCTACCTGTGATAACTTGTTACAAGTTCCAGGACAGACTTACAAATGTCCTGTGACATTGTGGACTGCCATCCTCATTCAGGGGTGGGTGCGTGATGCCACCACTAAACCCCATTCAGGGAGTGCTCAGCTTTACACTTTAACCAAGTGGAAAGCTTATCTCCTGCAATGTTGTGTTTTCAACAGCCCTTTAAGTGCAGAATTGCATGATATTCTAGGACCAGTTTCCTAGAATAGCGTTTGCCCCTACCGATTCTCCTGAGGGCTTTTCTTGTGTTCACACATATCTGTGTAGGTGGATATGAAAGTATACCTGGGTTGGCTTGGTATACAGATGGATCAGCACATGGGTAGCCTGTTACCTGAATGGCAGCAGCTGTAGAGCCCAGCACTAGCACTGATGGGAAAATGTAGCTATGCAAAGCAGCCAATGGGCTGAGCTGTGGGCTATATGGATAGCTATTGTTCATGAACCAGGAGATTTACCATCTGCACTGACAACTGGGCTGTGTGCCAAAGCCTGATGTTTGGATGGCCACATGAAAGCAAGGACAATGAATGGTCTTCAGACCAGGGGGATATCAGGGTCACCCAGAAATTTATGTAATCAAGTCAGGATGTATAAAACCCCCTCATAGCACATCTTCTCCAGGTATAATAACCTATATACACAATAAGCTATATACACAATAAATCTCAATGCAGGGTGAGAACTGAACTGCCATCGTTGTGTGCCACTGGCTTGACATGAACAGTGGGCCCTGCCAATTGGACGCCTTGCTTCCACACCAGCCACTGGCAAGTCTGGATGAATTTTTCATCATCACCTAAGATTCTACCTTCTAAAGCTGTACCCTACCCCTAAGTCATTTGTGATGTAATTGATATTCAATGTTGTGTCCAAGCATTGTCATATACAAAGTATTAAGCATTTGTCTGTTGATCCTTTGTAAAAATAATAGAATTCTTTAACCTAGCCATGGTACCATTTACCAATACAAGTACTCTCTTTTTGTACTGCTTCACTCATATTTAGTTGTTTACTGTACTATTGCTGTAAATTGTAAATGCAATGTCTATCTTATGGTCAATGCAAACTGTGCATGGGGCAACTCAAGGGTTGGGATGCCCCTCCCTCAGGGTAAGAGGCAAAAAAAAAAGCTTCAAGCACATAACAGCCTGTGTGACCAGAGAACACAGGCTGGAAGGAAAACTGCCTCTCCGGGAAAGAATGGTCAAGCTACTTAGATAGACTTTCCATGAAAGGAAACTTCTGTGAATGGTTCTACATCCGTATGTTTCAGGAAAACTTGAAACGTTACCATAAGAAAATAGTTAATTTTGTTAGCAACATATGCAGGCACTCTCTTGGTTCTGTGCCCTCTTTGACTAGGCCCACTATAAAACCCTGCTTTCCCCTTGCTGATCAGCACTGAGTGCTGTTTTCCATCTCCCAACCTGCCACATTGAGAAGAATCTTCTCTTGTTCATAAGTCCCTAAAAAAATCATGGGTAATTTTCTGTCTTGGGTGTTCTTTGGTCTCAGGGTTGTTGGGCTGAAACTGTGCTAGTTTGAAAGGATTATGTATCCTAGAAAAGCCATATTTTAATCCTGAGTTATTTGTGGAGGCAGCAGTTTCTTTTAATTCCTGTCCATAACCAGAGGTTGGAACTTGATTAGGTCACAGAGACGTGACTCACCAAATTGTGGGTATTAACCTTTGATTAGAGGGAGATGTGACTCTACCCATTCTAGGTGGGGGGGGTCTTGATTAGTTTACTGGAATCCTTAAAAGAGGAAACATGGGCAGGCCACGGTGGCTCAGCAGGTAGAGCACTCGCCTGCCATGCTGGAGACCCGGGTTCGATTCCTGGTGCCAGTCCATGCAAAAAAAAAAAAAAAAAAAAACCAAGGAAAAAGCATGGGAGCAACAGAACCACAAAAGCCAATGCAGCCAGAGATCTTTGGAGATGAAGAAGTAAAACACCCCTGGGGGAGCTGCATGAAACAAGAAGCCTGGAGAGAAAGCTAGCAGAAGTCACCACGTTGGCCATGTGCCTTTCCATTTGAGAGAGAAACCTGAACTTCATCGGCCTTTCTTAAGTAAAGGTAACATCTTGTTGGTGCCTTAGCTTGGATATTTTTATAGACTTGCTTTAATTGGGAGATTTTCATGGCCTTAGAACTGTAAACCTGCAACATAATAAATTCCCCCTTTTAAAAGCCGTTCTGTTTCTGCATTCCAGCAGCTAGCAAACTAGAACAGCCCCCAAAGTAGATATGGGGACTATTAAGAAGGGGGAATGGATCTGGGTAGCCAAAAAGCAATGACCACTTCACAATCTAACTCCTCATGTAGCACTGAAACTCCTTCTTCAACATCCAGTTCCACTAAAACAATAAATAGGTTAATGTGATTATTAGGTATACTAACAGATCATTCATCCCAGTGCTTCTAGGTTAAAATGATGAATTATATACTCTCATTGAATTTTGTATTTTCCTGAAACCCCACTAACACCAGGATTAAAATGTGTGTGTGAAGAAATCACAAATACAGGGTGAACTCAAAACAACAGCAACACAGTTTTGAAAGCTAGAAAGTACATGGATAAGTGCCAGTTCGCCATAACTGATTTGAAAAAGCCAAATCCCAAAACAGTACTGGAGAAAGCTGAAAATCAACCTTTTTTACAGTGTAAAATATTGTAAAGGGATAGAAACAGAAAGGAGAATTCATAAGACTGTTGTGAAGATTAAATGAGATAATATTTGCAAAATACTTATTGACACCCAGAATAAGCCTTTAGCTGTCACCATCATCATCATTCCTCTTGGTTGTACTTGCTGATGATTCTCTAGCTTGTTCACAGAATAAGGCTCAGCATTCTTAAGTGCCACAATAAGAACCTTCAGGGACTCCTCTCCAGCTTTATTCCTCATCATTCTCATCTGTGCACTAGCACACCACTTTGCAGATATTTTCCTGCACACACCATACTGTTTCTACATAGGATGCTCTTTCAGTTTTCTTTATCATTCACTAATTTTTAAATCTCTTAGTATCACTTCTTTCATGAAGCCTCTTTTGGGTAGCAAATGGCTAAGAAAAGCTACTTGAGGTGCCAAAAATAGCATGCATAAAGACCTTTTGGCTGGAAAGTTTGATGTGTTTATGGAACTGGAGAAGGCATTGGGAGAGGTAGGCACCAAGTGAAGCTGGACAGATAGGCAGGAACTCATTTATGCAAGTCCATGCAAACCAAGGTAAGGTATTTAGGTTTTACCCTAGAGCAATGGAAAGCCTTTGGAAGGCTTTAAGCAAGGGTGTGATATAACCAGCTTTACATTCTAAAAAGATCACTCTGGCTACCATGTAGAAAATGGCTAGAACAGGGGCAAGAGAGAAAAGAGTGAGCATAATGGGGCCAGTGGCATCCAGGTTAGAGGTACCAGGGGTGGTGGCCATAAAGACAGAAAGAGGGGACCAACCTGAAGACACGCTTGGCAAGCGAAACTAGGACAAAACATGTTGATGAACTAGATATGGAAGGAGTAAGGAAGAACTAAAAAGTGAAACCTAGGTGTTATAGTTTGCTAGCTGCCGGAATGCAACACACCAGAGACAGATTGGCTTTTAATAAAAGGGTATTTATTTTGTTGGTTCTTCAGAGGAAAGGCAGCTAACTTTCCACTGAGGTTCTTTCTTATATGGAAGGCACAGGATGGTCTCTGCTGGTCTTCTCTCCAGGCCCCTGGGTTCCAACAGCTTTCCCCAGGGTGACTTCTTTCTGCATCTCCAAGGGCCTGGGCTGAGCTGCTAGTGTTGAGATGAGGAATGCTGAGCTGCTTAGCAGTGCTATGTTGCAATCTCTCATTTAAGCACCAGTCAATTAAGTCAAACATCACTCATTGCAGCAGACATGCCTCCTAGCTGACTGCAGATGTAATTGGCAACAGATGAGGTTCACGTACCGTTGGCTTATGTCCGCAGCAACAAGACTAGGTATGCTCACCTGGCCAAGTTGACAACTGAATCTAACACACTAGGTTTCTGGCTTATGCTATTTACTGTCAGGAGAAAAACAGGTAGAAATCAAAAGTTTTATTTTGGACATGTTAATTTCGAGATGCTAAGTGGCAGCCAAGGATAAATGTTAGGTTGAACTTAAGTTTCAAGAAGAGGTTTGAATGAAAGAAATTGATCTGGTGGTAAGCAGCCTAGAGATAACATTTTCGAGCGTGTAGAAAAAGAAGAGCAGAACCCTAGTCCTAAATCCTCAGCAGGTCGTTATTTAGGGGACAGCAAAATATACTGTGGCTTGGTCAGAAAAGGGTGTACTCCAGGACAAAAGAGTGGCCAACAGAGTCCAGTGCTTCAAAGAGGTCAAGAAAGACCAGAGCACAGAATTTCTTTCGGTTTTGTAACATGGAAGTAGTTGATGTCCCTGACAAGCGGTTTCAGTGGCATAATCAGGGTAGAAGTCAGACTAAATTGAAAACAGAATGAGAGATAAGAAAGAGACAACAGTTCCCATATATGCAATTAAACCATAAGTTCCTGAAATCTGACAGTTTTCAACATACAAAAACAGTGATTTCATGATTCCTTTTTTTTTTTTTTTTTTTTTGGCAAGGTAGGCTCCAGGAATTGAACCTGGGTCTATGGAATAGCAGGCAAGAATTTTGCCACTGAGCTACCGTTACCACCCTCATGATTTCTTTTTAAAAAACGTTTGACAAAAGCAGAATGAAAATACCGACAGTAGCTGAAAGAGAATATGAGGTCAATCTGGACCAGAAAGGAGAGGGTTAAGCTTTAGGCAGAAAGACCAGAGCATGCTTCTAACCTAATCAAAAAGGAGACACTCTTCAGCCAAAAGAAAGGTGGAGAGAAAGGACAGGAGATTTCAGAATTGAAGAAAAGATGTGAAATAGTTTGCAGAGAGGGTAAGCAAACTGACTTTGGAACTGCAGTGGGATGCAAGGCACAATTGAGTATCCGTTTGAAAATGGTCTAACTTGAGTTCATGGCAGGGACTCAAAACTCAAATGCCTTCAGGGACCAAGCAGGTAAAGGACTGAAGCAGGCTGAATGGACACAGAACTCAGAAATACATGCCCCATCTAAAAGAGGCAGCCACTGCTCACCTCCAGGAGACTGCTGCCACTAAGACTGTCAGTTGTCCTATCTTGATTTTTCAAGAGAAGCCAGAAATCTTGATTTTATGTCACATATATTTTAACTTTTTTTATTGTATAGTATAACATATATACAAAGCAAATAAATAAAAAAAAGTAGTTTTCAAAGCACTCTTCCACAAGTAGTTAGAGGACAGATCCCAGAGGTTGTCATAGGCTACCATACGATCCTCTCATAATTTTCCTTCCAGCTGTTCCAGAATATAGGAGGTTAGAGGGCTTAAATATATGTATTTTTTAATCATCACAATTGACTCTTTTTCTTTGTGAAAAATAACACATATACCAAAAAAAAAAAAAAGCTATAAATTTCAAAGCACAGTACAATTAGTTGTGGAACATATTTCAGACTTTGACATGGGTTACAATTTCACCATTTTAGGTTGTTACTTCTAGCTGCTCTAAATATTTAAGACTAAAAGAGATCCAATTTAACGTTTCAGCATTCATATTCATTCGTTAAATCCTATCTTCTCTGTATAACTCCACCATCACCTTTGATCTTTCCATTCCTCTCTTTAGGGGTGTTTGAGCTATGGTGATTCTAAATTTCCCATATTAGAAGGGTCTGTCACTAATATGTGGTAGGGAGATGGAACTATTTGATGTACTGGAGAGGTTGGGCTAGGTTTCAGGACTTATCTGGACAAGGGACCCATCTGGAGATTGTAGGTTTCTGGAAAGTTACTCTAGTGCATGAAACTCTTGTGGAATCTTATATATTGCCCTAGGTGTTCTTTAGGATTGGCTGGCATGGTTCTGGTTGGGGGCTGGTAGGTTACAATAGGTAGCAAGGTCTACCTGAAGCTTGTCTAAGAGCAACCTCCAGAGTAGACTCTCGACTCTATTTGAACTCTCTCTGCCACTGATACTTAACTAATTACATTTCTTTTACCCCTTTTGGTCAGGATGGTATTGCTGATCTCACAGTGCCAGGTTTTGATTCATCCCTGGAAGTTATCTCCCACGTCACCAGGGAGGCTTTCAACCCTGGATGTCATGTCCCACGTAGCGGGGAGGGCAACGTTTTCACTTGCAGAGTTGGGCTTACAGAGACTGAAGCCACATCTGAGCCACAAAAGAGGTCTGCCATAAGCAACTCTTAGGCATGCCTATACGTAGTCTAAGCTGTCTGCTACCTACATAAGCTTCACAAGAGTAAGCCTCATGATCGAGGGTATGGCCTATTGATTTGGGTGTCCCTAAAGTTTGACACAATATCAGGGGACTCCCTGATGGTAAGGTTTAATAATTCCATATTTTTTTCTCCTATCTCTCGGGGACTTTGCCAATACTTTTTGATTATCTGCTTAATATACTCTAGGACATATCCAGGCATTACATATGTCACATATCTTAATTGTAAAAACCATCTATGGGTTTAAGAAAGCATGTTGCATGCAAAATACAGCCCAAAGACAGTAAGCATGTGTTTTATAGTCAAGCTACTTTGCCAATTTGCAAGATTACCTTCTACAATGCTCAGCTATCAGGGAACTGTCATGGAGAAGGTAGATGTTGGCATTTATCCAAGACAGTATATTTGCTAGGGAAGTCACATGAAAGGGAGAGTGCCTTGAGGTAGCTGAAAGAGGAACTACTAAAAACTAAACTGGATAAGAAAAACACAGACGCCAAAGAGAACTAACGGTTACAGTGAAAGAAAAGAAGTTAGCATATTGAAGGAATCACTGATGATTGCATACTGATTCCTCATCAGGTTCTTGAGCAAGAGCACTTAAGAGCTGACGACTGGTCACTGAGAGAGTGTATAAATTCAAAACTTCGGATTCACTGCAGCTCTTAGATATTGCAAGTTTCTGAGTTATTAGGAGAATAAGCCAATGACATTTAAAACAATGAGGTATTATTTATATCCAGATAGTTTTAAGATTTTTATATTCCTAAGCTGATTTTTGAAAAATAAAAACAAATGCATTATAAAAATCATATACACTATCACGTGGAAAAACATCAAATCCCAGGAGTGGAGCATCTTATAAAATATCCAACCAGCACTCCTCACCAGTCTCAAGGTCATCAAAAACAAGTGAAGTCAGAGAAACTACCACAGCCAAAAGGAGTCTAAGGAAACATAACATCTAAATATAATGTGGTATCCTAGCTGGGCCCTAGAACAGAAAAAGGACATTAACTGAAAACAAAGGAAATCTGAATAAACTGTGAACTTCAAGTAATAATGCATTAATACGGGGTCATTAATCATAGCAACTATACCATATTAACATGTTAATAATAGAGATAAGATGTTAATAATAGAGGAAACCAGGTTCAGAGTACATGGAAATTTGTACTATCGTATCAATTTTTCTGTAAATCTAAAATTGTTCTTAAAAAACTGTCTATTTAAAAAAAAAACCCTAAAAAATGCAATGAATAAAAACAATGGCCGCCATGCCTATATAGATAAAGATATAAATATAAACCTAAGCAAAATACAGTGCTGCTTTACATGTTTAAAAATTTATGTGAATCATGCCATGCAAATTTTGTATTTTTTTTTCTGCCTCATGATTTTTAGTTCAGTTTTGTTTTGCTGGTTGAAAACGTTCCACTGTATGAACACTCCTTAATGTTAATTCCTTAATTGCTTCTTATTGATGGACTTTCAGTTTTGTTTTTTTTTTGCTTCTACCCATAGAGATGTTACCTAGATCCTCGTCCGCACAGTAGAGGGTCTGCAGTTCACGTGTTTAGAAGTGAAACGCTGGTATCCAGTATTTGAAAATCTTGAATTTTACTAACGTCGCGAAATTGCTTTCTAAAGTGGTTCTAACAATGCACCCACCTACTAGCAGATGCATAAAATATGTAAATACGCGTGGAAAAGGAAAACAAAACTACTGAAGGACTCACAACCTGGATGTCATGCTTGTTTCCTTACGATTTACCTCTCGCCCCTAGATAAACATTTTCGCAAACTAACAAATTTAAAGACTTAGGAGCTCGTTTAAAGGTGCAGACAGCCCCCGCTTACCCCTCCCAGCCGAGCCCAGAGGCAGACGCAGGCCCACTTCCGGCGTAATCTCTGTCGCAAGGCGGACGTCGGGACGCTCAGGACGTCGGCGTCTTGTTTCACGCCCACGAAGGCCCCCTTCCGGGCTGTCTGGCAAGAGCCAAGTGTCAACTTGCGTTGATCAAGTCCCTCTTTTTCGCAAAAAAGGAAAAAATAGCCTTCAGACCCTTTTTATCCACGGGGACGATCCCTTTTCCCAGAACATCTCGCTTTCGTCTGGTGTTTCTTCCAGGCAGCGCCGCGGGCAGCCTCCAGGCCATTGTAAGGCGCGCGCCGCGGCTCCGCCTCCTTCCTTTCGGCCGGAACCGCCATCTTGCAGGTAGGCCTCGTGTGTGCCTCCCGGTGCCGTTGGTTCGACAGACTTGAACCCAAAATCTGTGATCTCTCGGGCGGTGCATTGGGGCCTTAGAGGTAGTGTCTAGCCGACATGAGGTCCACTGGCGTTGGCGAGTGGAACCATTTCCTGCCAAACCAGGACCGGCATGGGCCGGGCCTGCGGCCGAGGACTGGACTGCGATACCCTGGCCCTGCGTGGGGACAGACGAGACCGAGCCACTGGGGAGAGGCGTTTCGGGTCAGTCTGAGAAGAACGTCTTCTTTCCTATCCCCACGGCTTCAGACCTGGCATGGGAGCTTCTCGGACAGGCCGTGCGTGGTGACGGGGCCTGATGCCTTCCGAACTCCTTTCTGTGTAGTATTTTTGCTCTTAACATTAGTCGTCCGTGGGGCAGTTTCGCGTGAGATAGTGGGAACGGATTTTAATTTAGACATTGGCTTTGGCCTCCGATGAGCCGAAAGTATATACGTAAGTGTGGGCTTGTGGTTGGAGAAGGGTGGATTGGATGCCTGCCGACTCGAACCCCAAATCAGTTTCGGTGAAGGGACGAAATGATTCCCGATCCGCGGATTGCAAGTAGGAAAAGGGAAAGTACTTTCAAGTCGCCACACCTCTTTTTTGCACCAAAGGGGAGGGTATTGTTTTGGAATTAAGTATATTTTGGTTTAGAAGCTTAGGAAAAAGATTATTCAATAAAACATCTGTTGCAGTTTTTCAATTTATTTGTCTACTTTGTGGGTATTAACAATCAGCTTATAAGAGTTGAGCATCCTTTCGGTCTTAGTTGATTAATTGGTGTTCAAACGGCAGGTTGCTCCCATAGTGAGTCCCAGTTAGTGTGTGTGTGTGTGTGTATATATATATATATATATATATATATATATATATGTATGTGTGTATAGTAAGCACTTTCCTTGTGCTGGGAATTGGTAAGCGCTTTGTAGATATTTCTGTTTTACATATGAGGGTGAGAGCTTAAAACATGTGAGTGTCCCAACGCTTAAGAGGCAGAGTTTATGTCAAATTTAGGTCAGTGTTTATAAACCAGTGTGTTTTTTCTTCTGCTACCCTATGTACATGTATATTAATGTGTAATTTGTAATGGGAGGTGTGTTCAAAGTAATTTTGACAATTAAATGGATGTTGTCTCAAAAAATGAAATTGATAAGAAAAGGGGTTTAATCTGTGTAAAAGCCTGAATTTTGTTCGTCTTTATAAATTATCTTCTAGTTAGTAATTCCAGTGTCCTTGGCATTCTAGATTGGCTCTACAGATAGTGTTGTAGAAGTGGCCATGCAGCTTTTTGTTCCCTGATAGTTTAATTCATATATTAATATTAAAATGCAAACTTTTGAAATGATACGTTTTTGGTGTAACAGTATGAATACTAATTTTGAGGTTTCATTTAACTGTTTTAATACTTTTGTTTTTAGTGATTTGCCAAAATGACGAACACAAAGGGGAAGAGGAGAGGCACCCGCTATATGTTTTCTAGGCCTTTCAGAAAACATGGTAAGTAATTTGCTTTCATTGAGAACATGTGGCTTACACTTATTTTTTATTATTATTTTTTTTTTACGTGGGCAGACAGTGGGAATTGAACCTAGGTCTCCGGCATGGCAGGTGAGAATTGTACTACCGCTGCTTGCCCTGTGTTTTATTAATACATTTGTGCTCTTAGAATGTATTTCTAATAAATGGTACTAAATAACCAGCATCTGCCTAACTTGTTTTGTAGTTAAAAAGCGTGATTTTTATGTAATGACTTCTTATCTAAATGTTGGTACAGAATTAAGCTTTTTTAGGAGGTTGTGACTTAGTAGATTGATATTTACTTTCAAGAGAAATTGTCCACTAGCAAGGCTTAAAAATTTTTTATAAATGTCAGTGGTTGCATGTGTGTTGAAAACTAGTAAAATTCCATATTTTCCATACTCTAGACTTCTTTATTTTTATACTGACTATAAAAAATTTTGCAGGAGTTGTTCCTCTGGCCACATACATGCGAATCTACAAGAAAGGCGATATTGTAGATATCAAGGTAAATTTTTACATTGTGAAAATAACACTGCAAGATAAGTTTAGAAATGTTGGGTTTAATCTAATGTTAGGATTCAGATACTAGTGTATATGCATCTTTTGGCTCCTTTTTGTCCTCCTAAATAAGGAAAAATATATTTCCAGAATAAGAGCTGCGTTTAGAAAGGATTTTTAAAATTTGACATTAAGAAACCAGAATTTCAAGGGCTATCCTTAATTGAGTATAAAAAAATTGAGTTATTACTGCTTGCTATTAACCTCTGGTAGAAGAAATCAGGCAAAGAAAAATCATGAGACTTTGGCGTGGTTACAGGGAATATCTTAGTGCAAAGTTTAATTTTTGATGGAGATGCCTGTTTTTAAAACAGGTGAAAGCTGTTTTTGTGACCAATATTTAACTGTGCCCTGGCACTCAAGAGTTTAATGATGATTGTCTGTTTGATTGCTTTGAAGCAATGTGAAAAATACATTTCACCGGCTCTGAAAGCTCTTGAGTTGTCATTTAAGAGGAAACAGTCTTAGAATATCGGTTTAGTAAAGCCCAGTGTTAGAAAGAATAGCAAATTACTGGTATAACATTTTTCTCTTGCAGGGAATGGGTACTGTTCAAAAAGGAATGCCCCACAAATGTTACCATGGCAAAACTGGAAGGGTCTATAATGTTACCCAGCATGCTGTTGGTATTGTTGTAAACAAACAAGTGAAGTAAGTAATGTCATAATTCTTCATGGCTCATTAGTATTCCTTCATACCCGCTTTTCACTTTGCCAGTTGGACTTATGTCCTTTTTGGTCATTCAAGTGGGGCAAAGGAAATAGCCTTTTAAAACTCAGGCAAACTTGGTGTTTGTCTTGTATCCTGTCAGAGGAAACAAATTGAAATATACTTAGTGGAAACTTTTATCTGTGGGTAAAAGGTCTCCTAGTTTAATAAATAAAATTTATTAAATTTTTTGTACTCGCTATAAAAGTTATGTTTTTGACGAAGCATTTATTTATAGGGATTTTTGCTTTCTCCAGGGGCAAGATTCTTGCCAAGAGAATTAATGTGCGTATTGAGCATATTAAGCACTCTAAGAGCCGAGATAGCTTCCTGAAGCGTGTAAAGGAAAATGATCAGAAAAAAAAGGAAGCCAAAGAGAAGGGTACCTGGGTTCAACTGAAGCGCCAGGTGAGTGCTTGGCTGAGGAGTTCTTTTAGTTTCAGGGCACAAAAAAATTGTTGGTTAGTGGTCATTCCTTTTATAAAGTTGATGATTTTAAGTATTGTGTATGTATTTGATTTTGAGAGTATTTCAAGTTATAGTACTTTACATAACTATTATTCCTCTGCCTCTTTTTTTTCCCCCCCTTCAAAGCCTGCTCCACCCAGAGAAGCACACTTTGTGAGAACCAATGGAAAGGAGCCTGAGCTTCTGGAGCCTATTCCCTATGAATTCATGGCATAAGAGGTGTAAAAAAATAAAACACTTGTGGATTGTAAAATGCTAGGTCTTTGGTTTTTCTCTTGAGTAGAAGTGTCATATCCTCTCTCCCAAAGAAGAAAATATTAAACACCAACTCTGTCCTGACTCATTGGGTATTATATATCTTTACTATTAAAGAGCGTACTTATTTGGTGGTTAGAAAACTGCCAGATGCTATTTATGAAATATTTATACTAGTTTGAAAATAGTCCCTTTAAATCCAATCACTGGGAAAAGTTCAGTCAGGGGCAAACATTCATATAGTAGTTAACATATGCCATTCTAAGCACTGGATGTAATTTAATCATACCATCAAACGTAAGTGCTTTTGTGCCCATTTTATATAAAAGGAAGCAAAGGTGCAAGTAACTTGCTCAGGGTCACAGCTGAGAAATTTTAAGCAAAGATTCAAGCCCAGGTAATCTGGCTCCACTACAGGTGTTAGTCAATAGTGCTCTCTAGCCTGAAAACAGGTTAGGGGTTATTTGGTTGCTTATTGGATGTTTTTACTTGTATATGACAAATTGGTATCCTTAATTCAACTTCTCCAAAGGGATTTTATCACATCCTACCTAACTTCGATATTCTATAATTGCAGGTGATAGCAACAGTATTCAGATTATTTGAAATGGAAACCTGAAGCAGTGTCCTCACTGATTTCCCTGCCTCTAACATGAATCAATCCATTTCTAAATAAGCCACTTCCAGGTTCCTGCTGGCCTGCCCTCAGCCTTGACCATTCTCCAGTCTAGGTTATCAACTAACCTTTAAGGTTCTACCCTGGTTTACCACAGCCTTCTGATGCTACTCTCTCTGGTACATTGGTTTTCAAACTTTATAGTGTGGTCCGTCCCCCCCCCCCCCCCCCCCCCCGCCCTTACTGATGTACAGCACAGCATTTTTAAAAAGCAAACTAAATGCCAATGCTACAAATATGCATAAAACTTATTTTGGGTTATTTAAAGATAGGTTTTCTCACAATCCAAGAATACTGGATGAAGAAATTGTTTTCCATGTTCCTGATTTATTTTGATAAGTTGCTTCCCTAAAGTTTGTGCCAGTTTCATTCCAACCTGCAGTGAATGAAATGCTTGTCTCAGCACTCATCAGCATTGATTATTATAATTTAGTCTGCTAATTTGGTGGAAGAAGAAGTTGGCATTTGGTTATTGAGTTTGGCTTCAGCTAGCTTCGGGAACAGTTTCCTGGTTCTTTATGACTCAATTTTTGCTGGATCTGCCTCTCTTTCAGATCTCTTAAGTATCAAAGTTTATGTAGTCTCTAGATCTTCAGCCTTTTGGCTTTGACTACCATTTATATCATGGTGATTCCCAAATTCAAGTCTCTAGCCCTTACCTCCTGAACTGAAGGTATTCATTCCTACTTGACATCTTTATTGAGTGTCACTTGACATCTCAAATTTAGCATGTCCGAATAGGACTCTTGATCTGTATTCCTTACGCCTCATCTCTTAAGATTGACTATTCATCCATTTGATCAGGCTCCAGACTTTGGGTTTCATCCTTATTGCTAATGCCTAAATCTAATCCAACAGCAAATTTTATTGACTGTAACTTCAAAATAATACTGAATCTGGCCATTTCTCACATCTCCAATTGCTGCTACTGTGATCCAGGCCACCATCAAGCTTTAGTCTCTTGCACAGTCAGGAAAATTAAACTAGTCTGCTTCCTTCCCTGTTCACTTTCCCAGTCTTCACATAGGAACAGTCACCCTTTCAAAATAGAAATATATCTCATAACTACTGCACAGGCTTCCATTTAAAAAGCAAACAAGCCAAAGTTCTTACCCTGACCTGCAAAGCCCTAGTTCATCTGTCTTTTGGCTGTCTTCAACCTCATCTTTCACCACTTTACCAAAACAAAGCTGCATTTAGTTACTTATACTTCTGTCATTTCTGTGACTTAAACATGAAAGGTACACCATGTTCTTGATGTTTCTTCTGAAATGTTTTTCCCTCAGTTCCCCATGTCTTGTTCCTTTTGTTTATTCAGTCTGCTCAAATGTTGCCTTATCAGAGAAACTGTCCCTTTACCCTGCTGTATTACTTTTTTAATGGTACTTATTACTACTTACTACCTAATATGTTTTCAAGTTGGAGGTCTGAGTTTTTCTTACCAACTTTTATCTATGGATCAGCTTTATTGCATTAGGGAATATTTACTGATACCTTCTGTACTGGGGAAAGGAAAAGGAGGCAAATGTTTTAATTCCTCTGTAAGTCTAAGGGGACAGTAAGGCCCAATTGTAATGCGAGGCAAAATAAGGCATAGAGTAAGTATAAGAAAAATTTGGGAGAGAGATGATACTTGTGGGCTCTTTTCTCTTCCCTTTTTGTTTCATGGCTTATTTCTGGTCTTTTGTGACCTTGACTTTGCCACTTGCTGCTTCCTGACTGTAACCTGTACTTGCTAACTAAAACAAGCAGCCTGATTTTCCTCTGTCTTCCTTGTTTAAACTTTCTGGTCATACCCACTGCATATCTGGTTTCTGTCCCTGCCGAACTGTACTCTCAAAGGTTACCCTTTTTAAAAACTTGTTAATTGACAAATCAGGAAACCTCTTTTTGATCTTGCTTTAACTGCCTAAAATATTTTGTAAATTTTTGTAGCATATGACACAAATTGCCTGTTTTAACCAATTTCATGTATACATTTCAGTGACATTAAATTGCATTCACAATTTTGTACCCATTAAGCATTAACTTCCCATTGCCTCACCCTCTTTTACTTGTACCCTGTAATCAAAAAGCCTGTGCTGTCCATATTTTAGTTATTTCATGTAAGTGGAATACAGTATGGGGTGTTCTGGGGGGGAAGTTCTGGTGTGATTCAGAACATTTCTTCAAGGTTCATCCATGTGTCAATCAACTTTTTTACTTTTTTTGGCTAAATAATCTTGTATACATGTACCGCATTTTGTTTATCCATTCATTTGTTGGACAGTTAGGTTGTTTCCACCTTTTCTATTAATACTGCAGTGAACGTTGATTACACATTTGTTTGAGTCCCATTTTTATTTGACTATATCTACAAGTGTAATTAACAAGTCATAAGATAATTCTGTGGTTAACTTTGTCAGTTAACTTAGGAACTCCCAAAATCTTTTCCACACTTACTGCACCATTTTACGTGCCCACCACGAATGTTTTAGGGGTACACATTTCTCCAGTCTTGCCAACATTCTCCATTTTTTTTAATAGCCACCCTAGTGGATGTGAAATGGCATCTCATAATGGTGTTGATTTGCATTTCCTAATGTCTGGTGATGTTGAGCATTATTTCATGTGCTTATTGCTTTCTAATAGAGCCAACATTTTTTTCTCTTCTAGTGGCTTATCCTATCATATTTTACCTAAGTGCTTCTACCTGACATTTCCCCCCTTATTCTGGCTCACTAATGTCCTGCATCTGTGACTTTCTTCCAATTTCTTCATGGGTGATGTAAGCCAGTAGTTCTGCCAACCACCTGCATCTGGTAACTGATTAAATATGTACACCTACCCTTAGCCTGCTGAATCAGGAGTTCTTCAGGGTGGGATCCAGCACTCTGTATTTTTAACAAGCTTTTTAGGTGATTGAGATGCTTGTTCAAGTTTGAGAACCACTGACAAGTCATTCTTAGGTCTTGAACCCTTCTTAATATACTATAGCCTCAAGTTTCAGAGTTTGCTTTCACTGAAGCTCCAGATAATATATTTCCAGCTCCCTCTTGAGCGTCTCCATTTGGATGCCTTGTAGGTTAACTTGTAGCATTAGTTGAAAGATGAGCCAAATGAAATCTGTGCGGTTTGAATAATGAGTATAAGCTGATAGAATTATGTGGCTGCCTTAAATGGAGGTTTTTTTAAGTAGCGAGCAACCACCACTGATGAATTTATAAATTAACTCCTTCCTATACAGTTCCCTTTTCTTGGTAAAAATGAAGTAAGATATTCTAACTGTTAAACTATTACCCTTAAATTTAAAAAAGTTCTGGCTAAATGAGGCTGAGTGACTATTTTGACTTAATTCTGTCTCTTGATCTAGCCAGATATTTTCTAAGGCCTTCCGATTTTATTCACTTGAACTCAGACCCAAAGGTTGAATGACATACTTTTGAAATTTCTTCTGAAGGATAGGGCAGAAAACATTCAGGAGTGTCTCTTCCATGTTTCCATTAGCGTAGAAAAATGCTAAAATATAAATAATTGCTAAAATTTAGCAATGACAATTGCTAATATGAAGGTAGGTTTATCATTTTTAGTCACAGAAATAATTTACAATGCGATTTGATTCATTTGGAAAGTGAATGTTAATAGCATGCTTTCTTCATTCCCAAACCCCCTTAAAGGGAAAATATGTGGTATTATTGATGCAGAAAACTTTTACAAGATCTGTTAGGCATGTTGGTAGATTATGAATAATAATAGAGAGGCAGCATCTGCAGCTGTTATTACAGAGGTGGAAATTCGCAGAGCAGTGAATAAGCACCCCAGAGGTTCTGTATTGTGGTTTTTTTTTTCCAACTGCAAAGTTGTGTGGTAAAGATCAAACTGACAGGGCATTTCAAAAAGCCTATTGGAAGAGGCATAGAGACTGTTCTCATACATACTTTGTGCAAGGTTGGAATTTACGGAAATCATTTGGGTTGAAAAAGAAATGCAATGGGTGTAAAGATTGTGTCTAGATTCACCTTTTTTTTGCATATGAATGTCCAGTTGTACCAGCATTGTTTATTGAAAAGACTATCCTTTCTCCATTAAATTGCCTTTGCTCTTGAATAAAGATCAGTTAACTATATTTAAGTGAGTGTCTTTCTGGTCTCTCTATTTTGTTTCATTCATTTATATATCTGAGAAGAAAGGTAGGTTCAGGTTAAATTGTTGATGGAAGATGAATAAGTAAACCACTAGAAGGTCCTGGAGAGCAGGGACCGTATCCTGTCCTTTGGATGCCCCACCACTGACACTGTTGTATAGGCGGGGCCACCCTCCTTAGAAATAGTTCAGCTTCTCTTTGTAGTCTCCAAATGAATTCCTTAGCATGGCATTTGTTGCCATCCACAGTGTAATACCCCACCTTGTGGGTCACTCACAACATCCTTCTCACCTTTGGAAGCCACTTGTCCCCAAGCGTTTATCTGCTTCCTTTCATCATTTTCTCCATGCTGTTTCGTCAACTTAACATGCCTTTCCGCACCACCATTACTCCTGCTTGGAGCTCACACCCTGACCTGCTTTGCATTTCATTTCTATGACAGGGGGTTTCATCCTACTGATAGTGCCCAGGATTTGAAATCAGTGAGCATAGTATATTCACTACCAAAGAAGGCTCTCTCTGGCTTTGGATAAATTGCAAAACTTATCTGAACCTCACTTTGAAAGATACTGTACCTATTTCACTGGATTGGTTAAGAGTTAAGAGTAAGGATTAAGATACTTGAGATTTATTTGTAAACTGAACAGTTATTTATAAATGATATAGATGATGGGGAGGTCTCTGAAGATATCCAGGCATATCATACTTTTTCTGTTCTCAGTCCTCGGTATGTGCTTGCACTTGACACTGTAAATGTCTGAGAATAGTTACTTTGCTGTTCTTATATTCTGTGCCAGTACTTAAACAGAATTTTCCAGAGAATAGAGTTTCAATAATTTTGTCTGCTGAATGGAAATGAAGTAGGGAGCTGGTAGAGGATAGAAGCATGATTCCTCTTCTGAGGAGAGAAAACAGTCTCTGAGGCTCGAGTAAGCTCAGTATTTAAGGATTTATAGTATACCACAGTGGGAGGGAAGGTGGTGGGGACGTTCATGAAATAGAGGAGGACCCTTGGCAGTTTTGCATGAAGACTAGAATTCAAGCTTATTCAAATTCTAATAATTCTGAGGCTGGTAAAGAGTTAATAACTTCCCAAGTCTAATATTTGCGTATTCCCAAATTCTGCCCTTCATACTCATTTTAAACACCCACAGATTTGTGCATTTTCATCTGTGCCTACGCATTTCTATTATCTGTTTGAAACCATTTCAGTGTGTGTGTTAAATTGGTTACAGCACAGTTTTACATAACTCAGAACACAAATCCAAAATGAAATTGTGGAACACAAACAGCAACACATTTAGGCGAGGTTATTTATAGTTCTTCAGTGGTGGCTTATTGTCTGCATTTAAAGGTCATGGATTATCTTGTGTATTTGTAAATGCAAAGAACCTTACCAAGGATGAAATAATATTTTGGGCTCTTCTGAGCAAAGGTGCAAAGTAAATGCAACATGGAACATAATTTTATCCCTAGGCAGAGAACAGCCTTAGGAATCTTCTGTATTGGATGATCTTAGTAAACTAGAATGATCTTATTCCTGACGGAATGTGAGATAAGGAATGAAGTGAAGAGATAAGCACAAGACTCAACCAAGAAGGGCTGTACCCAAAGTTCTGCATTTTAACCCCAATCTGCTTCAGAGCCTGAGTCTCAAAAGGCCTCATCCATTTCAGTCACTCCCTTGGAACCCACTCAGTCCCCAGGAGAACAAACCCCTGCCAGCCTGGTGGGTGATGAGAAGCACATGACTCAGATCCCCCCTTTCCCCCTTTGCCGGCAGCTGGCAGCTGTGCACAAGGACCACCCTAGACCACCCGGCCCCCAGCCCACCGGCCAGCCCTGTAGGTGTGTGGAAGAGCCCCAGCAAGATCAGCCTGAGCAGGCTAGAGAGGGTGGCCATCCACTAATTAATAGCTTGTGTGCAAACATAAGGGACTGTTTGAAGCCCTGTTTGGCATGGTTTGTCCTGCAGAAAGGGGTGAGTGAGGGTGGGGCCGTATAAGAGGAATTGAACCAGACTGGCGTCTGGTGCAAGGAAAAGAACCAAGGCTCCCCAGCTTGCCATGGTGGGCACCTGAAACCCATGGGGCAGGCCATATCCCTCTTTTGTATTCTCCTCCAGCTCCTCCCGCCCTAAATAAACTCTGCCAATGCACCTTGAATAAAGAATGCATGACTCCAGTGAACAGCAGAGTGTTAATGACAATGTCATGAGCCAGAGCTGCCTGCGACGGGCAGAGTGTGTATTTAACGGTCCTCCGGAGTCAATTCAGTCCCGAAGGGACTGCGTTGGATGGCTGAGCGATCCCGGGCAAGGCCGCTGTGCCTTACCTCCCTCGGCTGACTGATAAATCGGCCTCCTTCCCCCTCCCTCCCTCTTCCCATATTGATGCCACCCTTAGCAACTTCTGAAAATAAGAAAGGAACATTCAACAGGAATCTATCTCCTATTGCAAAAATCAGACGGATTGCTCTTTTTCCTTTCACCTTCCAGTTCGTCACCCGCGCCCCACTGCCCCGTCCCCGACCCCGATCACGGGTTTACCCACTGATCTTGTGCCCTGGACCCAGAGCCAGCAGGGCTTGGCCGGAGCGCTAGGAGGCCCGGCGCCGCCGGGAAGCCTCCGACGCGCTCTCTGCACGGTGGCCGGATTCCAGGGGCCCGGGCACCGCGCAGGCCCCCATTTGGGACCCACCTCCAGCCCCCTGGCCCCCGGGAGCGCTCAGCCGGGCAGGTGCCGTGCGCGCTGCAGCCAGAAGGCAGAGCGCGTCAGGCGGCGAGGCGGTGCGCACGCACGCGATGACTGTCCCGCTCGCCCCCAGCCTTACCACCGGAAAGAGGCGGGGACCAGCAGCAGCGCGGGGGCGCGCGGAGCTCTTTAAAAGCCGCGGGCCTGGGCAGCTCTGCTTAGTGCCGCCGCCGCCGCCACCGCCGCGGACTCTGCTGTCTCGGTCCTTTCGCTCTCGCTGGTCTCCTGCGGGCGAGTCTGGGGGTCCCCGCGCCCCCGCTGGTGCCCTACCCGCCCGGCTCGCGCGCTCCATGCGGCCGCTCAGCATGTCGGGGAACTTTCTGCTCGCGCCCATCCCGGAGGCCTCCTCCGACTGCCTCCTGCCCAAGGACATCAAACTGGCCGTGCTGGGCTCCGGCCGTGTGGGCAAGAGCGGTGGGTGCGCGCGGGTCGCGGCGTCGGGGTCCCCAACAAGCCGACGTTCCGGAGGGGACGAGGAGGGCAGAGGGGAGGGACCTTGTCGAGTGCACACTCCATAGATCCCCCCACCACCAACCCCTCTCCCGGGACAGCTCCCTCTAAACATCCAGCCCAGGGGAACCCGCTGAGCGCGAGCGCCCGCTGGAAAACCGGGATGGCGCGGGGTGGACCCTCTGGCGCCCCACCGCCCGGCCTGCCGGACCCGGGGACACCTGGCTTTTGCAGAGGCGTAGCGAGCAGCCCCGTGTTTCTGCCACTCACCCCACTCCCTCCAGGGCTTCCCGGATTGAAGTTCCTTAATTTGACTGTCTGCCCAAAGCCACTTGTCCTCGCCTTCAGTTGATTTTCCTATTCCATTTTCAGCAATGATCGTGCGCTTCTTGACCAAGAGGTTCATCGGTGACTACGAACCTAACACAGGTTAGAAAAAGTCCACCCTCCCTCTTTAATGGCTTGCCTGCTCCGTTTTTCTTTTTTTCCCCGATTAGAGGGTAAGAATTTAAAAGCAAACTCTGCTTCACTCTCCAGACAAGTTGTATTCGCGGCTCGTCTGCGTAGAAGGAGACCAGCTATCCCTGCAGATCCAGGACACCCCAGGATGCGTCCAGGTGAGGGCGGCAGGGGAGGCCAGAGCAGCTCAGCCCGCGAAGATACTAGCGGGGCAGGAGCGTGGTAGGCAGCCCAGCGGGCTTTGGTGCTTGGGCGAGATGGCAGAATGCTGCGGTGTTAGCTGTTTCCCTGCGGGAGTGGACTGTCCACACGTGGGGCCAGTGACGTGGGTGTTAGGGACCTTCCAGAGGGGGTGGAAGCCACCTTAGCACAGGATAGAGAGAGGCCTCACTTCTCTTTGCAGCTCTGGAGGGGGCATTGCACTTCAGGCTAGTAGGATTCCCTTAGCAAGAACTACTCAAGTGCTCACTCACCAGAATCCTCTCACTGGCTCTTCCCTCCAGTTAGGGATTGCCGTCAGCTAACCCCTTGGCCAACATCGGAAATGTCCCTTGATTAACAAGTTACTAATTGTTATCCCTTCTAGGGAAGAAACGTCCTGTAAAGGAACAGAAAGGAGGAATTCATTTGTTTCTGTGACATTCTGAAGAACCACATCGCATGCTAAAAATATTTTAATGGATTTAGGAATAGATATTTATCTTGGCTTCTTTTCAAAGTTTTGTTTATTCTGAGTTGTTTCCCCTTTCTGGTCAGAAAGGTCTCAAACTAATTTGCAGGCAGCCAGAGTTCATTACAGACTGCCTGTCAGCAAGGGGTTTAAGAGGAACATTTAGGTCACAACTGAAATAATCTAAGCAGGGAACATGCCTGAGAATTTGCTCTTTCCATATCAAAAACCTCCTTTCTGCAGAGCCGGGTAGAATCAGAAAGCTCTATTTGAACGATTTCTTTTTCACGTGCCCCCGAGGGTACCTTGATGTTATTTTTGAACTCGTGTCCCACAGAGGGCTTCTTTGATCAGACTCACTTTGATCTTGTGCAGGTCCAGGGCAGCCTCCTCCAGGCAGCCGACTCCCTGTCCAAATGCATGCAGTGGGCAGAGGGCTTTGTACTCGTCTATTCCATCACTGACTACAGCAGCTACCAGTCCATCCGGCCCCTGCACCAGCACATTCGGAGGGTCCACCCCGACGCCAAGGCCCCCGTCATCATCGTGGGCAACAAGGGGGACCTTCTGCACGCCCGGCAGGTGCCGACGCAGGACGGCCTGCAGCTGGCCAGCGAGCTGGGCAGCCTGTTCCTTGAGATTTCCACTAGTGAAAACTACGAAGACGTCTGTGATGTGTTTCAGCATCTCTGCAAAGAAGTGAGCAAGCTGCACAGCCTCGGCGGGGAGAGAAGGAGGTCCTCTGCCATTCCCCGGCCCCGCTCCCCACACATGCAGGACCTCAAGAGGCGCTTCAAGCAGGCGCTGTCTTCCAAAGTGAAGTCCCCCTCTGCGCTGGGGTAGACCCGGCTCACGCAGACTCGGTCCCCTTTGGACCACGTGTTTGTGCAGCTAAAAAATGACTGGGGTGCCCCCTTTTTAAATCACACATTCAGAATTTATTTTTATAAAGACTGTTGGCTTTCCAGTGTATGCGTGTTTCTCAAAATGCAAGCAGTGTGGACTAAAAGTTGGTTGGAGATTTTTTTTTTTTAATAAACGAACTTTTTTTTTTTTTACCGTAACTGCTAGCCACTTTTCCATTAAAGGCAAAATGGCAACATTACTCATTGTTTTTTAAATGTCTTTTTATAGAAATCATACTTGCACCAGAGCCCAGAACTGCTCGATGCTTGCCCTTGGTCTGAACTCTGGTGTCTTGCATGCAGAGGGGTTTATGTAGAGGAAACCTCTGGGGGAGAAAGAAAAGTATATGCAGGAAGAGGAGCTGAATAACTGCAGGATTTCTTTAATCAGGGCACCTTACAACAGGCATGAAATTGACACCATGTAGTTTTTAAGGGAAAGGGTACACTGTGAGCTGATGCTAAAAAGAAGTTACAAATCAGGAGTCCCGTTATTATTTATTGATGCATGTTTGTTTATCCTCCCCGTATATATTTTTTAATTTTTATTAATAAAACCAATCAACATACAATATGAACATTCTTTTGTTTTTCATCACACAGTTGTATATTCATCATCATGATCATTTCTTAGGACATTTGCATCAATTCAGAAAAAGAAATGAAAACAAAAAAATTCATACATACCATACCCTTACCCCTCCCTTTCATTGATCACTAACATTTCAATCTACTAAATTTATTTTAACATTTGTTCCCCCTATTATTTATTTATTTTTAATCCATTTAATACATTTTTTTAAATCTATATTTTTATTTACTCATCTGTTCCTCCTCATATTTTAAAGAAAAATGAACCCCCTTTTCCTGTGTTCCCTGGGCCGGGAAGTGGGCTCGACCATCCAGAGGCTGCCTTGAAAGTCCTGCCTCCCCCCCCACCCCCTGACTTCTTGTCTATCCTCTCCTAGGTTTCTCTAAAGCGCCACTTCTCCTCAATCCAGCCCTTTACAACTTTTGCCTGGGTGTTTTCAATACCACCACCAGCACCCTCACTCGGCCCCCTTGCTGGTTTCTTGGCTTCTGGAACAATATCCCTCTTAGTCTCTCTTCACATCAGAACAACCTTATTAAAACCAAACCTTATCCTTTTATTTCCATGATTGAAAGAGCTCAGCTGGTTCCCCCTTATCTCCTGTATAAAATATGAGGCAGGATATTCAAGATTATTCACCCCCTCTCCAAACACTCCCAATACAAACACACACACACACACACACACACACACACACACACACCACCACCACCACCGCCACCACCACCACCACCACCACCAGCTGACAGTCCATTTCAACAGACCGTTTCCCTTTCCCAGCACAGAGCAGGATCTTTCAGGCCTTCCTGCCCTAGCACTGTTTCTTCTGCCTCAAATACTTTTTCCTGTGCTCCTCCGAGGAGATCCCCGACTCACTTTTCAAGACCTAGTCACATGCCTTGTCAGCCTGTGAAATGCCTTCTTTGAGCCTCCTGTGGCCTCCGAGTTAGGGTCCGACCAGGGACTATAGCAACTTCTCACCACCTCTGCAAGGAGCAGGGCTTGAGAACTGTAACTGCGTTTTATGACTGTATTCCAAGCTTCCAGCCCAGGGCTTGCACACAGAATGGTAGGATTCCAATAAATCTTTGATGAATAAATGAATGCATGCATCTGATTTTGGAGCCAAGAGACAAGGATGAGAGATTACAATGATACAATTTGTCATTTCTAAAGAGCATCCTCAGAAGGTATTCTGAGTAGTTAAAGGTTCCTTATTAGCAGTGACAGAGAGGAGCTGACCTAGGATGCAGCTTCTGGCAATTACAGACCATCACCCTTCTGTGCAAGGCACCTACCTCTGTCCACACCTGTGAAGGTAACATTACCGCCCCCCTGTTTGAGGGGTGGTACCTATGCAACATGGCACGGAAGGAGGAATGGCATAAAAGTCAGTTAATTCAGGTCCAAAGTATATCCCAATAATTACAGAAAAACATTATTTTGGATTCTATCATTGTTTTAGTTTGCTAAAACAAATATCACACAATGGATTGGTTTAACGACAAGAATTTATTGGCTTACAGTTTCAGAAGCTAGAAGGCTTGCTCCCTCCCAGGGTCAGTATCTTCTGACCTGATTGGCTGGTAATCTTTGGGACTCCTTGGTCTTTCCGTCTTGTGGTGGCATTTTCTGCTTTCTCCTCCATGTTCCCTTGTTTCCCTACTTCTGGCTGCTCCAATTTCTTTTGCTTTTAAGAACTTCAGCCATCTTGGATGAATGCTCACCTCATTCAGTTTGGGTTCATCTTTTTTAAATTATTTATTTATTTTTAAAAAAAAATTTTTTTTTTTTTACATGGGCAGGCACCAGGAATCGAACCTGGGTCCTCGGGCATGGCAGGCAAGCACTGTTACTTGCTGAGCCACCGTGGCCCACCCTGGGTTCATCTTAACTGAAGTAATATCTTGGAGAGATTGGATTTACAATGGGACCACACCTCCCAGAAAGCAAGCCAAGACCAAGAACATGTCTAGACTGGGTTACACAATTCAATCCACCACAATCATCTTTTTAAAAGCGAGTTGAGTCTCCTTGCTGCTTTGGGTAGCCTCAGAACCAAAGTATTTTCTATCGTCATCCATGCTTCTGCTTGAGTCCAAACACCTACGGCTTAACTCTGTAGGTGTGGACAAGGGAACAACAGACTCATATACTAATTTTTGCCATGCCCACAGTGGGTGTAGGCTGCCACCACGTGCCAGGGGATGCCCCTGCCCCAAGAAACTGAGGAGATCAAGCATCCCGTGGGAAAAGCCCAACAGTAACTTAAAAGCTGAAGACCAAGACAGCGAGGTTCTAGGGAGCCTATGATCAAAGTGAAAGTGAGCAAATGACGAGGACAGAGAGTCCTGCTGAATCCCACAGAGGAGAGCACTCTGCGGACCAGAGGGGTCAAAAGATGAGTCAAGGGCAATTCCAGAGAGTGAAGCAGCCTCCGCAGACTTGGGCAGGGCGAAGCAGAAAGTGCTTCAGACTGTATTTTCCCTGTCTTCAGCATCGCAAATAACTGATCTCCAGAACCTCAGGGCTTCCTGTATTCATGGCTCTCTGATGAGTGAGCTCTTAGAGGCACCTCATGGCCATGGGATCTCTTGAGAGTCTTGAGGCTTGTGCTGGTTTGAAGGTGTTGTGTACATGTTCTTTAATCCTGATTCAGTATTGTAGGGTGCAAACCCTTTTGGTTAGATCATCTCCACAAACATGCGGTGCTCCCAGTTGAGGGGTGCGACCTTTTGATGAGATTATCTCCACAAAGTTGGGGCAGGCCCAATTGTGGCCATGGCCTTTGGGATCAGTGGAGATGTAACTCTGCTCATTCAGGGTGAGCAGATACCTACACATGGGCAGAGCCCAGCAGATGACGCCATGTGACTTTCCATGAGATGCTAAGCAAGCCAGAACACAGAGTTGTGTCCTGAAGGAGTTAAGTGAAGGCCCACAGATGCTTAGGAAGGAAACCACTGACATCAGAAGCTGGAAGCAAAGAACCCACAACAAGGCAGCAGACATGAGCCACATGCCTTCCCAGCTGATAGAGGTGTTCTAGATGGCACCAGCCTTTCTTGAGTGAAGGTAACCTCTCATTGGTGCCTTTATTTGGACATTTTCATGGCCTTAGAACTGTAAATCTGTAACTTATTAGATTCCCTTTTTAGAAAAACATTCCATTTCTGGTATATTGTATTCTGGCAGCTTAACAAGCTCATACAGGGCTCAAGGAACATCTGGAAGGCTCTTGAGACCTTGGAGATGGAAGTGATAGGCATCAAGTTATGAGCAGGAGATGAGGGCAGGAAGTTGTGGGTTGCTGAGGACACAGTCCTTAAAGGGGAAAAAGAGCTCTCAGCACATCTCTCTTCTCCCTCCCTCACAAATGGGGAGGGTGGGCCCCCATGGCCCCGGAGGATCTTTATTCTTCTGGGAGGGGCAAAGCTCCTGGGTCTTAATGTTGAAAACCCATGTAGGCATGGTGAGGACAGGGTAGAGTCTATCCACTTTTATCTTGTAGGCTCTGCTGTGCCTCTGAAGTGTCATCAGTGGTGTGAGAATTCCTCTCTAGCCACAGCTACAGCTTCTCCTTGTCCCTCTTCAGTTCTCCCCATCCCAGCTGTTTTAGTTTGCTAGATGCCAGAATGGTATACCAGAAACAGACTGGCTTTTAAAAGGGGGGATTTATTAAATTGTAAGTTTACAGTTCTAAGCCTGTGATAATGTCCAAATTAAAGCAAAGCTATAAAAATGTCCAATCTAAGGAATCCAGGGAAAGATACCTGGCTCAAGAAGGCAGATGACTTTCAGAGTTTGTCTCTCAGCTGGAAAGGCACATGGCAAACATGGTGACATCTACTAGCTTTCTCTTCTGGCTTCTTGGTTCATGAAGCTCCTCCAGAGGTATTTTCCTTCTTCATCTCCAAAATCTCTGGCAGTGTGGGCTCTTGTGGCTCTCGTGGCTCTCTCTAAAAAATGTTTAATCTTTTAAAGGATTCCAGTAAGCGAATCAAGACCACCTGGAATGCTTGGAGTCACATCTCCCTCTAATCAAAGGTGAATACTCACAATTGGGTGAGTCATATCTCTGTGGAGATAATTTAATCAGGTTTCCAATCTACTGGAGTAGGGATTAAAAGAAATGGCTGCCTCATGAGATTGGATCAGGAATAAACCATGGCTTTTCTATGGTACATAATCCTTTCAACCAGCATGCCTCCCTTTGTCATAAAGTCTGTGAAATCCCTGTGACTTTGCTGCCATCGCTAGTCTCCTTGGTCAAGGTCAGCCTCCTCCTGGTCAAGGCTGGGCTGCTAATTTCCCTAGAGCTCTGCAGAGTGATTTAATTAGCTGACTATTAGTGTGGTCCTAGGGAAATGGAAGAGATCCAAATGACTAGATTGTACACCCTACACACAAACTGTACTTCACACGCATCTCATGAAAAGCAAACTCCAATAATAGAGAAATAGATCCATTACAACAGGAGAAAATCAATTTGTTTTGCTTGTGTTGAGGGGAAGGGCACAGTGGAACTTGTAAAGTTTATGAAAATCTGTTTGGAGGAATGAATTAAAATGAATAGTTGTGGAAGGCAGTGGTGAAACCAGAGAGCCAGCAGGAAAGACAAGCATGAGTTTGCTCATGAACTTGGGGCTCAAATGGCTATATTTGTTCCCTGAATATGTTGTAATTTCAACTTCTCTGTATTCAAAGCCACCAACTCAAATTTGCAATGCAAGATACGTTGTGTAGATAAGAAGTTACTGTTACCATTGGATCTGCTTCCAAAGGTGGACTATTTTGAAAGACTGTTAAAATTCATCCCAAGCTACTCTGACACTCAATAAGGGAGATGTGAAATAGAAAAAACAATCAAACAAAAATCCCCACTATTATTTTCCAAATGCCATTGAGTTTGCTAAGGCTCCAGGAAATACTACTTGATGTGAGTGATGATTTGGTTGGAATAACAGAAAATAGAACTTTGCTTCTCACAGATAAAGGGACAGTCAGTTCTTGCCTTGGGATGGCCAGGTGCAACTCTGGACATGAGCTCTGCTAGCTTTGGGACCATTCCTCATTCACCTGTGGGCTCTGCAGCACCTGGCCCAAATCCAGGGGTGGTGGAAAAAATTAGTGAAGGGCGCGGATCAAATTGCTGAATGGAGAGTGGAGGCGGAAAGCCAAAGACTGTGAAAGTACCCTGACTGAGAAAATGGCTCTTCTCCTTGTACACATTTTAAAGCATTATTTTCTTGGAGATGTGCTCAGTTGAGGATTAATGAGTTAAAATTGCAAGCTATTTACTGCCATTTCTTAGGGGTTCTCTATATAAATTAGGATTTAAGCCACTAACTACAAGGATTATTTTTATAACCAGAGTTATTTTTATTTTTATTTTCGCACAGGCAGGTATTGGGAATTGGACGCGGGTGTCCAGCATAGCAGGCTAGAGCTCTGCCACTGAGTTACCGCTGCACCGCCCCTGTATAACCAGATGTTGCTGAGACATATTAACATTGGTTTATAACTCTGGGAAAATCGAGTTTTCGGGAGCTCTTTCCACTGAACAGTGATTAAGCAGTTTTTTGGAGGCAGGTAAGAGTGGATTCCAGAGAGATTGGGGTTCAAATGCCATTTATGAACCATGTGGGTTAGGAAAGGTGCAATGTGAGTCAAACAAAAACAAATCTGGACTTGGAAGGTTTAGGCTATCATTGCAAGGGGGGTATTGCAAAAGGAAGAACACTCTGGCATCAAGCTCTGTAAGCAATTCAAGAGTTAAGCAGAAACAGTGATCAGATGGTAGATTTGAGAATATTTTATGCCCAGACAGCCTATTTTCTGGGAGGACCCCTGAAAATTCAAAGGTCTGGAGGAAGGAGAGAAGCTTCAGGAAAGTTTGGTTAACAAGAATTTTGCTGCAATTAGTTGGTGGGGAGCAGTGGTTCAGCTAATCATTTAGGAGGCAAATAATGGGAATTTGGAGGGTCTGTGTCTGGCCCTGTCACAGGTAATCCTGGGGGCACCCATGAGTCTTATCTGATCACAGGGGGAAGGAGGGTGTTCTAGTTTGCTAGCTGCTAGAATGCGATATGCCAGAAACAGAATGGCTTTTTAAAGGGGGAGTTTAAGTTGCAAGTTTACAGTTCCGTAACTTTCACAAGGCTGTGAAAATGTCCCAATTAACCAAGTCTATAAAAATGTCCAAATTAAGGCACCAACAAGAGGTTACCTTCACTCAAGAAAGGCCAGTGAAGTTCAGGGTTTCTCTCTCAACTGGAAAGGCACGTGGCAAACATGGTGACATCTGCTAGCTTTCTCTCCAGACTTCTTGTTTCATGAAGCTCCCCAAAGGGCGTTTTCTTTCTTTACCTCCAAAGGTCTCTGGCTGTCTGGGCTTTCGTGGTTCTCGAGGCTCTGTAGCTCTCAAGTTTTTTCCAAAATGTTTCCTCATTTAAAGGATTCCAGTAAACTAATCAAGACCCACCTGGAATGGGTGGAGTCACATCTCTCTCTAATCAAAGGTTAATACCCACTGTATTCAGGACCCTACAGTCCTGAATAGGGACTAAAAGAAAGGGCTGCCTCCACAAAATGGATCAGGATTAAAACCTGGCTTTTCTAGGGCACATAATCCTTTCAAACCGGCACACTGGGCTTCTTTGCAGTGAACTGTTCTCTGGATCCAAAGGGATTTCTCAACTTTCACTATTTTTCTAGGCTCACAGTCTCTGGTAAAATTCAACACTATCAGTTTCCTTATTTTAAAACAGAGATAATGCTATCCATCAGGCAGGGGATCATCAGTACACTGTAACTGTCTAATCAAAAAAAGAAAAAACCTGCACTGACAACTACGTTAAGAAACTATTTGGAAAAAGAGCTCTCTCAGAGCTTGCTTGTGCACTCTAAAAGTTATATAGTCATTGCTTTGAAAGATGTGATTTTCCCCATTCACAGCAGGGAAAAAGAAGGTTTGGGTAAGGGGTGGGGTTCACTTATTTCTTCAATAATAATGGCTAGCAATTGTTGAATCCTTACTCTGTGCTAGGTGCTTTAATTTTCTCATTAATCCATGGAGGTAGAACTATGTTCACTTCTGCAGCTCAGAGAGGTTGAGCAACAGCCTGGAGGCACACAGCCAGGAAATCCAGCAGTCTGTCCCCAGGAAGGGAATTCTCTTCTGCTCCTGGCTTTTTCCCTGGCTGGGCCATGTACCAGCATCTCTGGGAACTTGTGAAAAATGCAGATTCTAGGGCCCAGTTCCTGAGGATTCAGCTGCTATGTGTTTGGGCTGTGGAGGGGGGAACCTGCCTTTCAAACAGCTCCAGAGTGGACTCGGGTTTGCTGCAAGATCCCATTCTGGACTCATCCAGAGCAGACAAAGAGCAAAGCCTCGCCGGTCAGGGAGGGACGGGACTCGGCTCTACGGGGTGGGGGGAGCCCATGCGTTTCGCGGGGAGGGGACTGGGTGGTGGTGCTGTCTGAGCTTCATTCCTTCTCTGTGTTGGGGGCCCTCCTTGAGTCACCACTGCCCCAGGGCACAGTGGGTGGGAGATGCCAGCTGCTGCATTCTCTAAGTCAGCGTGCCCCAGGGGCACTCTAGCTGCCCAGTTCTCTGCCCTGACTGGCGCTGTGAGCTGCAGCCTCCACAGAAGCCCAGTGATGCACGGGCCTTCTTTTCTGCAGGAGTCAGCAGCCTGGCGCCTTGTGGGGGCGGAGGAGTGGGGAATGTCACGTGGGAGCAGATGGTTTACTGCAGAATGGGACGGGATGCCGGTGGCAGGAGTTTACAGTGCACGTTTGTAGCTAGGTGTAGCTAGGTGCCCCTCCCAACCCATTCTGGTCCAGGTCTCTAGGGATTGCCTGCGTGTGCACCTGTGCAGGGAGGGGCAGAAGGAGGTGGCAAGTTTCCGGTGCAAATAGAAAGGGCTAGGAACAGGTGAGAGACTTAGGGAAAACTTGGGGAGGCTGCAATGTTTGAGGGGCCATGGATGAGGTTGGGGGCTGGTGACATCACTTGTGGCATAATAATAAAAGTAGCAACAAAACAATTAGCTACCCTAATTACTTAGTATTTACTACCGTTCCATGAATTTCAATGGAGTTTTGGTTGCATTATCTCATTTGATCCCCCCAATATTTCTACTTAATATCATCACCATCTGACAGATGAGGCAAAGGAGGCTCAGAGAGGTTAATTAAGCATCTCATGGTCTCTCAGCAGGGAAATGGGCCAGCTGAAGTTTAGATCTTGGTGGTTCTAACCCACTATTTGGTCTGGAATATTGCATGGCTCTCGTTTGCAATCAGCAGCACAGATTCTGGCTGATTTGGTAAAAAGGGAAAAAAAAAGGAATTTATTAAAGGCCATTGAGTAACTCACACAATCACTGGGAGAGTTGGAAAGCCAGAGCTGGAGCTGTTAGGGTATAACCAAGAAATTAGATTTAGGGGATGATTTTGATTACTAACTCACTGTATAGATACTCCTTTTTACTTTCTGGTATACTGGAGTAGATAGAGGGAAATTCCTGAAATCTCTAAATCATAATCCAGCTGCTTTGATCTGTGATAATGATTGTGTTACCTTTATCTTCTGCTCCTGTGATTGTGAAAACCTTGTGACTAACCTTCATTTGTACCCAGTTATTCAGTTTTTCCACTTCAGAGTCTTGTAATTGCTGAAGACAGCTCCTAATGTTTATTAGTGAAGGGTGTTGGGTCAGAACTAACTCACTCCAAGTTCAAAGTAATCTTGATGACCGAGGCTGGATCTAACCAAAGTGGGCCCAGCTGACATGCGCAGTAGCTTAGACGTAACCTACAAGTCACCCAGACCTCATTCTGCCGTTTTCTCACCCACGCTCTGTGACCAAGCATGGAATCACTCTGCACGTGCTCAACAATCAGATCGCCTCTAATCACGTCACCTGGGGCCACTGTGCTCATTATACTAGACCCTGCCCGTCTTTTTCTCTAAAAAAGTGATCAGAATTACTGCAGTTCAGGAGACAGATTTTGGGTCGATAGGCCATCTGCTCTCCTGCTATGTGCCTAGTAATAAATTCCTTCTCTCTTCGAAAGATGGGTGTCTCAGGAATTGGTCATGTGAATGCACTGGGCAAAAGAACCCATGAGCTTTTTCCGGTAACGGAAGTGGGAAGAGTAGGTGTCCGGCCTTCTCAGCCTCCCCTGTGGTCTACAGGCCCTGCCCCCGCCCAGAGCTCACTCCAGACTTCAGGAGGGGCAGCCAGGAGAGATGGCAGAGGCCCACCTTGTACACGTGACGGCGACTGGCTGATGTGTGTGCTGGGGGAGGGGTTTTCCGCTTCAAGTGCGACCAGGACAGTGGTACAGGTGGGCCCACAGTCCTGGGGACCCCTTGAATACCAAACCCTAAGAATTAACATGTTTGACAGGCGAGACACTGAGCTGCCAGGGGACTAAGCAAACACCCCGAGTGTTTAGGGAAGACGGTGAGGAAAGGCAGAGCCCACGTGCCAGCCCGAATGGGAACCCCGAGCCCGCGCTCCACCGGGGCACCGGTAGACCAGAGCAGAGGAAGCCACGCTAGTGCACAGAATTCTCCAACGCGGTGTTAGGATGGACGTGTCGCTGGCATGCAATCTGAAAGGGCTCACATAAGAGACAGTTGTGTTTCTCCCCCGTGTACGGGCCAAGCCGGGCCCTGGGGTTCTGCTCCGAGAAGACATGAGGCGCCCAGGCTCCTCCCTGTCACTCCCTCTTCTCCGTGGTCTGAGACGGCTCCGGCCAGCCCACTGTGCAGAGCGCAGAGGGGGGCGGGTGGGCCGGGAGGACGGGCCCCTTCCCCTGGAGACCAGGGCCCTGGGGTCCACCCTCCCCCTCACGTCCATGTGGCCGCACCCACAGTGCCCGGAGACGGAGACACGCAGTTTTCACCGAAAGCAGAGTATCCATTCGGACATCACTCACCGGCGTTTGTCACAGCATTATTCACAAAAGCCTAAGGCTGCAAGCAGTCTGTCTGTCCACGATCAGATGCACAGACAAACGGCACTCTCTCCATTCAGCGGTGCGGTGATCCGAGGAAAGGAAAGAAGCCCTGATACCACGCGACAGCACGGACAGACATTGAAGACACCATGTTGAGGGAGATAAGCCAGACCTGAAAGGACAGATGTGGTATGAGTTCACTTAGATGAAATAACTAAAAAAAGCAAATTCACAGGGGCAGAAAGTCGGTTAGGGGTTGCCGGCGCAGGTGGGATGGGCACGGGGCCTCCAGCTTACGGCCACATCATCTCCGCTTGGGGTGATGGAAAGTTCTGGGGGTGGGTGGTGGTGGTAGCACAACATTGTAAATGTAATTAATGCTGCTGAATTGTACACCTAAAATGGCTGAAGTGACACGTTTTATGGTATCTATGTGGAGAAAAACACAGCAACAATAAAGGAAACTAAAAACAAAGAAGTGTGGTCTTCAGCTGGGTGGGTTGTGTGTGCAGCTAGGAACCCTACTAGCATGTATTTAAGGAGGAGAGGACAATAACTAGTGGTCTCTGTCACAGAGCCCGCCGGAAAGCAGTTTCGGGGGTGGCAGGGAAGGAGCGAGAGAAGGGGGGTGTTGTGGAGACGTGCTCCCGCCAGGGCGACACACACATCCGATGGTGACTGTCGTTGATCCACATCGGGGACTCGGGGCGGGGGAACTGGAGGAGCTGGCACTTCACGGCTGCGTCCTCCGGCTGGACGTGGAGAAGGATTGGATCCGGTGGCCCCAGCTGGGCTGCTTGCGCTGCCTATCCCTGGGGCTCTGGTGGTGCCCACGTATCCACGGGGTAAAATCCCCTCTGGGTGGGGGAGGCGGCGGGAAACCACACTGTGGGCACCGCTCGGGTGTTCCAGCCCGGAGCAGTGGATGGGAGGTTGGGGGGGGGGGGGGGTTGTTCAGGTCCTTTTCGACCCAGATCACGTCTCTAGCCCTCAAGTTCCTCATTTATAAAACGAGAGGCTTGGACTATGCTAGCGGTTCACAAAATTCAGCTGGTTTAGAATGACCTGGGGCAGTTGTTTGAAATGCAGCCTCCCGGGCCGCCTCCCAGAAACCTGGGACTGTCATTCAAGGTAGGGCCCAAGAATCATAATAACTAAAGTCTACTGGGTCCTGGAGCCAACGTGCCAGACGCCGTCCTGTGAAGGGCTTTGTGGGCAACTAAATAGCAAGAGCGTGCCCGTCTCGCTAAGGAAGGAAGGAGGTGACTTCATTCTACAGGCCGTGGGAGCCATCAGAGGGAACAGAGGGAGAGCAGCGACAACGTGTGGGGGTACCTGAGAGAGGAGCGGGCAGCAGCCGTTTTACCATTCCCTGGACCAGGCCAGGCAGAGGGATGGACAGGAGGCAGCAGATGCAGGAGGGGGCAGGTCAGAAGCTGGGTCCACAGGAAAGAGGCAGCTGGAGGTTTAGGGTGAAGGAGATGGAGGTGTCACAGGTGCTCCGGCTTCTTCAGTGCCTGAGAACTGGATGTATAGAGACGATCTAGGGCAACGTAGAGCCTGGGCAGGGCAGGAATGTGAATTCGGGAGATGCGAAGATGCCCTCTGCTCAGAAGGCAAGTCGGGGAGAAGTGGGGAGGGAATGCGAGCGAGGGCTTTTGAAGCCTCGGGAGTAGAGATACGTGCACTCGAGGAGGGTGTGATATTCTGTACATTTAGGAATCAGGGAGGGTGATGTCAGTATCTTAGAATTTAATATAAATTCAGCTCTTGCTTTTCCTGAACAGTTGCTTAATTCCATGCTAATTATAATCAAACTTTTAAGAATGAGAAAGTAGGTCATTACGACTCTATATTTTTCAACCGAAGATATAGGTGTATATTACCTGTGCAAAAGGGCTGTTGTTTTTTTTTTTTGGAATCTGCAAACAGTTTCTGCAAACTCAGTTTCTGAGTTTAGCAAGTGACACCTACCTAATGTTTTCCATGACAAGGATCTATTGAGTGTGGACTGACCCATTTTTTTGACTCTGTTACTGCTCAACCTCTAATTCTTTGGAAAATTTCTAAATTCCTCATGAAATATGCAGGTCACTGCTACATATCAGTTATCCCTTCCTTAAAAATATTTGATCATTAGTTATGTGGGTCCCCTCTCTGCAGGCCCTTCAGGAAACTGTTCTCTTTCTCTTTGGTGTCTCTGTCTGGGTTCCTTCTTGGGGGAGGTGGAGTGGGACTGGGAAGAGAAAATTCCAGGGTCTGCTGCATTGGGACCAAGTGCAATGGGCCTTTCCATTTATTTTTGGCAAACCTTAGTCTCTTTTTGAAAAAAATTTGTAGACTTACAGAAACATTGTAAAAAAAAATGCTGGCACATATCTGTACAGTCTTCTCCTGGTGGTAACATCTTACCTAAGTGTGGTAAATTTGTCAAAATGTTATCACTGTATTTGTTTCCTATTGCTGTTCCTGTTACCACGTATGTGGCATCTTAAGACAAATTTATTTTCGAACAGTTTCGTAGATCAGAAGGATCAGAAGCGCAACGTGGAAGGCACTCCCCTTAGCCAACTGCAGACGTAATCAGCCATAGATGCGTTTCACATGCTAATGATTCAGGTCCACAGCCGCAGAACCAGACACCACTAGAAGTGCAGCGTGGACCTCACTGGGCTAAGATCTGGGCTGTGTTCCTTTCTGAAGGACCTGGGGGAGAATCTGCTTCTTCACCTTTCCCAGCTTCTAGAGGCCACCCACATTCCTTGGCTGGTGGCCCCCTCCCATCTTCAGAGCCAGCAACAGCCAGTGGAGTCTTTCTGAAGCTGCTTCACCCTGACACTGACTCTTTTGCCAGTCTCGTCTATGCCTAAAGATGCTTCTGATTAGGGATAGTTAACCTAAGGAGAAGGCAGAGATTTCCAAGATCGGTGTCCTCCATTTACAGAGTCAGAGACAGGTCCAGGTAGGTGACGTGGTTTCTGTAAAATCACATCCAGTCAGAAACAGACAGCCCTGGGCCAGGGTCTCAGGTCTCCTGGCCCCAGGGACAGACGTCTGATCTGAGGTAGCAGCCATGTAGTTAGCAAGCAGAGCCCGCCCAGTACCAGGAGTGTGGGAGCTGTTCTATTCGTGAATTGACAGCAGGGACTCAAACAGATGCTTTCACCCAGATGTTCATGGTGACATTGTTCACAATTGCCAAAAGATGGAAGCAACCCAAGTGTCTATCAACTCATGAATAGATAAGCAAAATGTTGTAAATATGGTAGGTTCAGGTGTCAACTTGGCCAGGTGATAGTGTCTATTTCTGTTGCTGTGAACTTGAATCATTAGCATGTGAAACTTATCTATGGTTGATTACATCTGCAGTCAGCTAATGGGAGTGCCTTCCACAATAAGTGAGGTTTAATTTAATTAGCTGGAGGCTTGCAAGAGAGAGGTCAGAAGAGAGCTGGACACAGAACAGCCACAGCATCCCAGCATACCTCATCTCAGTACTTGCAGTTCAGCCCAGATGTTTGGTGATGCAGAAAGGAATTGCCCAGGGGAAAGCTGTTGGAACCCAGAAGCCTGGAGAGAAGAAGACCAGCAGAGATCGCCCTGTGCCTTCCCACATTAGAGAGAACCTCAGATGAAAGAACCTGCCTTTCCTCTGAAGAACTATAAATTTTTAACTAAATAAATCCCCTTTTATTAAAGCCAATCCATCTCTGGTGTGTTACATTCTGGCAGCTTTGGCAGGCAAAAACAATATGTGATGGAATATTATGCAGCCATAAAAAGAAGGAAATTTTGATACAAGTGACAACAGAACCTTGAAAACTTCATGTTAACTGAAATAAGCCAGACACAAAGGGACAAATATGGCATGATCTGATTGATTTGAGACATTTAGAATAAGCAAGCTCATAGTCAGAAACTAGAATGAAGGCTACCAGGGGCCAGGGAGGGAGTTGAAATGGAGAGGTGCAGGTTTGAATCTATGGTGGACCCCAGAAAAGCCATGTCATTTATTCCTCATTCAATATTGCTGGGTGGGAGCCTTTTGATTGTTTCCATGGAGATGTGACTCACTCAATTGTGGGTGGTAACTTTTGATTAGATGGTTTCCATGGAGATGTGTCTCCACCAATTCATGGTGGGGTTGCTTACTGGAGACCTGTTAGAGGGAACCATTTTGGAGAAAGTCACCAGAACCAACAGAGTCCACACAGCCAGAGACCTTTGAAGATGAAGGAAAACGCCCCTGACAGAGTTTCATGAAACAAGGAGCTGGGAGAGAATACTAGCAGATGTCACCATGTGCACTCCCAGCTGAGAGAGACACCTGGAACTTCATCAGACTTTCTTGAATGAAGGTAACCTTTTATTGGTGCCTTAATTTGGACACTTTCACAGCCTTAGAACTGTAAACTTGCAATCCAAAAAGCTGTTCTGTTTCTGGTATATTGCATTCTGGCAGCTTATTAACTAGAACAGAATTTGGTACCAGAGAAGTGGGGTGCTGCTGTGGTTTGCAAATACCAAATACGTTGGAATGGTTTTTTAAATAGATATGGGGAAGATTTTGGAAGAGCTGTGAGGAACTTGATAGAGGAGACCTAGAAAGCTTTGAAGAAACTGTTGGTAGAACTGTGGACTAAACATATCTCTGATGAGGTTTTAGACAGAAATGAGGAATGTGCCATTGCAAACTGGAAAGGTGACCCTTGCTTTAAAGTGGCAGAGAATCTTGGAAAGTTGTGTACTGCTGTTGGAAGGAAGTTAGAATTTAAAGGCAACAACCCAGGATACTTAGCTGAGGAGATTTCCAAATTAAATGTGGGAAGTGCAGCATGGTTTCTCCTTGAAGTTTATAGTGAAATGCAACAGGAAAGAGATAATACGTTGAGAACTGAACTCTTAGATGTAATAATATCAGAAATTGGTGGTCCGAAAAATTCTGGACTTCCAGAAAGGGAGACCCCAGAGAACAGTGCCCCACATGAGGATTTTACCAAACATGGAAGCAGTCAGCCATTTCAGAAAAAGCCAGGATTGGAGATGGGGTTAACTAAGAAGTACTTGTGGAAACTCTTATTTCTGATGGGCATGATTTGAGCATATTGCATAGAAAACCAACAAGAGTGTTGTGGGATCTATATAAACGAACCACTGCCAGGCTGGACCAAAAGGCTCAGAAAAGGGACAAAAGTGAAGGGAAAATGTCTTCAGAGGCAGAACCATGGAGGCTGAGGTCTGAAATCCAGAGACCTTGGGCCAGGAGAACAGACCCACCCAAACTCCTGGAGAGGGTGAGTTTGCCCCAAAGGCAGAAGGTGGGCCTTTCACCTCCTTGCAGTGGAAGAGTTGGGCTACCTCAGGCTTTGGAGAGGGTGGAGCATATTCGTTGTGGTTTGGGGAGAGCCTGGCTGCCACCCATTGTTTTGGAGGGGTTGAGTGTGTGCCCTGGAGATGGCAGAGAGCCTGGGTGCGGCCCCAATGCTTGGAGAGGGCAGAGCTGAGAAAAAGGTGGTCTCCCCAATGTCTCCCAAGGTTGCATTCAGAGAGGGTCAGGCCACTGCGTAGGCCCTTGGAAAGGGTGGGACTGCTGTTTTCTAAAGCCCCGAAGATAAATAACTCTCAGACTTCAAAATTTAATGGACTTTGTCCTGCAGATTTTCAAAATTGCTTGAGTCTGGTAACCCCTGTTCCTTCCAATTTCTCCGTATGGAAATGCGAATATGTATGCTATGACTGTCCCTCTTTTGTATGTTGGCAGAAAATAACTTGTTCTGGGTTTTACAGGTCCAGAGCCAAAGGAGAATTTTTCCTTAGGACAGACCATACCAGTAGCTGAATTTGATGAGAGTTTCTCCTGTTTCTGACTTTGTATTGTATTTTTATTGCTACTGAAATGGTTTAAGGCTTTCTGATATTGGTAAATGAGTGTATTTTGCATTTGGGAAGAACATGTCTTTTTGGCATCCAAAGGGTAGAATGTGCTGGTTTGAAGCTACTACGGACCCCAGAAAAGCCATGTCCTTTATGCCTTATTCAACATTGCTGGGTGGGAGCTTTTTGACTGTTTCCATGAAGATGTGACCCACCCAATTATGGATGGTAAGTTTGATTAGTTGGTTTCCATGGAGATTTGTCTCCCCCCATTCAAGGCGGAGTTGCTTGCTGGAGCCCTTTGAGAGGGAACCATTCTGGAAAAAGCCTTAGAACCACCAGAACCAACAGAGTCCACACAGCCAGAGACCTTTGAAGATGAAGAAGGAAAACACCCCTGGGGGAGCTTCATAAGAAGCTAAGAGAGGATGCTAGTCAATGTCACCATGTGCCCTCCCAGCTGATAAAGAAACCTCGAACTTCATCAACCTCTTCTGGTAGCCTTAATTTGGACTCTTTCACAGCCTTAGAACTGTAAACTTAGGACTTAATAAATTCCCCTCTTTAAAAAGTCATCCCATTTCTGGTATATTGTGTTCTGGCAGCTTACTAACTAGAACAGAGACTTAATGCTTAATTGGTACAGAATTTCTGTTTGGGATGATGGAAGAGTTTTGGTAATGGATGGTGGTGATAGTAGAACAACATTGTAAATATTATTAACATCACTTTAGGCAGCTCTCAGGGGATTCTGATATGGGCAGATTCTGAGCTGCTGTTTCAGCAATACCAAAGTGCTGGGGAGGTTTGGAATCAGACTTGGTACTAGGGAAAAATGTAGGGGAGTAAATACAGTGCATCGAGGGGAAAGAGTTTTTAATTGGATAAAAAGAGCTATTTTCAGTCTGATAAAAGGAAGGAATTTAGGCTGTGAGAGCTTTAAAAAAAATCCACTAATCACTCTCCTACTGATGCCAAAGGTTGAATTTTTAGAGAGGCTTCCAAAAAACAGATTAAGCCTGGCTCAGCAGAGGGAGGGTATAAACAGGAAGTGCTCTGGCCAAGAAAAATGGAGACTAGATTCTAGTTCCAGTTTTATTACTAACTAGCTGTGTAAACTTGGCAAAGTAACCTACTCTCTCTGTGTCGTAATTTCTTTATTTGTAAGGAAAAGAAGGATAAGACTAGATCACATTAAGGAGCCTTGTTGCTCTAATGTTTTTATTATTTTTAGTCTTTAATTGATAAATAATTTTAAACTTATAGCAAAGTTGTCAGAATAGTAGAAAGGACACACATTTAAAACATTAAAACATTCTATTTCCAGATCTATCTATTCTTAACTTTTTTCCCTATTGCTTTATCACTTCTCACTATTTCTTTATACACATAAACATTTTTTTCCAGGGCCATTTAAGAGTAAGTTGCAGGGAGGGGCCAAGATGGCAGCTTAGCAATGTGCGCATTTTAGTTCGTCCTCCAGAACAACTGCTAAATAACCAGAAACAGTACAGAATAGTTCCCGGAGCCATGATAGTAACCAGACACACGGTGTACCCCAGTCTGGACCAGCTGGACCGGCTGCGAGTCTCCAGAATCGTGAGTTCCCCAAGCCACGGCGGCTGGTGCCCGGCACCCCTCCCCCACAGGCAGCTTCCCAGAGGGAGAGGAAAGACACTCTAACAGTAGCAGGGACTGAGTTCAACCAAACACCAATTGTGGCATCAATAAACAAATTCTGACTACTACAAACAGACCCCCAGCTCAGGCGAAACTGGTCAAGGTTGAGGTCGCTTATTGGGCTAACCGAAAAAAAGGAAAGGGGATGAAACGGAGGTTTTTGTGGCTGTTTCTATGGAGGCTTGACTGCCTCTGGATTCAGCAGTGGGACTACTCGGGCTGCAACTGCCCCAGGCATAGGCAGAAACAGATTGCTTTCAGGACTGTCTCCCGCCTGTGCCTTCCCCAGGGGAGGGGTGAAGCCCAACTTAGGTGGAATCCCTCTCTCAAGGAATTCAGACCCCAGGGCTTTGCAATTTGAAGCCATTCAAACCAGTCTACAACCTCTCCTCTGTCTCCACCACGCCCCCAGCAGGGAGAGCCTTCCAAAGTTAAAGGAGCCACAACATCTTTTGCTGGTGGGACCCACAGACAGACAAGCACCACATACTGGGCAGGATAAGAAAAACAGAGCCCAGAGACTTCACAGGAAAGTCTTTCAACCTGCTGGGTCTCACCCTCAGGGAAAACTGACGCAGGTGACTCCTTCCCCCTGATAGGAGGCCAGTTTAGTTGGGGGAAACCTGGCTGGAGTCTGTAATACCTATGTAGACCCTCCTAAGGGTGGGGAGTGAAAAGGCACCTTACAAGCAGGACAAGAAACAAGAAAACAAGAACTGAAAAATTACCCTCTGTTAAACAAAACTTAAGCTAAAGGCCCAGAAAAAGCTGAACTGAAAGTCAAAGAACAGATAGACAACAAATTCATCTAGGAAGAAAACCCTATGTAAGATAAGTGAAAGCAATCTCCAGAATAAACTAATTAAGGTAATTAAATGTCTAGATGCCAGCAAAAAATAACAAATCACACCAGGAAAATTGAAGATATAGCCAAGTCAAAGTAACAAACCAATAGTTCAAATGAGATACAGGAGCTGAAACAATTAATTCAGAATATATGAACAGAAATGGAAAACCTCATCAAAAACCAAATCAATGAATTGAGGGAGGACATGAAGAAGTCAAGGAATGAACAAAAAGAAGAAACAGAAAGTCTGAAAAAACAAATCACAGAACTTATGGGAATGAAAGATACAGTAGAAGAGATGAAAAAAACCTACAATGGTAGATTTCAAGAGACAGAGGTTAGGATTAGTGAACTGGAGGATGGAACATCTGAAATCCAAAAAGAAACAGAAACTATAGGGAAAAGAATGGAAAAATATGAGCAGGGACTCAGGGGATTGAATGATAATATGAAGCGCACAAATATCCGTGTTGTGGGTGTCCCAGAAGGAGAAGAGAAGGGAAAAGGAGGAGAAAAACTAATGCAAGAAATTATCACTGAAAATTTCCCAACTCTTATGAAAGACTTAAAATTACAGATCCAAGAAGTGCAGCATACCCCAAGAGAATAGATCCAAATAGACGTTCTCCAAGACACTTACTAGTCAGAACGTCAGAGGTCAAAGAGAAAGAGAGGATCTTGAAAGCAGCAAGCGAAAAGCAATCCATCACATACAAGGGAAACCCAATAAGACTATGTGTAGATTTCTCAGCAGAAACCATGGTGCGAGAAGACAGTGGGATGACTTATTTAAATTATTAAAAGAGAAAAACTGCCAACCAAAAATTCTATACCCAGCAAAATTGTCCTTCAAAAAATGAGGGAGAAATTAAAACATTTTCAGACAAAAAGTCACTGAGAGAATTTGTGACCAAGAGACCAGCTCTGCAAGAAATACTAAAGGGAGCACTAGAGTCAGATACGAAAAGACAGAAGAGAGAGGTGTGGAGAAGAGTGTAGAAAGAAGGAAAATTAGATACGACATATAAAATACAAAAGGCAAAATGGTAGAGGAAAGTACTACCCAAACAGTAATAACACTAAATGTTAATGGATTGAACTCCCCAATCAAAAGACATAGACTGGCAGAATGGATTAAAAAACAGGATCCTTCATATGCTGTCTACAGGAAACACATCTTAGACCCAAAGATAAACATAGGTTGAAAGTGAAAGGTTGGGAAAAGATATTTCATGAAAATAACAACCAGAAAAGAGCAGGAGTAGCTGTACTAATATCCAACAAATTAGACTTCAAATGTAAAACAGTTAAAAAAGACAAAGAAGGATACTATGTACTAATAAAAGGAACAATTCAACAAGAAGACATAACAATCATAAATATTTATGCACCAAACCAGAATGCCCCAAAATACGTGAGGCAAACACTGCAAACACTGAAAAGGGAAATAGACACATCTACCATAATAGTTGGAGACTTCAATTCCCCACTCTCATCAATGGACAGAACATCTAGACAGAGGATCAATAAAGAAACAGAGAATTTGAATATTACAATAAATGAGCTAGACTTAACAGACATTTATAGGACATTACACCCCACAACAGCAGATACACCTTTTTCTCAAGTGCTCATGGATCATTCTCAAAGATAGACCATATGCTGGGTCACAAAGCAAGTCTCAACAAATTTAAAAAGATTGAAATCATACACAACACTTTCTCAGATCATAAAGGAATGAAGTTGGAAATCAATAATAGGCAGAGCACCAGAAAATTCACAAATACGTGGAAACTCAACAGTACACTCTTAAACAACCAGTGGGTCAAGGAAGAACTTACAAGAGAAATCAGTAAATATCTCGAGGTGAATGAAAATGAAAACATAGCATAACAAAACTTATGGGATGCAGCAAAGGCAGTGCTAAGAGGGAAATATATTGCCCTAAATGCCTATATCAGAAAAGAAGAAAAGGCAAAAATTCAGGAATTAACTGTCCACTTGGAAGAACTGGAGAAAGAACAGCAAACTAACCCCAAAGCAAGCAAAAGGAAAGAAATAACAAAGATTACAGCAGAAATAAATGAAATTGAAAACATGAAAACAATAGAGAAAATCAATAAGACCAGAAGTTGGTTCTATGAGAAAATCAATAAAACTGATGGGCCCTTAGCAAGATTGACAAAAAGAAGAAGAGAGAGGACGCAAATAAATAAGATCAGAAATGGAAGAGGAGACATAACCACTGACCTCACAGAAATAAAGGAGGTAATAGCAGGATACTATGAACAACTTTATGCTAATAAATACAACAATGTAGATGAAATGGACAACTTCCTAGAAAGGCATGAACAACCAACTTTGACTCAAGAAGAAATAGATGACCTCAACAGACCAATCACAAGTAAAGAAATTGAATCAGTCATTAAAAAGCTTCCCAAAAAGAAAAGCCCAGGACCAGATGGCTTTACATGTGAATTCTACCAAACATTTCAGAAAGAATTAGTACCAACCCTGCTCAAACTCTTCAAAAAAATTGAAGTGGAGGGAAAGCTACCTAATTCATTCTATGAAGCCAACATCACCCTCATACCAAAACCAGGCAAAGATACTACAAAGAAAACTACAGACCAATCTCTCTAATGAATATAGATGCAAAAATCCTCAACAAATTTCTAGCAAATCGAATCCAGCACCACATTAAAAGAATTATACATCGTGACCAAGTAGGATTCATCCCAGGTATGCAAGGATGGTTCAACATAAGAAAATCAATTAATGTAATACACCATATCAACAAATCAAAGCAGAAAAATCACATGATCATCTCAATTGATGCAGAGAAGGCCTTTGACAAGATTCAACATCATTTCCTGTTGAAAACACTTCAAAGGATAGGAATACAAAGGAACTTTCTTAAAATGTAAAGGGAATATATGAAAAACCCACAGCTAATATCATCCTCAATGGGGAAAAATTGAAAACTTTCCCCCTAAGATCAGGAACAAGACAAGGATGTCCACTATCACCACTGTTATTCAACATTGTGTTGGAAGTTCTAGCCAGAGCAATTAGACAAGAAAAAGAAATACAAGGCATCAAAATTGGAAAGGAAGAAGTAAAACGATCACTGTTTGCAGATGATATGATACTATATGTCAAAAACCCTGAAAAATCCACAGCAAAACTACTAGAGCTAATAAAGGAGTACAGAAAAGTGGCAGGTTACAAGATCAATATTCAAAAATCTGTAGTGTTTCTATACACTAGTAATGAACAAGCTGAGGGGGAAATCAAGAAAAGAATTCCATTTACAATTGCAACTAAAAGAATAAAATACTTAGGAATAAATTTAACTAAAGAGACAAAAGACCTATACAAAGAAAACTACAAGAAATTGTTAAAAGAAATCACAGAAGACCTAAATGGATGGAAGGGCATACCATGTTCATGGATTGGAAGACTAAATATAGTTAAGATGTCCATTCTACCTAAATTGATTTACAGATTCAACGCAATACCAATCAAAATCCCAACAACTTATTTTTCAGAAATAGAAAAACCAATAAGCAAATTTATCTGGAAGAGCAGGGTGCCCTGAATTCCTAAAAGTATCTTGAGGAAAAAAAAACGAAGCTGGAGGTCTCACGCTGCCTGACTTTAAGGAATATTATGAAGCCACAGTGGTCAAAACAGCATGGTACAGGCATAAAGATAGATATATTGACCAATGGAATCGAATAGAGTGCTCAGATATAGACCCTCTCATCTATGGACATTTGATCTTTGATAAGGCAGTCAAGCCAACTCACCTGGGACAGAACAGTCACTCCAATAAATGGTGCCTAGAGAACTGGATATCCATATGCAAAAGAATGAAAGAGGACCCGTATCTCACACCCTATACAAAAGTTAACTCAAAATGGATCAAAGATCTAAACATTAGGTCTAAGACCATAAAACAGAGGAAAATTTAGGGAGATATCTTATAAATCTTATAATTGGAGGTGGTTTTATGGACGTTACACCTAAAGCAAGAGCACTGAAGAAATAAATAAATGGGAGGGAGCTCCTCAAAATTAAACACTTTTGTGCATCAAAGAACTTCATCAAGAAAGTGAAAAGACAGCCTACACAATGGGAGACAATATTTGGAAATGGCATATCACATAAAGGTCTAGTATCCAGAATTTGTAAAGAGATTGTTCAACTCAACAACAAAAAGACAGCCAATCAAATTACAAAATGGGAAAAAGACTTGAATAGACACTTCTCAGAAGAGGAAATACAAATGGCCAAAAGGCACATGAAGAGATGCTCAATGTTCCTAGACATTAGAGAAATGCAAATCAAAACCATAATGAGATATCATCTCACACTCACCAGAATGGCCATTATCAACAAAACAGAAAATGACAAGTGCTGGAGAGGATATGGAGAAAGAGGCACACTTATTCACTGTTGGTGGAAATATCAAATGGTGCAACCACTGTGGAAGGCAGTTTGGCAGTTCCTCAAAAAGCTGAATATAGAATTGCCATATGACCCAGCAATATCATTGTTAGGTATCTACTCAAAGGACTTAAGGGCAAAGACACAAACGGACACTTGCACACCAATATTTATAGCAGCATTATTTACAATTGCAAAGAGATGGAAACAGCCAAAATATCCATCAACAGATGAGTGGCTAAACAAACTGTGGTATATACATATGATAGAATATTATGCAGCTTTAAGACAGAATAAACTTTTGAAGTATGTAACAACATGAATGGACCTTGAGAACATTATGCTGAGTGAGACTAGCCAAAAACTAAAGGACAAATACTGTATGGTTTCACTGATATGAACTGACATTAGTGAATAAACTTGGAATATGTCGTTGGTAACAAAGACCATCAGGAGATAGAAATAGGGTAAGATAGTGGGTAATTGGAGCTGAAGGGATACAGATTGTGCAACAGACTGGATACAAAAACTCAGAAATGGACAGCACAATACTACCTAACTGTAATGTAATTATGTTAAAACACTGAATGAAGCTGCATGTGAGAATGATAGAGGGAGGAGGGCTGGGGACATAAATGAAATCAGAAAGAAAGATAGATGTTAAAGATCGAGATGGTATAATCTAGGAATGCCTAGAGTGTATAATAATAGTGAAATGTACAATGTACAAATTTAAAAATGTTTTTGCATGAGGAAGAACGAAGGAATGTCATTATTGCAGGGTGCTGAAAATAGATGATAATTAATACTTTAAAATGTCAACTTATGTGTGAGACTAAAGCAAAAAATGTTTGTTACAAAATTTATATTTTGACTAGAGCATTTCCTAATATAACTCATGTAGATAGTTTGTTTGAATGTCGTAAGTACTTGGAATCTCAGGTAGGACATGAGATTTTGTTGGTTTGTCCAGAGTGATGCCCCTATGAATCCCAGAGTGATTTGATCAGTGACTGGAAAAGTATTTGCAAGCCCCCTTCGGGGAATGGTGAGAGTGGGGAGAAATTCAACTTCCCCAAGTTGAATTCTTGATATTCTCACAAGCAGTGTGGACAACCAAAGCTATAGGCTGAGCCCCCAGTCTTGGGATTTGTTCGTATGAAACTTAACCCCACAAAGGATAGATCAAGTCTACTTAAAATTTAGGCCTAAGAGTCACCCCCAAGAGAGCCTTTTTTGTTGCTCAGATGTGGCCCCTCTCTCCAGCCAACACGACGAGCAGTCTCACCACCCTCCCCCTCTCTGCATGGGACATGACTCCCAGGGGTGTGAACCTTCCTGGCAACATGGGACAGAGATCTTGGAATGAGCTGAGACTCAGCATCAAAGGACTGAGAAAAACCCTAGAATGAGCTGAGAATTAACATCAAGGGATTGAGAGAAACTTCTCAGACCAAAGGGGGAAGAGTGAAATGAGACTAAGTGTTAATGGCTGAGAGATTCCAAACAGAGTCGAGAGGTTATCCTGGAGGCTATTCTTATGCATTAAGTAGATATCACCTCTTTGTTCAAGATGTAGTGGAGAGGCCGGAGGGAACTGCCTGAAAATGTAGAGCTGTGTTCCAGTAGCCATGTTTCTTGATGATGACTGAACAATGATACAGCTTTCACAATGAGACTCTGTGAATGTGAAAACCTTGTGTCTGATGCTTCTTTTAGCTACTATATCAACAGAAGAGTAGAACATATGGAATAAAAATAAATAATAGGGGGAACAAATGTTAAAATAAATTTAGTTTGAAATGCTAGTGGTAAATGAAAGCGAGGGGTAAGGGTTATGGTATGTATAATCTTCTTTTTCTCTATTATCATTTTATTTCTTTTTCTGTTGTCTCTTTATTCCTTTTTCTAAATCGATGCAAATGTTCTAAGAAATGATGAATATGCAGCTATGTGATGATATTAAGAATTACTGATTATATATGTAGAATGGAATGATATCTTAATGTTTTGTTTGTTAATTTTTTAAAATTAAATAAAGTTAAAAAAAGAGTAAGTTGCAAGGACAAATGTTGTATGATCGCATTTGTTTGAAATAATTAGAATAAGCAAATGGACAGAGTCAGAATATAGAATATAGGTTACTAGGGGCCAGGGTGGAGATAGGAAATGGGAAGTGGGGTAGTTTGAAGCTGACATGTACCCCAGAAAAGGCCATGCTCTTTTTTTAAAAAATCATTTTATATTGTGAAATATATATATATGTGATAAATTTCAAAGTTCAGTTTAACAAGTATTATAGACCAAATTTCAAACTATAGTATGGATTACAGTTCCACAATTTCAGGAATTTCCTTCTAGCTGCTCTAATACACTAGAAACTAAAAAGAAACATCTATATAATGATTCAGTGGTGATAATCATTTGTTGAATCCTAACTAACTTCTCTGTTGCAACTCCTCCCTCTCATTTGATCGCTCCCTCAATATTCAGCAATATCTGGGCAGTGATGTTGAAAAAGGTTGTCGACATTTTGCTGTAGAGGAATACAAGTGGCTGATGTTCTTAGAGAGACTGGTACCTCTAAGTTTCAGGAGTTATCTGGTGTAGGAACAGTCTGGAGGTTTTAAGTTTCTGAAAAATAAACTTAATAAGTAAAACTTTTATAGAGTTTTAGATAGAGCCTTGCGTTTTCTTTAGGGTTTTCAGGAGTACTGTTGGTTGGGCTTGGCATACCGTGGCAATTTTTAATATCTGGCTGAAGCTTGCATAAGAGTAACCTCCAGGATGACCCTCTCAACTCTATTTGAAATCTCTTAACTATTGAATCCTTATTTTGGTACATTTCCCCCCCTTTTGGTTAAGAAGGCATTCTCAGCCCCGTGGTGCCAGGACCAGGCTCATTCTTAGGAGCCATGTCCCATATTGCCAGGGAGACTTACATCCTTGGAAGTCAAATCCCACATAGAGGGGCAGTAGTGAGTTTATTTGCAGAATTTGGGTTAGAGAGAAAGGCCACAGCTGAGCAACAAAAGAGGTTCTCTGGGCCTGACTGTTAGACATGCCTGTAACTAGGCTTAGCTTGAAGTTTCATAAGGCCTAGCCTCAACATTGAGGGCTTGCCTTATTAAATTGGGAGTCCCCAGTGCTTGAGAGACTATCAGGAATTTCCCAGGCAGGGATTTAATAGTTCCATATTTTTTCTCCCGTCCCTCACGGGATGGTCATGTTCTCTTAATCCATTCCTGCGGGTGCAGAGTTATTGTAAGTGGGACCTTTTGATTAGGCCGTTCCAAATGTGATGTGACCCACCCCATTCTAGGTGGGTCTCAGTCCTCTGACTGGAGTCCTTTATAAGAGGACAGAACACATACAGAAGCTAAAGAGATGAAATTCAGAGAAATCCAGAGAAGCGGGGAGACAGAGCAGGCAGAAGCTGAAGCAAAGCTATCTGCGTAAGAAGGACCAGCAGGAGTCCAGAGACCAGAAACCAGTCTTCAGAGAAGGGATCTTCCTGTTGATGCCTTACCTGACACATTTTCATGGTCTCAGAACTGTACATTTGTAAGCTAATAAATCCCCATTGTTAAAAGCCAGTCCATTTCTGGTGTATTGCATTCCGGCAGCCTTACAGCACACCGTAAAAGGCAGTTAAGGCTTAAAATGTACAGGGTCCTATTTGGAATGATGAAAATGTTTTGGTAATGGATGGTGGTGATGGTAGCACATTATAAATTTGCTAACAGTACTGAAATATGTATCTGAATGTGGTTAAGAGGGGAAATGTTGGGTTGTATATATGGTAGCAGAATGAAAAATTAAATGTAAAAAAATCCATGGAACCACACTATACAAATAATGAACCCAGAATTAAAACATGGACTATTGTTAATAGTACAATTATAAAATGTAACAAATGTGCCACACCAATGCAAGGTGTTAAAATAGGGTGGAATATGGGATCCTATATTTTATATATATGACTGTTCTGTAAACTCATGACTTCTCTAATATAGGAAAAAGAAAAGAGTAAGCTGCACACATTATGGTTTTTATTCCGAAATGCTTCAGTGTGTATTTCTAAGAATAAGTATGTTCTCTTACATACCCACAGCACAGTAGCAACTTCAGTAAACCTAACATTGTTGCAATACTTTTACTCGAGTGACCACTTGTATTCCCCTTTCATCAGTTGTCCTGGTAATGTTCTTTATCTTTTTTTTCTTTCCATCAGAGGACTCAGTGTAGGATCATACATTGTATTTAATTGTCATGTCTCTTTTGTCTCCTTTGTCTAGCTCTAATACTTTGAAATTCCTTTCACCAAAAGCTACTTTGGGCAAAGGCACTTTTAGGAGATAATATACTTGGAGTAGCAATTTGAATTCCTACCACAACCTACCTGAACAGTACAATGAAGTATTTCCAACAAGGTAGTGCCTCCCCTTTTCACTTGGCATAAAGCAGACCATCCTATTTTTTCAGACTCCTTAAAGGGAAACAACATGGCACAAATGTCCCTTTAATGTTTCTTAGGGTCACTGAAAACTCAGAATCCCACAAACAAGCGAGAAGCAGGTGCTTGAGTTACAAGATGGGACAAGAAGCTGCCTGCCTCTGCCAGTGATCCAACTGCCCAGAAATCCAATCAGACGTCTCAAAGACCCTGAGGTACAGAGCCCTCTCTTCATTGCCCCCTGCTGCTCCCAGCATACATTAGAAGTTGAAGGAACTGTTTGCTTCTGGTTCTACTATAGGAGCATTTGCCACCACCAGCCACGGTGTTAGCTTTTCCCCAGCCCCCACCATATCAGGGTTTTGCAAGCAAGTATTTGCGCTGGCTATAATACTCAACCTGTGAACAGGACACAAATGAAATTATTCAACTAATGATAGGTATGCAAAAATGGTCAATCAGGCCACTCTTCCCACACTGACATGCAGGGGACTGGTCTGAATTTAGGGCTCCAGCACATTCCAGCTAGAAGAATGCTTGTGTCGTTTATAGGCAGGGAGTCTGGTCATCTTCATGGTGGAATGACCCCTCTTCCTCCCGGTTCTTCTGTCCCTTCTCCTTGGTCTGTGCTTGTTGACTTCTAGCCCGCCTGAGGCGAAAGGCAGATGGGAGGTGGCAACCTCAAGAGGCATGATCAAATATTTACCTACATATCTAGACTGGTATCCCACTCTTCCCTGAAACAATCCTATGAGAATTTATCTCCCCCTCAATCCTAGATGTGGCTCATCCTTCCTGTTTCATGGTCTTTATTTATGCCATTCCCTCCACGTGGAATTCCTTCTGCCCGTGAATATCTTAGCCTGTCTGCTAAAGGCAAACTCAAATGCCACTTCCTCCATGAAGCCCTTTCTGATTGCTTCACCCCTTCACCCTGAGTGCCCAGCACATAGGAGGCTCCTGAGGGATATCTGTTCCATAAGTAAAGGAAGAAAGGAAAGAATGAAACATTCCTCACCGCCAAGGTTCCTATGGAAATTCTTAGAGTCACAGAATCTGAGAGTGCAAATGGGCTGGGAGACCAGTCCAAAGGAGATGAAATTACTTGGAAAGTCAGGACCTGATGGCTGATGGCTAGGAGAAATGGGATTATATTAATTTAAATTATGCTTCTTTTTATTTTGCATATGGTAGAAAGCTGGAGACAGAGATACGATGGGCAGGGCTGCCAGCCCTGATGCTGCTATTTTATCCAGACAAGGATGTGGTCTTACTGATGCTGAATTTGTTCAGGAATCAGAAGACTGATGTTTGTAAATATTCCTTAAACGGAAGCATTGTGAGGAGGTTGTTTGTTCAAGTTCTTCCCACAGAGTGTTGAAAGTCTGAGTAGAACATGGTCATAAGGCAGAGGGCAAAACTGAGCTTCTCCCTTCCAGTAGACCCTCCCGTGCATGGTCAGTGTCACTGCAGCTACGCCCACCTCCGGCCATGCTCCTCCAGCTCCACCCCAGCCACCATCCTGCTTTTGAGGGTCCAGAGAAGTTGCACCCATAATGTCCATAATGTTGCTAAGTCTCTACAGCTGCGGCCAATTGCATTGGACTTATAGTGGTGTGGGGTGCCTACGGGGCAGATCTCCTAAGACTGCAAGCCTGGCACTCCGTCTTCCCATGCCTCAGGTCATAATCCGCGAGGTCTCCAGTGCGACACACTCCACGGTCTGTAAATGTTACACAACCCCAAGCTGCATATCTGAGCCGCTCGGGACCGTGTCTTATGCTTCTTGGCAACACCCTTCTCACCTCCTAGAAGGGGCGCTCACAGCAGGTGCCTTAGCAGTGGCTGTTCCCCCTGCTGAACATGCTTCCTGGAAACCAACTCGGTTCAGTCTGGAATCTCGCCTTCTCCATTGGGCCTACCCGGACCTATTTCCCACCACACCCTCAGCCAGCACCCTGACACCTCTTACCTCTGCTCTTCTGTCATTTTCCCCATCCTCTCTCACATTCTATAATTGACTTATTACATTAGTCAACTTTGTGCCACCAGCGGTTCTGCACCCAGCATTAAATCGGCGTATCGGGTGATTAATAGAGCACTGCACCTGGGTTCCAGTCTAAGCAAATGCTTTGCCTGCAGTAACGGCTCACACCCTGGGGGGTGGGGTACGTTCTGTTGTATCACCCCCATTCTATAGATGGGAAAACAGAGGTGCTGACAACTTAGGTTATTTGCCCAAAGTTGCACAGCCGGTAGGAGGCAGGATTTGAACCCAGGCGCTGTGGCTGCAGCCCCTACACCCCCGACTGCTGGGTGGTGCTGAATACCACTCGCGGGGAAGCCTCCGCTGCGCTCCGGCGGTGGACGCCCAGGAGCGGCGCCCCCTGCACTCCCAGCCCCGGTCCCGCGGCACTTGGTGGGCGGGGCTTCTGATCACCCCGAGGACCCCGGGCTCAGGAGGGACCCCCGTCCCACACAGCGCGGGGTGGCCGCGCGCCTGCCCGCACCGCGGTGAAGCCAGCACAGGGACCCCGGCCCGGGGGAGGAGGACTCGCCGGGCGGGACCCCGCGGGGCTGTGGGACGCAGGCTTGGTGGCAACAGGAAGGAGGGGTGCCCCTCGTTCCCGCCGGAGGACGCGGGCTGGCAGGGACCTGAAGCCCTGCAGGCTGAGGACCGAGTGGAGTGCAGCTTTTCGGCTGGTGGGGGCGCAGCCGGTGGGCAGCCTTCCCGGTTGGGTGGGGGGCACAGGTGGCAGTGTGTATGTGTGTGGGGGGGTGGGGTTCCCCGAGGGGGCCTGGAGCCCCCCGGCTTCCTGCTTGACGCGGCTGCCCCGCGGCCCTCCCCCTGGCTGGGTTTGCGTCCCGGGCACCCGGCCACCGCGACGGCGGGCGGCCCAGCTCGCTGCTTCCTGCGCAGCCCGCACCCGCTCGCTGGCTGGGAACATTGTCTTCCGAAGGTGCTGGAAGGCCCTGCTGACAAGCGCGATGATTCAGCCTGACTTCCTGGAGGTTTAGAACAAGCTGAGCACATCTTAATGGCTCTGCCTGCCCCTCTGTTGTGTCAGAGGGTGCTGATCTGAAGAGGTTTCATCAGCTCCCGCAGCTGTCTGCCAGGGGACAGGGGGTACCCCAGGAGAGCTTCAGGGGAACAAACAGCCGACCAGGGAAGCAACAGCAGAGAGCAGGAGTTTGGCTGGAGATTAAAGAGACCCAGCCTTAATTGGAGCTGAAGGGATACAGACAGTGCAACAGGACTAGATACAAAAACTAAAAAATGGACAGCACAATACTACCTAATTGTAATGTAATTATGTTAAAACACTGAATGAAGCTGCATCTGAGCTATAGTTTTTTGTTTGTTTGTGTTTTTTGTTTTTTTCTTTTTTATATATTTTTTCTTTTTCATTTTTATTATTATTTTTATTTTTTCTCTATATTATCATTCTATATCTTTTTCTGTTGTTTTGCTAGTTCTTTTCCTAAATCAATGCAAATGTACTAAGAAATGATGATCATACATCTATGTGATGATATTAAGAATTACTGATTGCATATGTAGAATGGAATGATTTCTAAATGTTGTGTTGTGTTAGTTAACTTTTTTTTAATTAAAAAAAAAAAAAAAAAAAAAGAGACCCAGCTTAAGCCTGGCTGCTCACCAGCTCACTGGCCTTCACCAACCCCAGATGACAGCATTTAGGGGCCCTCATTCGGGCTCAGGCCCCAGGCTTAGCATTTCCCCACGGCGACTCTGGGGGTGGGGGGTGTGCCTGGTTTTACAGATGAGGGCACTGAGGCTTAGAGACCCAGGGTTGAGCTATTCACCCGAGGCCACACACTTAGTAAATAGCTGGGATTTTTTTTTTATAGCATCTAATTAATTAACCCTGCCCCAGCCCTTCGTAACCTCTAATCTGCTGTCTCTCTGAATTCACCTATTTTAGATATGTCATGTAAGTTGAATTACACGGCGTTTTCCCTTTTGGATCTGACTTATTTCCTTCAGCACAATGTTTTCAAAGTTCATCCATGTCGTAGCATGTATTCGAACTTTATTCCTTTTGTGGCTGAATACTATTCCATTGTATTACTACAGCATTTTCTTTATTCAGTCATCTCTGCATGAAACTTGGGTTGGTACCCCCGTTAGGCTGTTGTGATAATGTTGCTATAAACATTGCTATAGCGGGTATGTGTTTGAGTTTCTGCTTTCCCTCCTTTGAGGTATATGCCTAAGTGTGGAATTGTTTAACTTTTTGACCCTATGGTCAAAAATGCACCATTTTATATCCTACCAACAGTTCACGAGGGTTCCATTTTTCCCACATCCTCACCAACACTTGTTATTTTCCCATTGTTTGATAACAGTCATCCTGGTGTATATTTTGATTTGTCTTTCCCTAATGACAATAGCTGAGATTTGAACCAAGGTTATTTCTCTATTTCTTTTCTCTCTCTCTTCCTCCCTCCCATTTTCTTTACTTTCCTTCTCTCCCTTCCTCCTCTTTCTTTTTCTCAATAAACATTTATAGCATCTAATCTGTGTCAGGCACTATATAAACTGCTGGAGACACATGGTGAATAGGTCCCCTGTATCGTGAGGCCCCAAATTAAGATACAATATGAAAGGGCTGCCTTGACATCATCGTCCTTCCCAGACCCCAGGACCTGGCCGGCAGTTCTGCTCTTGCCGGATACGCCCCTCACCCAGTGGGGAAGTCTCCCTACCCAGCTAGCTCCCCCATCAGCTGGACCAGCTGCACATCCAACCTACAGGCTGCAGTTCCCCGCCAGCCCACAGAGTTATCCAAGCCAAGCACATCCTCCCGTGGGATCCTTTTGTTACTACCAAGCCTGCCTCCCACAGCTCCCGCTGGCTCACTCTGCCCTGAGTGTGCCACGACATGGCTCTGCGTGGCGTGTGGCATCCTCCTCCCTCTGGCTGTGAGTACACGTGGAAGATAAACTGCCGTGATCTCATCTCTGCAGTGTTGGAGTCCTGAGTTCAGCCACCTCGTGCTGTTTAGGGTGGGGGGTCTCTCTTCTCCAAAGCCGTGAGTCAGAGGTGGCCGGAGCACACCCACCTTTCTTCAGCCCTCACTCTGCTGTCACCCAGGCCAGCCGAGCCTTGCCCCAGCGCGTCCCCACCTGGAGAGTGCATCCCTCACGAGGCGCCCTCTGTTCTTCTCTTGGTTCTGAGGTGCATTCAAAGGTGGGTTCATTGAGATGAACACTGGGGCACTGGGACACTTGGCCACACCCTGTGTTCTAGTTTGTTAGCTGCCGGAATGCAATATACCAGAAATGGAATGGCTTTTAAAAAGGGGAATTTAATAAGTTGCTAGTTTACAGTTCTAAGGCCGAGAAAATGTCCCAATTAAAACAAGTCTATAAAAATGTCCAATCTAAGGCATCCAGGTAAAGATACCTAAGTTAATCTAAGGTAAAGATACCTTAGTTCAAGAAGGCCGATGAAGTTCAGGGTTTCTCTCTCAAATGAGAAGGCACATGGCGAACACAGTTAGGGTTCCTCTCTCATCTGGAAGGGCACATGGCGAACACGGCGTCATCTGCTACTTTCTCTCCTGGCTTCCTGTTTCATGAAGCTCCCCAGGAGGCATTTTCCTTCTTCATCTCCCAAGGCTGCTGGCTGGTGGGCTCTCTGCTTCTCGTGGCTATGTCGTTCTTCTCTGACTCTCTCTGAATCTCCTTTATTTTCCAAAATGTTTCCTCTTTTATAGGACTCCAGAAACTTCTCAAGATGTACCTACATGGTTGGAGACATGTCATCCCCTAATCCAGTTTAACAACCACTCTTGACTAAATCACATCATCCAGGGAGACGATCTGATTACAGTTTCAAACATACAGTATTGAATAGGGATTTTCTACCTTTATGAAATGGGATTTTGATTAAAACATGGCTTTTCTAGGGGGCATACATCCTTTCAAACCAGCACACCCTGGAACAATTAGCCAGACCCAAGAGTTTGATATTTGGGGAGAATGAATGGCTGCAGACAGAGATTTGGGAGTCAGTGTTCAGATGTGAGTGTGTTTGTCCAGAAAAGATGTGTGGAGGATGAGTGGAAGGACAAAGTCAAGTATGGGATTGGAGTAGGTGGAAGGGCTTGAGAATCAATGGGTGGGTGAAGAAGAGGTGATTAATATATATTGGCTATTTTTCTATATTAAAGTTCTCTCAATGTTTCATTTTCTTTTTCTGTATTAAAATATGAGAAATATCTCTGTTTATTCTTTCTCTTTTTTTTTTTCATCTATGTACCTATTTTACTTATTGACATCCCCATGATATTGTATGAGATGCTGTTTTCTATTTACATAGACTCCTATTTCTGGGCATTCGGGTTGTTTCTGATCTTCAACTATCAGAGACAGCGCTGCAATGTTCTGGGCATTTTCCTGGCGTTTGCTGAGAAACATCATCCTGCAGCTTAGGTCAGAGTGCTCTGGGGCTGTTGTTGTTATGGGGTGGGGTCTGGTCTCACCTTGGATCCCAGCTTGGTGACACACCCTTCCACCATCCTCTCCCCTCTTTGGCCCTTGGGTTCTGTGGAGCCTCCTCTGATTGCAGATTTAGCTTGCTGCCTCCTCACCAGCTCCTGACCTTGTCTGTTTTCTCCTCCTTCTTTTGAGCTCCATGGGGCTTCCAGGGCTTCCTCATCTTCCAGTCTCCAAATTCTCCTGGCCATGCTTCACTGCCACCAGATTTATCTTCCCTGAAACACAATTCACTTCCCTCAACAAAAACCTTCAGATCCCTGAGTGTCTGGATGGGAAATGCAGGTCAAAAGCCTGAGCCGGCCTCCACCGCATCACACTGATGAACCATCCTGACCGTACCTCCTACTTTGGCACCTTCCCCAGCCCAGCCCCCTATATCCAGGCACTCAACTCAAATAATGTGGTCTCCATGGAGCATTGTCTAATTCCCCCAGGTGGCCCTCATCACTTTTTTCTCCTCTCCTCAAGTCATTTTTCTGGCACGTTTGATAGAGCTCTTATTCTAGGGCATATCTCTAGTTACAAACTTTTTCTGTAACTACTTAAGCTTTGTGGGCCAAGAGGCAAGACTGAGGCTATTCTGTAGATACTTATATAATAAGAGAGAAAAAATTTCCGTGCATTTTTTAATTAATGAAATTCAAATACAATGATAATAATTGAGTATGGGTTTTTTTAAAGACAGGTATGCTAATGAGAAGAATGGAATTTCTTTATGGATATTGGACTTTGGATTTCCTATAATTTCACTGTGTCCCAAGGTATTCTTTTGATATTTGCTTCAATTATGTTTAAAAATGTAAAAATCCTTCCCAGTTCATGGGCTCTACAATAACAGGCAGCAGCCTGGACTTGTTCTACAGGGCATAGTTTGCTGACTCCTGCTCTAGGGGATGTTATAATTGCCTTGAAAGCAGGGTGTAGTAATTAGGTTCAGGTGTCAACTTGGCCAGGAGATGATGCCCAGTTGCTCTGTTTCTGTGGACTTAAATCATCAGCATTTGAAATTCATCTGTTGCTGATCACATCTGCAGTTGGTTTAGGGGAGTGTCTTCCACAATAAGTGAGGCTTAAAAGGAGAAGTCAGGAGAGAGGAGCTCAGAGCAGCTCAGACTCAGACGTTTGGAGATGCAGAAAGGAACCACCCTGGGGAAGCTGTTTAAACCCAGAAGCCGGGAGAGAGGGCCAGCAGATGTTGCTGTGTGTCTTCCCAAGTTAGTAAATTTGAAAGTAAATATATTCCCTTTATAAAAGCCAGTCCAGACTAAAGCAAAAAAATGTTTATTTCATACAAAATTTATATTTTGACTAGTGCATTTCCTAATATAACTTATGTGGACAGCTTAATTGAACACCGTAAGTATATGGAACTGTGAGTAGAGCATGAGATGTTGTAGGTTTGTCCAAAGTGATGCCCTGATAAATCCCAGAGTGATTTAAGCAGTGAATAAAAAAGTATTTGCAAAGCCCCCTTGGGGGAATGGCAAAAAAGGGGGAAAATTCAACTTCCCCAAGTAGAGAATTCCTGATATTCTCACAAGCAGTGGGGACAACCAAAGCAATAGGCTGAGCCCTCAATCTTGGGGTTTGTTCATGTGAAACTTAACCCTGCAAAGGATAGGCTAAGCTTATTTAAAATTAGGCCTACAAGCCATCCCCAGAGATGTTGCTCAGATGTGGCCTCTCTCTCTCAGCTAACTTGACAAGCAAACTCACTGTCCTCTCCCCTCTCTACATGGAACATGACTCCCAGGAGTGTGGACCTTCCTGGCAACGTGGGACAGAAATCCTAGAATGAGCATCAAGGGATTGAGAAAACCTTCGTGACCAAAAGGGGGAAGAGATAAATGAGACAAAATAAAGTGCCAATGGCTGAGAGATTCCAAACAGAGTTGAGAGGTTATCCTGGAGGTTATTCTTACGGTTAAGTAGATATCACCTTGTTATTCAAGATGTAATGGAGAGGCTGGAGGGAACTTCCTGAAAATGTAGAGCTATGTTCTAGTAGCTATGTTTCTTGATGATGACTGTATAATGACATAGCTTTCACAATGTGACTGTGTGATTGTGAAAACCTTGTGTCTGATGCTCCTTTTGTCTATCTTATCGACAGATGAGTAAAACATGTGGATGAAAAAAAAAAAAGCCAGTCTATCTCTGTTGCATTGTATTCTGGCAGCCTTAGCAAACTAAAACACAGGGCCTCTGCCTAATTTATCCCCTACACTGGAAACTCTCAATAAATGTTTAATGGTTGAATGGATCCCTTCATCAACCACAAAGTCCTGATTAGGATCCAAATTAGGGTAGCTTCTAATTCAATATGACCAGTGTCCTTTTTTATCATATACAAAAATATAAGTATAAAATGTAGTTATATATCAGCATCATACTGAAGTATACAGGCAGTGTAGGAATTGGTACCGTAATAACAGATTGACAATATACTTATATGCAGAACATGCTACCCTAGCTTACATTGATTGTACTTTTTCCTGCATACCATTTATTTTCAACACCCTGCAATGTTAACATTCATTTGTTCTCCCTCATACGAAAATGTTTTTTTATTTGTATTGACCAGTGTCCTTTTAAGGAGAGGAAATTTGGACACAGATGGACAGACAGACAGAGAGAAGGCAACCATGTGACAGAAGCAGATTCCAGTACTTTATGGAATACCAGCAAGCCACTGGCAGAACTCTACACACTTCAGAGGAAGCATGGCTGACACCTTGATTTTGGACTTCTCACCTCCAGAACTATGGGATGATAAATTCCCATTGTTGAAGCCAGCTAACCTGTGGTCCTTAGCAGCCCTGGCAAACTAAGACAGCCTCCCAAGATTCAGCAAGGGGAAGAGTAATCCAGTTGTTTGAGTGACTTAACACTTAAATCAGGCCATGGAAGGTCAGTGCTCTCCTTCATACAACATTTAATTTTCTAATATAGGCTAGGCATCTTGCTAAATGCACTCAAAAGTGTAGTACTTGGGAGCTAGTACAGGATGACATAGAAAAGGATTTAATGTGCTGGGGAAATGTTCCCGATGTAGTGTTAGGTAGATGCGGTAAGTTGAATTGTGTACCCCTCTTCTGGTACCAAATACTGTTTTTGTTTCCTAGCAGCTCAACAAATTCCATAGGATGAGTTGGCATAACAATTGGAATTTATCGGCTCATAATTTCAGAGGCTGGAAGGCTTGCTTCCACCTAGGGTCAGCATTTTCTGGCTGGCTGGCTGGCAATTTTTGCAGTTCCTTGGCTTTTACATCATATGGAGATGCACATTTCCATTCATGTTCTAATTGATGAACTTCAAATGCAATGATAATAATTGAGTACAGGTTTTTTTAAAGACAGGTGTACTGCTGAGAAGAATGGACATTTTAGAATTTGAATTTCTTACAATTTAATGTGCCACAAGTTGTTTTAATAATTTCAGGATGGGGAAGGGCTTTCTGAGTATGACACAAAACGTAGAAGATGTAAAAGAAAGGATTGACCAATCTGACTAGAGATACAAAAGTGACAGCATCCTGCCCCAATGGAGTGTGGTCCCCAGGGAGCTTGGACACCACAGAGCCTGACCCCCCCCAGAGTGTGGCCCACCATGGAGCATGACCCCCCCCCCCCCCCCCCCCCCCCACCGGGGCATGCATCCAGTGACATTGCTGCCATTGCATTGGCTGGTATAGCTGGCTGTCTTCTTCTGGGTGAACCAAAAAGGTGTAAAACTGTCACTTGTTTCCTAAAGTGTTTAAAATAAGAATTATTAGGCTGTGAATAGAATCCAAATGACTACTTGGGAGTGAATTGATTGATTTGTTTAGCACATGGAGAGATCTGTTGTTCCATCTTGCTCCTTGGTTTTACATTTTTGTTTTTAGAGATTTTTTTGAGCAAGAAACTTCTGGTAGTACAGATGTTATTTTGTATTAACTTTTCATACCAACTTGAAACTGACTTTTTCTTATAAAAGTAGTTTTTTCCCTTTTTAAAATAGCAGCTCTTATCAAATTTAAAGCTTTCAATTAAAAAAAGTCCTGCTTTAAAAAAATAAAAGAGTCCTGCTTTGTGTGCCTGTCCTTTATATTATTGAAGTATTTGGAAATGTCTACTTATTACAATATATTTTTATATGCTATATGATAATTTTATAATTATATTAGATATATATTGCATTATTTATTACTATCTATGATAAAAGAACTTAAAATAATGATGGACAATCATCATTGTAGTTTTGATTCACAAAACTTCAGTAAGGTTTTTCTTTATGAAGTTTATTTGCATAAATCTTTTTCAAGAAGTCTGAACAATTTATAATGGGCGAAGGAATAGGATTATCTTAAAAATTCCCAAATTCTCATGGAGGGAGTGGAGGGAGCAATTGATGACTCATGTTTAGCAGATGGCAAAGATGTGGAGAAAGGTCACTGTCTCTTCTAAAGTTGTGCTGAACCGAATGTTCTGGACCTAAAAAATTTAGGAGATGGTATCTCTGGTGTCAATGATCTTTTTTCTAGCTCTGAGTTGCCACTTTTCCTGGATGATGGATTCTTCAAGAGTCTCCAGTGTAGACTTTCACAGTTATTCATCTCTAGTGGGGAGAGAAATAGCAGTAGCTTTGCTTTTTTAAACCAGGTGGCCTTTCTTCCAGAGAGGAACGCTGAATGATTTCACTCTATTTGTGAAGTATAATTTCCTCTTTGATTTGGCTATTTGGCTTCACAAAGGAAGAATTTCAATGGTGCGAGTCATGACTGGAAAAATAGTGGCAAAAACAAGTAAGAAAAAGTGTTATACAAAATGTACCACAAACATAGCTGAAAAGAAAAATGGATTGGACATTTCTTCACTAAGTAACGCCCGGTTGCTGATGGCCATGCATTCTGGAAGAGAAGATGTTCTGGCCTGAGAGGGGAAGGTCACGTTGAGGGCAACACAAGTTGCTGACGGCCACTGAGGTCAGCACGCCACAGAGGCAGGGACCTGAAAGTGCCAGTGTGTGTGTGTGTGAATGAGTGTGCATGTGAGGGTGTGTGTTTGTGTGTGCTCCCACCTTCCTCATCTCCCAGTGCCCTGCTATGGGCTGGATTGCGTCCCCTCCAAATACATGACCCTATACATGTGACCATATTTGGAAAAAGGGTCTTTGCAGATACGATCAAGTGAAAATGCAGCCAAACTGGATTCGGGGTGGGGGGGGCACTAATCCAATATGACTGGTGTCCACATAAGGCAGGAAGCGCTGCTAACACACAGGCTCGAGGGAGAAGAAGGCCACGTGCAGATGGAGGCTGAACTTGGAGGGCTGCTTCTACAGCCCTGGAATCCCAAGGGTTGCTGGCAAATCCCTGAAGCTAGAAGAGGCAAGGAAGGAGGCTCCCCAACAGGTTCCTGCTGACACCTTGAGCTCAGACTTCCAGCCTCCAGAATCATGAGACAATCCTTTCTGCTGCATTAAACACCTGGTCTGCGGCTCTTTGTCATGGCAGCCCTGGAATCCATGACCACTTCCCACGCCCATCAGGAGGCCGCTGGGGAGCTCTGTCGGGATCCAGCAATGCCGGCCCCTCCCCCCCTTCCTCCAGGTGTGGGCTGAGCCCTGGGGTGGGGGTGGGGGAGGCCCTGCCTGCAGAGAAGGGGGGAGAGGATGTTTTGTTTTGTGTCTTTTCGGTTTACATGAAAGCCTGTTGTTGTTTTTTTAGCTCTAGGAATAAAAGGGATTCCCAGTGAGTCTTTCATCAGCTCCTGGTCTATAATTATGCACAAACAAGTCCTTTGAAATGTCCACTCTCTTGGTGGGCCTGAAGGACCAGGTCAGCAGGGCTTTGGGTGCCCTTCCCAAAGGGAGAACAGCCTTATCGAAAACTACGCCTAGGGGGCAGGGGGGTCATAACCCATTCACTGAAGGTCAGGAACAATGAAAGTGCCCTGGATGGAGAGCTGGGAGGGTCTGGGGACAGGAGGTCATTGTCCGTCAGTCCTGCAGTTCAGGGGTGGCCAGACACACTCCAGCCGACAGGGAGACCACAGAGGGCGAGGGGCTCAGATAGCATCCAGACCCCGTGGGTTTGGTCTTTGAATCAGGTAATCTGGGTGTTTTTTCTACGTCCAGTCAGTTAAAAAAGCTTTTAAAAAGCTTCCATCTTCGGCCTCCTGGACAAACGGCTCAGGGACTTGCAGTGCCTTAGGCCTGGCTGGGGTCCTGCCCTGGCCTCTGGCACCGAGGGGAGCTGGCAGCACCGGGCTGTCCCCTCCAAGGCTCCCGCAGAGGTCGGGGTGCCCAGGGCTGCTGGATGGACAGCTGTACACTGCCGCAGGGCCCTGGGGAGCAGAACAGCACCCGGGCACTGCAAAGCCAGGGGCCCAGCCAGCGCCCCTCCTGTAGCCCACGGCGGGCCGGGACGCCCGAACTGCCCCGAGGACCATTCAGCATGGGGTGAGTGGCAGATGCCCTGCAGGACCTCCAAATACAGAACACGGCCTGGGAGCACCCTCACTGCGTGGGTTTCACTTAACCTAAAGACAGAATTTTCCTTTTCTGCTTCACCACCCCAACCAGGTGAATAGAAGCTCATTTGACGATACGAACCAGAGCCCAGATAATGAAGGTTGAATATCTTTTTTGAGGTGGAGAATCCGCCGTGTTTGAGAGACATTACACATCTACTCAACCATAAAGTTAGTTAACAGGGAAAGGCTCAAGGCCTCCTAGAAGACCGTATCTGCAAATATCAGGCTTTGAAAATTAGAGACCAGAGGAAATGGGTCAGTGGGCTGGTTAGTATTTATTTGTGAATATTTAGTATTTATGCATTAGATGAGAGAAGGAAGCTTTAACTAATTTGGCAGAAAATTGTCCATTACAAAAATTCCTGTTACAAATATTTCTTTCTCTTCATTCAAATCATATTGTATCATTCAGGATTCTCAGGAAAAACAGAACCAAACAGGGTATGTGTGTGTGTATGCAAATACAGAGATTGATTTAAGGAATAATTGGCTCATGATTGTAGGACTTGGGAAGTCTGAAGTCTGTTGGGCAGGAGAGCAGGCTGGGAGCTCAGGTGGGATTTGATGACTGTGAAGGTGAAGTTCATATGTGATCTTGTCTAGGTTATGGTGTCCAGTTGTTTGGTCAAGCAAGCACTGGCCTGCTTGTTTCTGAGAGGGGATTCCATAGGTGGATTAGCACCCAGCATCGGTCAATTGCATCAAGGCCGATGGCATCTAAAAACAAAGGAGATTAGTTTCAGCAATGAGGAGAGCCTCCTGATTCTATCAGTTGGAGGTTTTCAAGTTGAAGGATGCTTCTACTTCACCCAGCCAGCTTCTTTTGGGCAAATGGCATTTTTTCCATTTTTCTTGCCATTTGTTCTTTTGAACATTCACGTTCAATTGTCCTGCCTTCTAATTAGCATACTCTTTCTTCTGCCTCTGGAAGTCTACTCTTACGACTCTCTAATATACTTTTAATTTGGTCTACAGTATCTTTCATCTCTTTAATATCTCATATTTTTGTATTTATTCTTTCAAATCTTTATGCTCCTCCAGTGTCTTCTTGATATCCTTTATGTAGTTATGAACAACCTTAATTAGTTGCTCCAAATGCTGTGTCCCCTCAGGTGATTTAATTTGGTCATTTGGCTGAGCCATACCTGCCTGGATCTTCACATGCTTTATAATCTTCTGTTGTAGACAGGGCATTTTAATGTCCTAATAAGGTAATTTTGCAAATTTGTTTCCTTTCCTTATCTAAGTTTTTTTTATCTACTTGTATTAGCTTTGAAGATCCCTTTTTGGATTTGGTTTGCCAGTCCTTTCCCTTGCAAACAAGTCCCTAATCTCAGGGGGAGATTGCAGTTCTACTTAGGGCTTTATTTGAGAGCTAGGCAGATAGGCAATCTGTCAGACGATGCTTTTCCAGTTCTCCCCAGTGCAGCACTCTTGAGTCTTCTCATTCCCTTAGGCCCGCCTGTCCCCAACTACAGGTGCAATGTCTAGCAGCCAGGCATGACACTCAGCTCAGCCAGCTTCCTTGGCCTCACCTCTCCATCTGCATGCACCTGCAATTTCTGGGCCTCTGTAGGAGAAGGAGAGGTATCAGAACCCAAAGGCCTTCGACTGATTGGATGAGGCCCACCCACATTATCAAAGATGACCTCTTACACTTAAAGCCAATGATTACAGATGTTAAACAAAACACCTTCACAGTGACATCCAGAATCCTGTGTGACCAAACTGCTCACTGTAGCCCAGCCAAGTTGACACATAAAACAAACCATCACAGTATTTAATATCTACCATGTATCAAGCATCGTGTTGTTTTGCCAAAGGGTGAGGGAAGATAAAAGGGACTGGGGGTGGGGTGGGGGGCAAGTAAACTCAAGTGACCTGTCCTCCATGCTGGAATATTTTTCTTTGGAGTTGATTGAGTTCTGGCATTGTCCCTGAATGATGTCTGTCTTTGCAGAGAAAGTGAGGTTATATAAAATGACAGTGGGATGAAGTCTCGAAGGCAGAAGTGACAATCCGCTTGAATTATTTAAAGAACACTTTGTAGCTATTGGAACATTTTTAAACATCCTGTAGAGGAAGGAAAAAAAGCCAAAATGGAAGGAAGTTTTGAAATGAATGAGAGCTGTATTGCAAGATCATATAGAGATAATTTGGCTGTCAAATCAGCCACTCTGCACATGGTTTTCATTAACAAAATTACCTTCCTCCTTAACACTGCAAGTTGTCCTTTTTATCATTCACTGTTTGTCTTAAACACAGACTGAACAACAGCTTCTGTTTTTTCTCCTTTATCATCATCCACACAAGGCTGTATTTTATAGCATCCTTTTGGACACTTACATGAAGATAAAACCAGATTAGGGCTATTCTCCAAACCACTGTAGGGCACTGTAGGGTTGAGACACTGACCATCCCTGATAAGTCAACAAATGCACTCTTGCAATCTAGCCTAGTCTTCCGACCTATTATTTAATGGTACTTGGCATCCCTTGCTTTCCTGGCCTCAGTAGAATTGCTTCATTGAGCCTCTCTATCTTGGAGAGGGGAGTGTGTGCTGCAGAACCTCAGTGTCCTCATCTGTAAAATGGGGACAAGATAATCTAGCTCACGGAGTCATTGGGAGACTTAAATAAGTTGACATATGTCATCTGTGAAGTACTTACCACAGTAACTATCTGACAGAAGATAGCCCCTCTCCCTTTGTTCTCCACCCAAGGCTGAATTCTCTGCCTTCTCCTCTTCTTACTGTTAAGAAGACCTCAGTTGTTTGCTTCTTTTTCTGCACCTCTGAGCCAGAAGCCAGAATCCCTATGGGGATTTATACATCCATGGTCACCTTAAACTTCATTTGCTCAAAATTGATCACACCTTGTTCCAGTCTTCCATCCCTGATTCCTTCCTTAAGACAATCCCAGATCTGTCACCAGCCCTGTGCCCTGTCATCTCATTGACATATGAAGCGTCAGATGCAGTTCAGGGCCCACCATGAAGAACAAAAGACACTCCTGTCACAGGCCAAAGATGCAGAAGTTGCTTCCCCAAGAACTGGGGACAAAGAAAACCAAGTTTTTCATGATACTACCAACTGTATCCTTCTTTGCCATGTCTTCCAGACCTTCCATCTGTTGGCCTCAACTAATTTTTTTTTTTTTACTGTACCTGTATTTTGTTAGGATGTCACAGAATATCCAACTCTAACAGGCTCAAATGAAATGCAAAATGGGATTTATTAAAAATGACATTTATTGGCTGATATGACTGGAAGGTCTAGTTTAAGTCAGACTTTGGGGTGTCTTTGGTTCAGTGAAACAGCCATACCATCCAGGACCTGGTTTCTTTCCATTTCTCTGTTTGGCCTGGATTTGCTCATGGCAGCGAAATGGCTGCAGCTGTTCCAGAATTACTTCTGCACACCCATCATTCATGACAGAGAGAATATGCCCTTAGGATCACAAAATAAATGCTGAGAATCACTCTCAGTTTAGGTAACACATCTACCCTAGAATCAGTGCTTGTGGAGCTGAATAGAATATGACTTAGTCCAATCAGGACTTGGAGCTAAAGCACAGAGTTGGCTTCCCCTGATGCACAATGGACTGAGCTGAGGACAGGGTGGGGGCGAAGGAGGGGGAACCCAGGGAATAATCTGTGCACTGTCAGAAAGGGGCAGGGGCAAGCGAATGCAGGACAGGCGAAATCCACTCCACCACCCCACACCGCAGTCATTCATACATTTAAGAGCGTGTTTTGAATTAGACACTGTGTCTTACTCACTACCAAATGGGCTGCTGAATTGGCTTTATGAAACATTTAAGGTAATGTTTCATAAAGAGTCGTTAAAAATGAGAAAACCTAGTAGAAGAGCCTGGCATTTACTATGTGCTCCATAAATATTGGTCCAATCTTGAGGAAGTCTCTTCCTTGTATTTTTGAACTAACTCCTCCTCGTTTCTCCATTGAAAAGATAAATATAAACCCATCCACTTTAATATCAAAGTTTATTTCAAACATAAATTCGTGGGTGAATTTTTTTCTTTAAAAATGTAAAACAGTTTGCAAAACCCAAATAGTAAATAGAGCTTTCTAACACTCTCTTTTAATTTATTATTACCAGATGCAATCCATAAGAATAACATTGCACTGAAAAAGTTTTAAAGCTTTTATTGAAGTATAACTTACATTCAGAAAAGTGCATGTAGATAAGTATACTGAAATGAATACAGTTTAGTGAATTTCCCTGTGTTAAATATACTCTTGCAACCAGCGGCCACATCATGAATCAGTTATTGCCAGCATTCCAGAAGCTTCTTTCATGCTCATTAGCAATCACTACCTTCTGAGAATAAATGCTATCCTCGTTACTAACATCCTAGAGTAGTTTTGTCTGTTTGTTTTTGGAAGGGGGGCCGTGCATGGTCTGGGAATCGAACCCGTGTCTCCCGCATGGAAGGTGAGCATTCTACCACTGAACCACCCCTGCACCCTTGTTTTTTTGCTTTATATAAATGAAATCATATGCACGTATTTTTTCATGCCTGGCTTCTTTCACTCAACATTATGCATAGGAGATTCATCATTATTGGATGTTGTTACACGTTGAATCATGTCCTCCACAAAGAAATACCCTAACCCCTATCATTGGGTGGAAGTTACACAGTGTAAATTTCAGTTCAATAGGAGGAAGAACTTTCAAAAGAAAAGATAACGGTGGGATGAGGGTTTTCATGAAGCAGTGGGCTCCTTGAAACTCCACGTACTCAAGCAGATGGGTGTCCATCTGTCAGGGACAGCGCATTAGCTAGGCTTCTAGTTACATGCCCTTTAAGGTCTTTTCAACTTCTAAAAGTAATTGAGTAACTTATTTAGGTAGTTTAATTATGGAAGATTTCACAAAGAAGAGTGATTTAGATTTAGAATGAAATGAGCCCCAAAGAGTTAGTAGAGTAGACAGACGCTGGGTCAGTCTCCATTTGAAAAGCAGGCTGGGGCATAATGAGGAGGAGCTGGGGTGGAGCCAGTGGTTGGAAAGAGTCACTTTGAAATAGAAACTGAGGTCCAGAGCAAAATTCAGTTGTCAGAAATGGGGCTGTTCTGTGAGGACAGTTTATTTATTCACTTACCCATGTACGCCATAAACATTTATTTTGGGGTCTATTCATATAATGGAATATTCCATAGGAGTTAAAAATAAATTAATTAGGACTTCCGGAAAGATGGCAGACCAGGAGAGGCTGAGTTCCTTCTGCTTCGTATAATGAGAAATGCAATAGAAAAATGACTGGGACGCTGGTTCCAGGGTGCAAGTAATTACAGAGAGACTTCTACCCGACAAAGGGAGGCCCTCGGAGCAAAACGAGAAATTGAGGCAGAGAGAATGGGGTGAATGTACTCGTCATGACTCCACCTATGCCCGCAGCTGTCTTGGGAAGATGTTCCCTTTGGATCTGTAGTGTGGAATTCCCATGGCAATTCTGGAAGAAAATAGGCATGCTTTTCCTGTGCACAGACTCCACTTAGTCAAAGTATAGTGCATACTTGCCACCCTTGTAACATGCTGCTGTGGGCACCTGTTTTTTTTTTTTTTTTGGCAGACTAGAGATCCTTTCCCAAGGAAGTGGGGGAGACATAGAGTGGTGTTGGTCCAATATCCAACCAGTGAACGAGACTTGTTTGGGTACTGATACCACTTCCCTTCTCCCATGGAGGCCTGGAGACTGCAGGTATGTGCAGATGGAGAGGTGAGGCCAAGGAAGCTGGCTGAGCTGAGTGTCATGCCTGGCTGCTAGACATTGCACCTGTAGTTGGGGACAGGCGGGCCTAAGGGAATGAGAAGACTCAAGAGTGCTGCACTGGGGAGAACTGGAAAAGCATCGTCTGACAGATTGCCTATCTGCCTAGCTCTCAAATAAAGCCCTAAGTAGAACTGCAATCTCCCCCTGAGATTAGGGACTTGTTTTCAAGGGAAAGGACTGGCAAACCAAATCCAAAAAGGGATCTTCAAAGCTAATACAAGTAGATAAAAAAACTTAGATAAGGAAAGGAAATAAATTTGCAAAATTACCTTATTAGGACATTAAAATGCCCTGTCTACAACAGAAGATTATAAAGCATGTGAAGATCCAGGCAGGTATGGCTCAGCCAAATGACCAAATTAAATCACCTGAGGGGACACAGCATTTGGAGCAACTAATTAAGGTTGTTCATAACTAAATAAAGGATACCAAGAAGACACTGGGGGAGTATAAAGAATTTGAAAGAATAAATAGAAAAATATGAGATATTAAAGAGATGAAAGATACTTTATTAGAGTTCTCGCCTGCCATACCAAAGATCTGGGTTGGATTCCTGGTGCCTGCCCATGCAAAAAAAAAAAAAAAGAGTATATTACAGAGTCATTAGAAGACAGGACAATTGAACGTGAATGTTCAAAAGAACAAATGGCAAGAAAAATGGAAAAAATACAACTTGATCACAGGGAATTGCTAGACACCGCAAAGTGTACAAATATAAGAATTATTGATGTCCAGGAGGGGAAGAGAAGAATAAGGGGATAGGAAGGCTACCTTTGAAGATATAATGGGGGAAAATTTCCCAACCGTTATAAAAGACATATATCTCCAAAGTAAATAAGCCCAACAAATCCCAAGTAGACTAAATCTAAACAGGCTTACTCCAAGACCCACCACACTTATCAGAATGTCCAATCTTGAAGAGGAGCAAAAAACCATGAGGGCAATGAGAAAAAAGAGATTAATTACATACAAGGGAAAATATGTAAGACTGAGTTCATACCATAGAGGTAGGCAGGCAGTGGTATGATATATTTAGGATTTTGGATGAGAAAGACTTCCAGTCAAGAATTCTTCATCCTGCCAAGTTGTCCAGCAAAATTGAAAGAAAGATTAAAAACATTCACAGATAAACAGAGGCTTGCGAATATTTGCCAACAAGAGACCTGACCTACCAAAAATATCAAAGGGAGGCCCAATGACTGAAAAAGACAGAGAGGTCTGGAGGAGGATACAAAATTGAAGAGTATTAGCAAGAGTAACTTAAAGAATAAAACGTGAGAGAAGGAAAACAATATATAAATCTGACAAATAAAAACTATAGGCAGCTACAGTAATATTAGATAAGATAGACACCTGAAATAAAAAACTTGAAAATATTCAGTAACGTAGATCATTACTATAACAAAGTTGATATTTGTAACAATTTTTTACTTGATATTTAGAAAATGTACACAGTTTTGATAGCTAATCACATGGTATTTAAGATAGTGTTTAATATTTAGAATTTAAGAAATTTGGATATTTGTATCTGTAGATTTTTTCTTTGCTTTAATTTTAAACTGGATTATGACACATATTGTACAAACACAGGCTTTACAATTATTATTTAAATATTTTATTTAAATATGCCTAATGGATAAGCTAAGTAAGATACCTGTTTTTGGTGGTTAAGATTTTCATATGTTAATTGTAAAAACATTTGTATCTTTATATTTTCCTGAAATAAAAAACTTGATACTATAGCAACATTGGTATTTGTAATAACTTTCTACTTGATATTTTGAGCACGTTCACAGTTTTGTTTAATATTTAGAATTTAAGAAACTCTGCTATCTGTATTTGTCGATATTTTCCTTGTTTGCCTTAATTTTAAATTGGTTTATGAAGCTTACTGTACAAACATAGAATTTACAATGATTATTTGGATACTTTATTTAAATATGTCAATGGTAAATCTAACAGATATCCATTTCTAGTGGTTCTAAGTGTATTGTTTGTTCTCTTAAATAAAAATATTTTTAAATAAATTAATTATAGCTATATGCTTTGACATGGATGAATCTTTATTTTTTATTTTTTTGCATGGGCAGCACCGGGAATCGAACCCAGGTGTCCAGCATGGCAGGTGAGAACCTTACCTGCTGAACCACTGTGGCCCACCTGACACGGATGAATCTTAACAGCATGGTACTGAATGAAAAAGTCAGTCATAGAAGTATACAGAATATATGATTCCAGTAACATAAAGTGGAAAAATAGGTAAAGTTAAACAAAATGCTGTATAAAAATGCATACTACTGTGGAAAATCCTTCAAGAAAAATAAAGGAAGTGATTAATCCAAAATCCAGCTGTGTCAGTACCTCAGGGTGGAGGGAGAGGGGTGTGATCAGCATGGGGCACTGTGCTGGCTTGAAGCTATTACGTATCTTAGAAAAGCTATCTTTTAATCCTGATCCAATCTTGTGGGGGCAGCCAATTCTTTTAATCCTTTTTCAACATTGTGGTGTGGAAACCTTTGATTAGATTATTGTCTCCACGGAGATGTGGCATGCGCAATTGTGGGTGTGACGTTTTGATTAGATGGAGATATGATTCCATCCATTCAAGGTGGGTCTTGATTAGCTTGCTGGAGTCCTACAAAAGAGGAAACATTTTGCAGAAAGCTCAGAGCAGATGCAGGTGCTTGGAAAACAGTTGCTTCAGAGCTGGTAGACCCAACATAAAACCCAGACGCTTGGAGATGCAGGCCCCAGCAGACATCTTCATGTGCCTTCCCATGAGCTACTCAGCAAACCAGAACCCAGAGTTGTGTCCTGAAGGAGTTAAGTGAAGGCCCAGAGACACCAAGTGAGAAATCCCTAAAGGAACAGAGGCTGCAAGCACTGGAGCCCAGCAGGTACCAGTCACATGCCTTCCCAGCCGACAGAGGTGTTCCAGACAGCATCAGCCTTTCTTAAGTGAAGGTACTCTATTGTTTTTGCCTTAATTTGGACATTTTCTTGGCCCTAGAACTGTCAACTTGTAACTTATTAAATTCCTTTTTAAAAAGCTGTTCCATATCTGGTATATTCCTTTTTGGCAGCATTAGCAAACTAATACAGGTACTCTCACGGTTTGGAAATGTATGTACCCCAGACAATCATGTTCTTAAAGCTAATCCATGCCTGTGGGCATGAACCCATGGTACGTAGGATCTTATGATGAAGGTACTTCAATTAAGGTGTGACCCACGAGAGAGAGAGAGAGAGAAAGAGGGAGAGGGAGAGGGAGAGAGAGAGAGATGGAAGCAAGAAGCTGAAATCAATGAAACCCAGAAGAGAAGGGAGAGACCAGCAGATGCCATCGTGTGTCTTGCCATGTGGCAGAGGAGCCAAGGATTGCCAGTAGTCAGTCTTTGGAAAGAAAACATTGCCTTGCTAATGCCTTGATTTTGACATATTCACAGCCTCAAACTAAGCTAATATATTCCCTTTGTTTAAACCAATGCATTTCATTGATTTAAACAGATTGAAATAGGATTAAAAGTACACTATATTTTTCATTGACTTGATTAGATAAACAAGTGAAAAGCAGGCTATGATTGTGCAAATAAAAGTCACAGCAGGGTCTTATCTGAGGTGACAGGATGATTTGGGAGACTTTCTAGCTCAAATCCCCTGATGCCTTAACCATCCAATTCCACCAGGAAACGTGAACAGAGAAACTCCTCTTTGTCTTGTCCTGAGCTCTGGACTGCAGGAAGGTTAGGAAGAAAGCAATGAGCAATTTGCTAAAACTTTAGGGGCCGGGGATCCAGAGGTGTTGAGGCATGGGTCCTGCCCTCTTAGATCTTACAAGACATATGGACAAGAGTCAGGAGAAGCAGATGTGGGCTATGGGGCCAGTCAGGGCAGGCATTCATACCAAACGACACCTGCCTGTTGGGGAAAAGGATGCAAAAATGCAAGTTATTTAAATAATCCACCAGGCGATTAGGATGAGACAGGGTGGAATAGACAAGTGCAGGTGGCATCTGGGAAAGGACAATCACCATGGGTGATGTTCCTGAAGCCTTTTCTGTGAAAGGAAAGACTGCAGCTGGACCTTCAGGCAGGAGGAGAATTCGAATGGAGATCCCCTTCCTTGGCAAAGTAACACCACAGATATCACCATGTTAAACCTCATCCTCCACCCTCAGAATCCTAGCGACACCAGTTTAGCTGAAGTTTCAAGAACCCCCACTTTCAAGTACGTTTTACAGATAGTTCCACTCAACTTTGCTAAGTATAAAAACTTCTTAACCTGTGTGTAGCCTCTCCCCTCTAAAGAAGAAATCCCAGGAGTCATTGTCTTTTCTTTCAGTCCTATTAAAATATTTATTTAGGTACTAAAATGACCACTTACCCATATTTTCCCAGCAACATTTTGACCGCATAGGAGTGAAGGATTCTGGGAAAAAACCCAAGCCCTTCCAGGAGAAAGAGTACCACGTAAAAGGTTCCCGAAAGGTCCGCTAGAGCCCTCCACCAAGAGGCGGGAAGATGGGCTCCAAGCCATGGCAGCCATTATCCTTTAAATGGCATTCAAGATTTTTTCCTATCGTTCGTTAATAAACATTTCAGGATACTATGAACAACTTTACGCTAATAAATACAACAATTTAGATGAAATGGACGGGTTCCTGGAAAGACATGAACAACCAACTTTGACTCAAGAAGAAATAGATGACCTCAACAAACCAATCACAAGTAAAGAAATTGAATCAGTCATTCAAAAGCTTCCTAAAAAGAAAAGTCCAGGACCAGACAGCTTCACATGTGAATTCTATCAAACATTCCAGAAAGAATTAGTACCAACTCTCCTCAAACTCTTCAAAAAAATCGAAGTGGAGGGAAAACTACCTAATTCATTCTATGAAGCCAACATCACCCTCATACCAAAACCAGGCAAAGATATTACAAAAAAAGAAAACTACAGACCAATCTCTCTAATGAATATAGATGCAAAAATCCTCAATAAAATTCTAGCAAATCGTATCCAACAACACATTAAAAGAATTATACATCATGACCAAGTAGGATTCATCCCAGGTATGCAAGGATGGTTCAACATAAGAAAATCTATTAATGTAATACATCATATCAACAAATCAAAGCAGAAAAAATCACATGATCATCTCAATTGATGTAGAGAAGGCATTTGACAAGATTCAACATCCTTTCCTGTTGAAAACACTTCAAAAGATAGGAATACAATGGAACTTCCTTAAAATGATAACGGGAATATATGAAAAACCCACAGCTAATATCATCCTCAATGGGGAAAAATTGAAAACTTTCCCCCTAAGATCAGGAACAAGACAAGGATGTCCACTATCACCACTATTATTCAACATTGTGTTGGAGGTTCTAGTCAGAGCAATTAGACAAGAAAAAGAAATACAAGCCATCAAAATTGGAAAGGAAGAAGTAAAACTATCACTGTTTGCAGACGATATGATACTATACGTCGAAAACCCGGAAAAATCCACAACAAAACTACTAGAGCTAATAAAGGAGTACAGCAAAGTAGCAGGTTACAAGATCAACATTCAAAAATCTGTAGCATTTCTATACACTAGTAATGAACAAGCTGAGGGGGAAATCAAGAAATGAATCCCATTTACAATTGCAACTAAAAGAATAAAATACCTAGGAATAAATTTAACTAAAGAGACAAAAAACCTATATAAAGAAAACTACAAAAAACTGTTAAAAGAAATCACAGAAGACCTAAATAGATGGAAGGGCATACCGTGTTCATGGATTGGAAGACTAAATATAGTTAAGATGTCAATCCTACCTAAATTGATTTACAGATTCAATGCAATACCAATCAAAATCCCAACAACTTATTTTTCAGAAATAGAAAAACCAATAAGCAAATTTATCTGGAAGGGCAGGGTGCCCCGAATTGCTAAAAACATCTTGAGGAAAAAAAACAAAGCTGGAGGTCTCGTGCTGCTTGACTTTAAGGCATATTATGAAGCCACAGTGGTCAAAACAGCATGGTATTGGCATAAAGATAGATATATCGACCAATGGAATCGAATAGAGTGCTCAGATATAGACCCTCTCATCTATGGACATTTGATCTTTGATAAGGCAGTCAAGCCAACTCACCTGGGACAGAACAGTCTCTTCAATAAATGGTGCCTAGAGAACTGGATATCCATATGCAAAAGAATGAAAGAAGACCTGTATCTCACACCCTATACAAAAGTTAACTCAAAATGGATCAAAGATCTAAACATTAGGTCTAAGACCACAAAACAGTTAGAGGAAAATGTAGTAAGTTTCTTATGAAACTTACAATTGGAGGTGGTTTTATGGACCTTAAACCTAAAACAAGAGCACTGAAGAAGGAAATAAATAAATGGGAGCTCCTCAAAATTAAACACTTTTGTGCATCAAAGAACTTCATCAAGAAAGTAGAAAGACAGCCTACACAATAGGAGACAATATTTGGAAATGACATATCAGATAAAGGTCTAGTGTCCAGAATTTATAAAGAGATTGTTCAACTCAACAACAAAAGACAGCCAACCCAATTACAAAATGGGAAAAAGACTTGAACAGACACCTATCAGAAGAGGAAATACAAATGGCCAAAAGGCACATGAAGAGATGCTCAATGTCCCTGGCCATTAGAGAAATGCAAATCAAAACCACAATGAGATATCATCTCACACCCACCAGAATGGCCATTATCAACAAAACAGAAAATGACAAGTGCTGGAGAGGATGTGGAGAAAGAGGCACACTTATCCACTGTTGGTGGGAATGTCAAAGGGTGCAACCACTGTGGAAGGCAATTTGGCGGTTCCTCAAAAAGCTGAATATAGAATTGCCATACGACCCAGCAATACCATTGCTGGGTATCTACTCAAAGGACTTAAGGGCAAAGACACAAACGGACATTTGCACACCAATGTTTATAGCAGCGTTATTTACAATTGCAAAGAGATGGAAACAGCCAAAATGTCCATCAACAGACGAGTGGCTAAACAAACTGTGGTATATACATACGATGGAATATTATGCAGCTTTAAGACTGAATAAACTTGTGAAGCATGTAATAACATGGATGGACCTTGAAAACATGCTGAGTGAGACTAGCCAAAAACTAAAGGACAAATACTGTATGGTCCCACTGATGTGAACCGACATTCGAGAATAAACTTGGAATATGTCATTGGTAACAGAGTCCAGCAGGAATTAGAAACAGGGTAAGATAATGGGTAATTGGAGCTGAAGGGATACAGACTATGCAACAGGAGTAGATACAAAAACTAAAAAATGGACAGCACAATAATACCTAATTGTAAAGTAATTATGTTAAATCACTGAATGAAGCTGCATCTGAGCTATAGGTTTTTTTTTTTTGTCTGTTTGTTTGTTTGTCTTTTTTTTCTTTTTTTTACTATTATTATTTTTATTTTTTCTCTATATTAACATTCTATATCTTTTTCTGTTGTTTTGCTAGTTCTTTTCCTAAATCGATGCAAATGTACTAAGAAATGATGATCATGCATCTATGTGATGATGTTAAGAATTACTGATTGCATATGTAGAATGGAATGATTTCTAAATGTTGTGTTAATTTCTTTTTTTCTTTAATTAATAAAAAAAAATTTCAAAGATACAGAATTGTTGAAAACTTAAGTGAATGAATAGCTGCACTTCCTCTCTCTTGATTCAACAGTTAACTTTTTGCTATATTTGCTTTATTTTTCCATATTTATCTTTCGCGTTATTATCGACGTCATGACTCTTCTCTTCTAAATATTTCACCAGGCATCTCCTAACAGTAAGAACATTGTCTTGCATAACTGTAAGAAAATTAGTAACCATTCATCTGTATAATCCCGTGTTCAGTCCATGTTTAAATACCTGCCCCAATTTCAATCTTAGTTATCTATGTTTTGAATCAGTATCTAATCAATTGTTACCCATTGTATTTTGTTATTAGGGCTCTTTAGTCTTTTAAAATATAGACCAGTTGCCTCACACTTTTTGGCATGACATTGATTTTTGTTTGTTTTAAAAATGAGCTGTATTGAGGTATAATATAATAAAATTCATTTTTAAAAAGTACTGTTCATAAGTTTTTGACTTAAGTTTTGACAAATGCATATGGCTAGGTAATCCTCTCACCCCAGTACAGATTTAGAAGATTTCTATCACCCAACGTTTCTCTTTGTGCCTTCTGCAGTCACCTCCCCCCCAACCATGGTCCAGGGCCCAGGCAACCATTGATCTGCTTTCTACAGTCCTATCGATTTTCTGAAGAGATTAGATGGTTTGTCTTGTAGAATGTCCCAGATGTTTCCTTGTAGTGCCATTAACTTGATACTCGAGCTAATGTATTTCCTGTACACTGGAAGTTGTATCTGAAGGTTTGATTAAATGCAGGTTAAACTTATGGAAAAACACATCAGAGGTAATGCCAAAGACTTCAGGTTGTATCACAGCAGGAGGCTCATCAATCAGGTGGGCCACTGATGCTGAGTTTGATCATTTGATTAAGCTCTTGACCACCAGGGCTTTTCTTTGCAATGGTACATTGTTCCCTGAAAAGGAACTGCAGCAACTCCTCAAAAGGCAGCATAAATGCTGATTTATTTCCCTTTAGTTACAACTAGGGAAAATTTGAGCATCAAAAGAAAAATAAGGAAATAAACCAATTGAATGAAAAATGCAGAACAAATAAAAATATTTTTTGTTAAAAAAAAGTAAAGATTTTAAAGAACTTGTTATTATAGTAACAAATCTGTTCTACTTTGCTAGCTACAGGAATGTGATATACCAGAAATGGAATAGCTTTTTAAAAAGGAGAATTTATTAAGTTACAAGTTTACAGTTCTAAGCCCACGAAAATGTCCCAATTAAAGCAAGGCTATAAAAATGTCCAATCTAAGGCATCCAGGGAAAGATATCTTGGTTCAAAAGGTTGATGAGGTTCAGGGTTTCTGGAAAGACATATGGCAAAGATGGTGACATCTGCTAGCTTTCTCTCCAGGCTTCTTGTTTCAGGAAGATCTCTTAGGGGTATTTTCCTGCTTCATCAGCAAAGGTCTCTGGCTGTGTGGGCTCTGCAGTTCTTGTGTCTCTGCTGCTCTCTCTCCAAAATGCTTCCTCTTTTAAGGATTCCAGTAAACTAATCAAGACCCACCTGGAATGAGTGGAGTCACATCTCCCCCTAATCCAAGGTTAATACCCACAACTGGGTGAATCACATCTCCATAGAGATAACCTAATCAAGTTTCCAACCTATAGAGCTGAATAAGGATTAGAAGAAATGGCTGCCTCCACAAAATTGGATTAAGATTAAAACATGGCTTTTCTAGGGTACATAAATTCTTTCAAAAATTCTTTCAAACCAGCACAATATATAAAGTTCAAAATTTCCCATATTAACCACTTTCAAGGATATAATTCGTTGGTATTAATTACATTTGCAACATTGCACTACCATTATCAGTATCCATTTCCCAACTTTTCATCACCTCAAACAGAAATTCTCCCCCCCCCCTTAAGCAGTAACTGCCCTCTGTTATATTATCTTCCTCTCTGAAGTTTACTTCTTCTAGGTATTTCATAGAAGCCAGATCATATAATATTTGTTTTTCTGTCAGGCTTATTTCATTCAACATGATGTCTTCAAGGCTCATTCCTGTTGGAGTATGCATCAGAACTTCATTCCTTTTAATGGCAGAATAATATTTCATTGTATGCCTGTGCCACATTTTGTTTATCCATTAATCTTTTGATGGATATTTGAGTTGCTTCCAGCTTTTGGCTGTTGTGAATAGTGCTGCTATGATAAACATTGGTATATGAATCTCTATTGGAGTCCCAGAGTTCATTTCTTTGGGGCATATACCAAGAAATGGGATTGCTGGGTCATATAGTAATTCTATTTACAACTTTCCAAGGAACTGCCAAACTGATTTCCACAGTGGCTGCAACATTTTACGATGCCACACCAAGGTATAAGGATTCTTATTTCTCGGCATCCAACCAACAATTGTAATCTTCTGCTCTTTTTTGCTTTTAAATAATAGCCAACTGTGGTGGCTTAGAGTTATATACCTAAAAAATATGTTTTTAATCTTAACCCATTCCTGTGTGGACCCATTTGTAAAGGGGACCTTTTCAGATGTTATTAGTTAAGGTGTGCCCAAACTGAATGAGGTGGGCCTTGACCCAGTATGGTTGAAGTCCTTATAAGCAAAGGAAATTGGACGCAGAAGACAAACCCTGAGAAGCAACCAGAAGCTGGAACTCAGGGGGACCCAGAAGAGAAAAGTGCTGCCACGTATATTGCCAGGTGATGGAAAAGCCAAGGAACCTCAAAGATTGTTGACAAGCCAGGAGATACAACTCCCAGCAAATTTAGCCTCTGAAACCCTGAACTAATAAATTCCTGTTGTTAAAACAACCCATTGGAGGGAAAAGAAGTGTAACTAATAAAGTGTCAATGGCTGGGAGAGTTTGAATACAGTCACACGCTTCAGTTAGACATTGCTACCTATCATAATTTGCCAAACCCCAACCAAAACCATTCCAGCATTGCAGGTCACCTAAAGAACACCTTGGGCAATATATGATTCCACACAGTTTCCATGCACTACGGGAACTTTCCAGAAGCTTAACAGCCTCCAGATGGGCCCCTGGATCAGATAAGTCCTGAAACCTAGAGGGCCCAGCCTCTCCAGAACAGCAGCTACTTCCATCTCCCTACCCCATATTATTGACAGCCCCTTCCAACATGAAAAAGTGAGAATGGCCATAGCCCAAATACCCATAAAGAGTGGGATAAAAAGATCAAAAGTGATGAGTTATACAGAGAAGGTAGGATTTAACAAATGAATATGATTGCTGAATCATTAAATTGATATTTCTTTTAGTCTCCAGTATCTTAGAGCAGCTAGAAGTAAAAACTTATAGTTGTGGAATTATAACCCATACCAAACTCTGGAATCTGTTCTACAATAATTGTTGTGCGGCGCTTTGAAATTTATTGCTTTTTAGTATATATGTTATTTATTTATTTATTTTTGACATCTGCTTATATCCATTTTAATGAAGAATTAAAAGCTACAATGTGGTAAAGACACAGATTTAAAAGACTAGCAGTGGGGTAAGACAGATGGAATTGTGTTTATACCCTAAATGATTACAAGAGATGTTAAAATGTAGTGTACTTTATGCTTTCTTTCCAGTTTAAACACTTCTATCCATTGCCTCTATCTTTGGTATCACTGCCACCAATAAACACATTTTATAACTTAGAAACCTAATTGCTATCTTCAACTAGGAGAAAGGAAATTAAGATTATTTCCTCAAAAATAAGTTAAAAAGAATATGATTCTATTTGTGTCAGGGTCTTGCAATATTCTGAAATATCATTCCAAAATGTCAACGTTTCAAAGGGAAAGTTATCATTTGCTATAACCATACCCAAAATTTACTACTATATGCTGGTGTGATGACAGCTAGTGTATACAGAGGCTACAGAAAGCCACAAAAGACGAACGTTTCGCTCACAATTAGTGAAAGGAAGTTTCAGTTTAATATGAAGCCGAAACAGGGACAACATAATGCCTTCAGGTCAGTGTGCCACCACTTCGTTGCAGTCTAGGATGGCGTATTTGTCTTAAATCTACACAAAATGTTACAGAACATGGTAGTTGTTCATGATTAAAATAAAATAGTATGTAAATTAATCTAAGTGTTAAATATATTCACATGATCGCCATCATGATGCGAAACGGCCTAGGAAGTCACACATCAGTGTGCACATAACATTTGCCACAACAGTGTTTGTAAGTTTGACTTTTTACAGACCAGGTACTTTTACAAGACAAATAATTGGATATCGTTTTTTTCATATTATGAAAGGAAGGAATTAAATGTAAGTAGTTTCATTCCTTGGGGATAGGGGTGCTTCTAAAAAGTCAGTGCCAATTGAACAGTCCTACGTTCCTGAACATTTGGACTTGCTGACCAAGACAGATCCTTGCAGCTGGGCATAAATCTCTCGGGACAGAGCAGGTTCTCCTCTCGCCGAGAGCTGCCTGCAGCACTCCGACCCCGGGGCCCCCAAGCCCTACAGCAGCGCCTTCTGGGGGTACGGCTGTTGCGGCGGCGGCGGCTGGCTGCCAGGGGGCTGAGGCAGCGTGGAGGGCGGCAGGGCATAGTCTGGCAGCTGGGACACGCCGGTCCCTACATTCTGGTACACAGTGAGGTCAGAGGCAGCAGGGGGAGGACTGAACAGGGTGGCCTGGCTGGGATACGCATGTCCTTGCACAGAACTGGCCATGGCGTTGGGGTAGGAGGCCTGGGCCTGCTGGCTGGGCAGGGCTGGGCTAGCCGGCGGAGGCAGCTGCTCTGCGGGAAGGCTGTAGCTCTGCAGGTGGCTCATCTGGCTGCCGCCTGCTACCAAGTAAGCCCCGCTCGGGGGTGGTGGGTACACCTGAGAAGCAGAAACGCCAGGTGGCTGCATGTAATACTGCGGGTTCTGTAATTTTGCATACATGGAGTACACGGGGTCTTCATTTATTAACTTGGTGTACAATGAAAGTGCCTCCATCACTTTCACATTCAGCTCTGAGAGTTCTGGATGTTTTCTATCGATATCTTCCAGCTTCTCATCAATGAGGGGTCCCATCTGGTGACACATTGCTTCAGGATGGAGGAGCTCTGGCAGTTCTGGCTGGCCATCACTAGGGTCTGGACTTTGCAACATCTGTAGCAACTGGTCCATTTTATCTTCATCAATAAAGGCTGGTTCTGGCTCAGGCTCAAGGGTTTCCACCTGAACATCCTCACTGAATTGTACTGTCTTCTTCTCTGTTTTAAGCATTTCTGGTTCAGCAGTGAGATCTGCTGTCACAAAATTTGAGGGAAATAACCCCAGGCCTTGATGGGTTTCACCTTTCCACCAGTTGGGGTCACTGCCATCAATAACTGTAATAATTTCTCCAGCTTTAAATGTAAGTTCATTATCTTCAGCAGCTTCAAAGTCATATATAGCACGAACTTTTCGGCCTTCGTGTTGGTGGTTAGTTACGAGATTGGATGTGCTCGGATACAAACTGGAAAGTGGGGTTGGCTGTTGCCTCTGTTCCTTCAGGGATAACTCAATGGCTTTTGCTAGATCTTCTTCCTTGTTGTTAGCAGCTGCCCCAGGGTCTTTGGTCGCCAGAGCTGGGCTTGCTTTGGCTTGTTCTGCAGCCTGAGAGCCAACAGCAGGAAAGGAGACTCCTTGCTCCTTCAGATTCTTGATCATGGCTGCTATCAGACTCAGCTGCGGTTCATACTTAAATTCATCTGTCCACTCCACCATAAGCGCTTTCAATTTCTCACAGACTTTAGGATGACCCTTATTTAAAACGTTGCTTACTTCACTAGCAAAATCTCTTGAACATACTTCTAAATGAAAAATTTTGCCACAGTTTGATACACACGCTCCTAGAAGCGGCAGAGCTTGGATAGCAACGTGAGGGTCTTTGTGGTTGACCCTTCTCATGACAGCCCGAAGACAATCTTTAGGTCCAGTGCGAGACTGACCAACTTTATCACAAATATCCAAAATAAGGCCCCAGTCCTCAGCTGTATTCATCTCACTAGTTGCTTTCTCCACATCCTGATCGAAGGGGTTAGTGGCGAAGAGCAGCATCTCCGCTGCGCTCAAGTGGGCAGGCTGCTCGGGCGCGGAGGGCGCCGACGCCGGCTCGGCAGGCCCGACGGCTCCTCCCTGGCCTCCCGGCCCGTCGGCCTCCCCCGGCTATATATATGTTATTTTTCACAAAAAAGAAAAGCAGGTGATTGTGATGGTAAAAAATATATTTCTTCCTTCTATCCTCCTATATTCTGGAGCAGCTAGAAGGAAAAATCTGAGAGGAGGATATGGAGTCCGTGACAACAACATCTATCCTGTGACTACTTGTTGAAGAGTGCTTTGAAAACTATTGCTTTTTTCTTTCTTTGCTCTCTATATATGTTATATTATACAATAAAAAAGTTAAAACAAACAAACAAGCAAAAAACAAAAACCCAACCCATTATTTGGTTGGGTGTGAAGTAGTATCTCTTGGTTTTGATTTGCAATTCCCTGATCACCAGTGAAGTTGAGCGTCTTTTCATGTGCTTTTGACCACTTATATATCATCTTTGAGAAATATCTATTCAAGTTCTTTGCCCATTTCCTAATTGGGCTGTTTGTCTCTTTGTTGTTAAGTTGTAGGATTTCTTTATCTATTCTGGATATTAAGCCCTTATCGGATATGTGGTTAGCAATTATTCTCTCCCATTGTGTAGACTGCCTTTTTGCTTTCATGATAGTGTCCTTTGAGGCACAAAAGTTTTAAATTTCGATGAAGTCCATTTAATATATTTTTTCTTTTGTTGCTCTATGTTCTTGGTGTCATATCTAAGAAATTACCACGACCACTCCCCCAAGGTTATGAAGTTCCCTCTTTATGTTTTCTTCTAGGAATTTTATGGTTTTAGCTTTTATGTTTAGGACCTTGATCCATTAAGAGTTAATTTTTGTATATGATGTGACATAGTGGTCCAAATTTATTCTTCTGTAAGTGGAAACTTTTTCCAGTTTTCCCAGCACTAATGAATGTACTTGGCTCCCTTGTCAAAAATTAGTTGGCCATAGATGTTTATTTCTGAATTCTCAATTCTGTTCCATTGGTCTATATGTCTCTATGCCACTACAACTCTGTTTGGATTACTGTTTTGAAACTGGGAAGTGTAAGACTTCCAATTTGTTTTTCCTTTTCACTATTGATTTGGCTATCAGGGCCCATTTTGATTTCATATGAATTTGAGGATCAACTTCTTCATTTCTGCAAAAAGCCTGCTGGGACTTTGATAGGTACTGCCTTGAATCTGCGAAGCAAAAAGCATTAAAGACGTTTTAATACGAAGTTTTAATGCATTGTACCACTAACCCTTTGTCAGGCTGCTAGTTACTTAAAATCTTCACTTAATGTGTATGTTTTAATACCAGGAAGAAATTGGCTAGTTTTCCATTGTTGACATGGTTTTACAAAGAGGAAAGTACAGAGACTTTAGAATCACATGGATCTGGGTTTGAATTCCTGGCTGTGCCACTGACTTGCTGAATAACTTAGGGAAGGAATTTAACTTCTCTGCGCCTTAGCTTTTCCCTTGGAAGTGAAGGAATGAAGAGATGAAATGTGGCCCCAGGCTCATAGCCTGCGGAGGCAACGACCACATCAACACGAATTATTTCCCAGGTTTTCGGAACCAGCAGTGAAGTGGGACTGTTCGGACATCCATTACTGTGCCCAAGTCATAATTCACTGCTGGCTTAGTCACCCTCCACTTACCGGTCAGATATCTGTTGGGTAGCATCTTTATGGAAGGCAGCTGATGTAGCCTAAAAAAGAGTGAAGTGGGACAAAGTCACGTTTGTGTGGCTGATTGTGGTTCTAGCCTATCTGTGGGCACAGCAGCTCCTTCCCATCCTGGGGCCCTGATGACTGATATCCATTCAGCATCTTTAGAATTCGGAATTCTAAAGAAGGGGTGAAGGAACGTGGAGGGAAAGACGGAAGGGGAGAGATGGGGCCTAATGGATGGCAGCTACTGGGAAGGCAAAGCCACGTGGAGAACCATGGAAGAAAAGGGGAGACTTGTTTAAGCAACTCCAATAAACAGTTACTATGAAAGAAACCACACTAGCCACAGATGAAATGTCAAAATGAATGAAGCAGTAGACGAACCTGTGCAAGAGCCAACTGAGAAATATTTGTGTGCTCAGGTGAGCACATTCCATCCTGGCAGAAATGGAGTCTAAGACTTGCCGAGTGATTATAGTTTTCCCTTAATTTCAGTTTTTCATTGCCGAAAAGTTTACAACTTTTACACTGTTGCAGAGGAGACAATCCCACTTATGTATCACCATTTAGAAAACAGATTCATTGTATTTTCCCTCCAAAATGCTGAGATTTAATCCCACTACCTCTCAACCTTTGGAATTGTAAGCTCATAAAATATATGTGCTCCTCTGTGATGGTACAACCTGACAGGATAAAACAATGGTAACCATACACTAAAAAAATTTGAAAATGGAACAATGCCCAAGCATCTTGTAAAAAATGAAAGAAAGGCACAATTCAGAGTGTTACATAAATTACTTTTGAAACTGCTTCATTAATATATTTCAGCACAATGGAATTATAATCCACTCGTACATCTGACATTCTATGTCCGAAATCCCACATCAGCAGACTCAGAGCTAGACAAGCGTTAATAGGCTCCCTGGCTGCCCAGAGGGCCCTAGCAAGCGTGGATAATTTAGGGGTGCTCATAGTCAAAATGGGCTCTGGGTCCTCAGTGTTAACTCCTTCTTAACAGGGTTGGTAGGGCCAATGGGGATAACCTGCAAAGCTGCGAAATATTAGAGGAAGCTGCTGGAACCAGAAATATTATCTGTGGGGATGGAAAGAAGTAGCCTTTGGCACTATCTGCAAAAAAATAAAAATGAAATTGTATCTGAAGAACTTCAAATTTCCCAAGTTCTCTTTACATGAGGTCTTCTTAATGAGTCAGGAGGCCACTCATGGTGGGGGAAGGTCTTGAGAACATGAGACAAAGCAATGAGGAGGAGAGGACACCCTCCAAGATAGCCTTCTGCTCGGTGGCATAGGTTCTTTCTCTACAATATCTACCCACCAGTTTATTAAGTTGGAGATTTCTGTCCTTGCTTGGCTTCAGAAAGCCATTGAAAATCAGTTTTATAATCTTCTTGATGCCAATAAAGGGCGGGGTTGTTTGAAGGCTTTTTGCTCTCCTCTTCCGGTCCATGACCTGACCAAAGAAGCCCCAAGCGAAGTTCTCAGGGGCAGAGAGGAGCTCAGTACAGCGTGTGGGGGTGTGTGGGCTTGAGTCCATGTGTGAATTCCTGAACAAAATGCTTCCTGCCCAAGAGGTCACCAGCCCCTTTGGAGTCACCACCCAGAGGCCAATGCCATCTGTTACTGTGACTCCATGTGCTTTTGGCAGTTCAAGCACTTTACTCACATGTTTGATTATGATTTTTTTTCTCCTATGAGAATGTAAAATAATCCAGATCTCTTCATTATGTTAACATAAGTCACTAACTTAAGTGCTTTGAGAGCAAAATGACAAACCAGACATAGATCTGCCTTTAGGGGGTTATGGAGTGGGACAGAGCTCCTCACCCTCGGTGTCACATGGGAGTCACCTTGGGGGCCTGTAAAAACACGCAGATGCTAGTCTACCCCCAAGATGCTGATTTAGTTCACCCAGGATGCAACTGGACACTGGGACGGAAAAGCCTCCCACGTGGTCCTAATGTACATCCAGGGTTGAGGACCACGTCGCGAAAGACAGAGACCCCGGAAGTCCTTAAGCTAAAGAGAAGTGACAACATTCAGCCTCTGGGGCGACGACTGTACTAACACTGTGGAAGGTCACAAATGGGATTTGAAGTTACTGTTCTCTTTCTATGCATGTGGACATTCGTATGCCCAGGTGTAGGCTTGTGAGTACACGCACACGTTATGTAAGTAATACACTCTTCTTGTCACAGATCCAGTGATACAGAAGTAATTGAAGCAAAATCTTACGTCCCTTCTTTTTCCCATCTCCTCACACACTTGCTCCTGAGCAGTTCTCACTGCCGATTGTTTAATGTGCCATTTTCCCAGTCTCCTTTCCAGGCATTTACATTTACATATACATTTACCCACATACCTACGAAAGTGAGATCAGATGATCTAATCTGATTTTTTTTAATGTATAAGTTTTCACATGTGCACCTTTTAATGGCTCTTTAGTATTGCTGATCACACAGTATGGTTTTATTCTGGTTTCAAATCATGAAAATCATGGCTCTTTCTTGCTACTCTTGCTTTATTTAATGTAAACATTCTTTCAAACTGTAAAAAAAACCAAAACAGTCAAGCCAGCTAAATTAAAACTACAACTCAGAACCTCATCCAGGTTTATTGGAGAACTGAGTCTTTGATTTCCAGGAAAGCCAGAAACCTTTGGTTTTTAAACTTATTTAATTTCTCGGTCTTTAGGCCAAAAAAGGGGGGGGTGGAATATACTGGAAAGTCAGTATAGTTTCTATTGGAAACTATAAAAGGATCAAGAGTATGACCACATCTGAGTGAGAAGAAAAGAATTAACAGCAATTTATCAAACTGAAAAAAAAGGAACCAAAAAGGGCATGGAGTAAGTAACAGCAAGGGTAGAAAGCAGCAGGAAATTTCTTATTCTGAGAAGAGGTAGCTACATATACACAAATCAGGTGGCTGAGCTGAAGGTGGGGTGGAGGGTGAGACCTTTCCCTGCCATCACTGGCATTAGTGAGCAAAGATGTTGAAGTAGGAATCAAATCAAGCACTGTGATTTCATGAACACACCCCTGCTGATGTAGAAAGTGACAGCCAGGTAGATTTGCCAGGATGGAATGCAATCGGTTAAGCATTAGATTAGATGTTTATTTCATTGGAAATAAAAAACACATGGTGCCCTGTCACACACTTAACCAGCTGTCTCTGGCACAGTGTGGGAGGAATTGCTTTAGAACTTGATGAGAATGCCCAATTACCCCAGCGTTAGCAGCAAAACCAACACAGCAGATGCTGTGATTTCAAGAGGTCATGAGAAAAATTCGCTGATACTCGAGCCTGGCGCTTCTCCTCCACACCAGCTGGGGGTCAGAGTTCAATGCTATAGTTTATCAGGGTTATTTTACCAGAAGTATCTCTTCTGAAATATAAGCTGCTTGGGGTTTAGTAATAGATTCTTTTTCCTTTTGTTTTTTTCTAAAACTTTTATCTTAAGAAAGTGATGAAAAGAAAAAAACAATCAGCATTCCTCTTCTGACAGTTTGATTTCTCCAAATTTTTTTCTCTTCTAGTAAATAATTATATGATGATATTGGGTACATAGATTGTTAGGGATATGTCTGGGGATACAGACACAACACACATCATATGAAGTTTCTGGTTGAGTAGGGGGCTGCTGGAGACTTCTGCCCGGGATGGCCCCCATCCAGCCAGCATTGCACTTGCACAAGGGACTGTGGCCAGACACGGAGAACTAACACCAAATGTACATTCCAAACCCCCATTTGAAGCAAATTGGAAGGTTCTTCCTTTTCTCAACACTTCATAGGAGTAAACATAAAAAATAAAATTTGCAGTTTGGAGTTTTGTTTCCTTTCCCTGTCTCTTCCCCCTTCTTAGCAAACACACCAGGCAGGTGTGGCAAGGTCAAAAGGTTGTGGGATGGGTTGAATTGCATCCCCCAAAAGACATGGTCAAGTCCTAACTTACCCCAGACTGCGAATATGACCTTACTTAGAAATAAGGTCTTTGAAGACAGGATTGGTTAAAATGAGACTAAACTAGAATCCGTGGGCCCTAAACCCATATGCATGGTGTTCTTATAATAAGGGGAAAGAGACCCAGACAGAGATGCCATGGAGGGGCCACATGAAGAAGGAGGAGGTAGAGTGATGCATCAAGCAGACAGCACCAACGATGGTGGGCAAACACCAGACACTGGAAGAGGCAAGGAAGGATTCCTTCAAGCTACAGGGTTCCAAGGGAACGTGGCCCTGATGACATGGTGAATTTGGACTTCTGGCCTCCAGATCTGTGACAAATGATAAATTTCTGCTGTTTTAATCCACCTAATTTGTGGTACTCTGTTATACCAGCCACAGGAAACTAAGAGGAATAGGAGGAGAGAAGATAAGGAAGCAAAAAAAAAGCCTGTGTGGATAACATGTAAATTATCTGCCTCTAAAAAAATCGTCTTGCTTTTTCCTATGTGAACTATCTAGCTGTCATCCCACCTGTGCCAGATGATGCTAAGCAAAGGGGCTGGAATGACAGCCGAGGGGTCGTGATCCTCCGTCTAGACAGCTTGAGATGGACTGGGGATGGCTTAGTGGTATACCAGAAAACCCATCATTCCTGCCAAGGTCCTTTATCCTATCATCCTCTGTCAGTGATATCGTGTTTCATCAAGATTTATTATTTCATTAGTTTGGGAGTTGGCTGTGACTCAGTCCTGAGGACCGAGTTGTAAGAGGGCATGTGAGTGGGCATCTGGCTAGTTTAATAGCAGCCCTAGTGGACATTCCTCGTCAATTACACTGCTCTGAGTCAGCCCAGTCTTTAAGTAGACAATCCCAGGCGCTGCAGTGTCTGAGCATCTGCACAGAGTCACTGACTCCTTCGGTGCCCCTGAGTCCCTGTGCCTGGCCTTCCGTCACCCTGTAGGCAGATCAGCTAGATTGTCTTTCTTGGAACCTGCAGGACCCTTCCAATTGCTCCCTTCTGGAATGGGATTGTTTAGTTCATACCTGTCTGTCCATCGTATGTTGGAAGCAGATAACTTGTTTTCTAGGTTTAACAGGTCCATCAGACAGAGGAATTTTGCCTCAAGACAGACCACGCCCATAACTGATTTTGATGAGACTTTACAGTTAGCATTGTTACAGAAAAGACTTAGAGCTAAGATCTCTTCAAGATGTTACTTCAGTGAGGGTGGGGCCCAATTGAATCAGGTTGGGCTTTAGACCTGATAACTGGAGTCCTTTGTAAACATAATGAAAATCAGGCAAAGGGAAAGAGAAGCCACAAGGTGCAGCCAGAGACTAGAAGAGGCCCTGATGCCTCCACGGGCATTACTATGTGATGGAAAAGCCAATAATCCCCACTCCCACCCCAAATTGCCAGCCAGCTGGAAGATACCAGCTTTGGGAGAAAGCAAGCCTTCTAGCCTCTGAAACCATGAACAAGAAATTCCTGTTGGTAAGCCAAGCCATTGCATAGAATTTGCTTTAGCAACCTGGAAAACAAACAAAAAAGATGAATAAAAAGACTGGAAATTATTCTCACAAATGGAATGCTATGATGATGTAGTATTGCTCAAAATTTCCACTCAAATAACCCTCTTAAGAGAAAGATGGACCCCCAGGGAGACCCAAAGTGGAGCCCTAGGGACAATAAAGCACGTTTAGGAATATGCAACTGAAAGTCTGGTTTATGAGATTTAACTGTCCTGTGTTTCTTTTGTGGTCCCTCCAGTGGATACCTCTTAGCCTAGTTCCTGGACTGCTTCCATCGGACAGGGGCCATTTATAACTCCTACCCCCTGGGACTCCTTCAAACACATTAGATCCTTCGAATTCTACACCCAAGGGATTATAACTCTGAGAGGCAGAGCCATTGCCTGACCCTGAGGCAGGTTAGGTAGGGAAGGAGGGAGGGGAAAGTGACCCTAAGACCCCTAATGAGCAATTCCTATTGGCATTTGCATACCTAGCCCTCACTCAGGTCGGCACCTGAAAAAAGAAAAACAATGAGAAGTGCAGCTCATCCAACCCTTATTAGCATATCCAGAGGGGGAAGGGCCCCTCCAATCCTTATGGTACAAGGATCCCGACCCTCTGCTCTGGAGAACACCCCCGCTCACCCCCTTTGAGTGTGCACTTTCACTATGCATTAAACTCTTTGGGCTGTACACACTGACGAGTCTTCACATTCTTAAAATTTCCTAGGGCTGAGTCAAGAGCCTTCACAGCGTCAGCCCCTGGTTAAGGTCTCCACTTCTCTGAGACCTCCCGGGGCTGTCAGCATCAACTCCTCCAGGCCCTCCTTTCTTGCCAAAGGTCTTGGGCTTGTCACTTAGCTCTGGAGGAGATGCTGACCCCCAACCATGCAGGTGTGGCCTTCACCGAGGGCAGCGACAGGAGGAAAATAAAACAACTCAGCGCTGGTCGGGGGAGGATACCAGGGGAGCTCAAAGACTGTAGAGGGAGTCATTCAGGGAATGAAATACGTGGAAACTAAGATAATATGGAGAAGGATTTTTTAACAAGCTGTTGGCTATCAAAATAAGCTAACAAAAGCGTGTAACCTGCTCTGAAGCGTGATAAAATGAGAATGGCCCCTCTTCTGGGTGGACCAGAGTGAGCATTCGCTTATCTGAAGATGGGAAGATGAACCTTTTGACCTTATAAGGTTTCTGAGACTCCATGGTTCCACAAGCCCCTTTCTTATGCAGCATTTTTCATAATATTATTGCGGCCCGGTTTTAAATAAATAACTTGATACTCTTATTTATAGCTAAGAAATCTGGGCCACAGCATGTTAGACCATTCAATAAAGTTAAGCTCAAAGCTAGCCTTTGTCAGTTTTTTGTTGTCCTCTGAGGATATTCCAAAACTGGCAGTACACTGATTTCAGACTTATAATTAGCCTGCAGAAAATAATAACAGATCATCCTGCTCCACTGAGGCCAATCCACTTTTCCCAGGAGCCTGACACCAAGTTCCTACACCAGCGGTCCATGACCCAGTTTGCTTTTCTCGTGCTATGGGGCTTAGGGGGCCACCGTAGGAGCAGAATGTGGTTGACAGATGTCTGCAGCCCCTGTCCCTCGTGCCTTTCCTAAGGAATGCACTTTGCTCACTCGCATTTGCTGTTAGCAGGTGTGTATGTTACTCCGTGTGGCCGAAGGTTGCAGGTCCCGGTTCCTGGCGGCCCCTGAACCGCAGCGTGCCTGCTGGGACCCCGATGAAGCTCAGCATTCACACCGCGGGAGCGTTCTGGACCTCAAACGTCTTCGAGAGCCTGTGGCTAGATGGGCCGGTTTCGGGGCTTCCATGATTTCCTCCTGGGTCTTGGCTCCTCTCCCTCATTTCAGTGTATTCAGGATCTTGGATTTCCGGGGTGGCCCTTGGATTGGGAGATGCCTCAGGTCCAAAGACAGTCAAGGGTATTCACTACTCACTCTGTTCCCCATGCTGGGAACCCAGCCCCACAAAACACACACACACGTGCACATACACACACACGCACACATGCACTCACGCACACATGCACTCACGCACACCACCTCCACATCCTCAGATCCTTACAAGGTCTTCCCAGTGCAGCGCCCCAGCCTCTGGTCAGCTCAGTGGGTGTCCCTCCTCGGCCGTGAGCCGGACAGGGCGCGGTCTCGGCTGGATTCCTGGCGAGAGGAAGAGCGTCCGCCTCCAAGACACCGTTTGATCCTTGAACTGATGGTTAAGCAAGTTGTGTCTTTAAAGTACCTTGAACTGAATTCTCTTTTTGGTACCCCTTTCTTCTATGTATTTACTATTCTGTTTGGAAGCAATAAATGCAGAGGAAAGAGCACAGACCTGGATTTGAATCCTGACCCTGCTCTTTCCAGTCAGCTAACCTTGGACAAGTAAATCAATTTCCCTGGAGCCTCATTTTCCACATCTATAAAATGGGACTGCTTAATCCTGTCTCGAAGTGTTGCTGGGAAGGTGAGAGCTGGCATGTATAAAGCACCTTGTTTCTTCTCTGACACGTGGCGGGTGCTTAGGATGTGGTTGTGCGGAGACCAGCAGTGAGGGCTCTTTGACCAGCATCCCAGGGACCCCCGCCTTCAACTCTTCCGATCATAGGAGCTGCTCCTGTTCTCAGCTCTCCACTGGACTGTGAATCTCAGGACTCTCCCGAATATCCGACACCTAACTTCACACTGTCTGGTGGCTGAGGCCAAATAGTTTAATCCTCCCTCCACCGCCACCCCATGAAAGGCTGCTCTCACCCTGCCTCATGCTGCTGAATCCAGTCTCTGCAGGAATCCAGCCCCCCAGTATATCCACACTTGCCCGCCTCCCCATAGGGCATTCTCTGCAGGATGCAGACAGACCGATCTGGCAACCTCTTCTGCCTGTAATTCTAGCCTACCCCACGTGAGGTTTGGGCATGGTGATGCTTGCCCTGAGCTTTTAGCATGGCAGGTAAGTTGGGAGCAGTAATAGTTGTAGTGTTATTATTAACATAGTAGCATCTAACTACTTCTTATAAATTATAATCAAATCTCTCCAAGTGGTATTGGCTGATGCCTTTACAAGTGACCTGTAGGGTGGGCCTCGGTGGCTCACTGGTAGAGTTCTTGCCTGCCATGCCGGAGTCCTGGTGCCTGCCCATGTGAAAAAAAAAAGAAAAGTAAGTGACTTGTAAACTATTCTGAAGTGCCACATCTTATTTTTCCATTGACTTGCATTATTAAACAGAAGACATACCTCTTTAGAAAAAAAATCGGATCTTAATAAAATTTCCTGAAGGAATACAGCAAACACTTGATAGGTTTTTTGTTTGTTTGTTTGTTTTGACTGGGAAAAGGAGAGACGAAAGCTTGGACTCGATCGAAGGAACTTCATTGCGAGACAAAGCTCAGGCAGGCTGGATCCTAAGGTGGTGACAATTCCAGCTGCGGAAGGGGAACGGCTTGTACAGGGCGGCCGGCAGGAAGCAGGGAAAAGGAGGCCGGGGTTCTCATCATCTAACTTGGGCTCGGGAAGTTGGTTAGTCTTCAATGCTCGGTTTAGAAGAGGGGGGCTATGGAGGGGGTTGGGAGCTCTTCATCGGCACAGGTTTAAATTTTAAGCGCCTCCATAGTCCTGTAGGGTTGTAACTGCCGGAGGGCAAGAGGAGACCTGCCGCTGCTGCCTGGGCTGGGGTAGGCTGGGTGGGTTTCCTGGAAATCATGCAAGGGGCAAGCTAGGGTTTGGCCACGTCATGGGGGAAGGGGTTCTGCCTAACAGTACTCAAATTATTACAATACACATATAAAATCCTAATAATGACACTAAAAACGATTACAAAATATAAACACAAACCTTCTGGTTTTATTTTCATGTTTCAGAAAAGACAGACAATGGCAGCCCAATTGCACAGAACACTCTGGACCCTTTTCCAGAACCATCCAGAAGCATAAGGTGCAAATTTCCACCCTGTTGCTCAAACTCTCTATTTGAAAACTTTGAGAAGCTAATCTGTAGCATAGCTACCTTTGGTTTTCTTAATACGTTGGGTCTGAAAGGAGGAAAAAAAAAAGGCAAAATCCAGGAGAAACAAAACTGTAGAAGATATCAGAAGCATTCCATCTGTCAGGATGGGCTAAGCTTTGCTGGGGCAACAAACAAGCCCAGTGAAGATTTTGTTTGTTTGTTTTGCAGTCTTACTACATGTCTGTTGCAAATTGACAGGGAGCTCTATTCCTTGAAATTTTCAGGAACCCAGGCGGACAGAGCTGCCACCATCTGGAATGTTGCTAGATGCTAAAGAGGTAAAAAGAGTTCTAGAAGATTCACACTGGCAGTTAAATGTTTAGCCCCCAAGAAACATGTAATTTCTGTTCATTACTCATTGCTACAATGAATCACACGGTGCCACATATCTAAAAGGATCAGACATACACTCTTATCTTGTGCCTAGAAAGGGGCAGAGCTGAGAGTATTTGGGAAGCAGCACTAACATTCACCCAGGGCATCTGCTGACACATATCCAACCATAAAAGAGGTATGAGGGAGCAAACAGGTGGCACTCATCAGCTCTGTGACGCTTGGCTCGGCTTTTCTGTGGCCCTTCCTCCATCTCTTCCAATGACTTTGGAAACATCTGATCCCATGTAGGAATCTGTGAGTAAACCCCCCACAGGCAAACAGTGGCTGCTCGCAGAGCCCGAGTGGCTTCGTTTCCTGCGGGAGCCCTAGCTGGTGCCGTGGGCTGTGATTAGGTCACCAGCTGCTGTCACCAGAGTGGAATTCTCCCTGGGGGTGAGTGAGTTTTCACAACTGCCCTTTCCTCTGATTGCCAGGTTGGAGTTGGACTTACTCTGGCTCTGAAGGAGGGAGGAGGGGCCGGAGGAGTGGGCAGCACTCAGATAACAAGGGGCAGGGGATTTAGGATGGCTGCAGCCCCTACTTGGGGAGCTGACACTGGAAGCACTCAGAATTTGGCTCCTTCCCCATAGGCACTGCTCGGCGTGGGAGAGTCGGGGCTCCTGCTTGCGGCCATCCAGCTTGGGAAAGGTGTCCACAGTCAAAGTACCCGCGGAACGCCCAGCGGTGGTGGCCGCGCTTTCCCTTGGCTCCTTTCCTGACCCTGAGGCAGGCAGACTCTGCTCCTCGTGGGTGTCTGCAGCCGGCGAGCGCTGGGCCCCACGCGGGCAGCAGGGTGGCTGGGGGCAGCTTGCTGGGTGCCTCAGGCTGGCCGGGCCCTGCCCTCTGCCAGGAGGAGCACAGAGGCAGCAAAGCGCTCAGGAGCGCCTGGGGCGGGTGGGGTCCCTTCCCCAGGCCACCTGCGGGGACCTGAGAGGAGAGTCACTGGCAGGTTCCTCAAGCTTCCTGGGGAACCCCCTTCCTGCTGCTCAGTGGGGGTCTGGGGGGGTGTGGGAGGGGTGGGGCTCAGCTCTGGCCCCCGCACCACGTGCCTTCCTGCTTCAGCTTTGCACCACTTGAGAGCTCGATTTCCTTTCTCTTCACAGTTTTATTTTGGTGTTTAAATTTTTAATTGATTGCTTTAAGTATAAATCGAGGCATGAGTGTGGGGGCTAGCGAAATGTAACCCAGTTGATTTCATTTGAAAGGCAAGCACCCGCCGAACACAAACTTTTAAGTGTATTAATCTCTGTGACACTGCGCTTAAAGGTTAATCATCTTTCCACGCTGGAGTGGAAGGATGTTCTAGAAAAACTTTCAAGGTTCCCACCAGATAATTCTAAAATATCTTGCTGCTACCACTTAAAGTTTAAATTTTATAAAAGCGCTTTGAAAATAAATGATAATTTATTTTTTGAAATAAAGGGGCATTTTGAAAATAAATGATAATTTTGCAGTGAGAGGGGATCAACTCTAATTTATCTGATTTGAAAAATTCAATTTTTATTTCTTGACTTCTCTTAAGATTATCAAAAGCATACAGCATTTTGGGGCGATGGAAAGGTTTTGGTGATGGACAGTGGTGATGATAGCACAACAACGTGACTAATATTTACATCACTGATTGACATATTTAAATGTGGTTAAAAGGGGGAAATTTTAGTGTGGATATATGCTACCAGAATAAATTTTTTTAAATGTAGAACTGTACAACACAAACAGTGAGCCCTGGTGTAAACTATGGGACTATAATTAATAGTATAGTTATATTAACGTTGTTTCATCAATTGTAACAAAGTTACTACACTAAGGCAAAGTGTTAATAGTAGGATAACTGTGTGTGAGAGGGGAATATTTGGAAACTCTGTATTTTCTATGTGATTTTTCTATAAACCTAAAGCTTCTCTAATGAAAAAAATAAGTATACAGCTTTTCCTGGGATTAAAGAAGTTTCAGGACAAATATTGTATGAGTCCACGTATAGGAAATATCTAGACTAGGCAAGTTCATAGAGGCAGAGAGAAGACTGGAGGTCGCCAGGGGCTGGGGACGGGGCTGGGGGTATTGGAGGAGAAGAAAAGGGAGTTACTGCTTAATAATAATAGATGACTTATTAATAACTTAATAAATAGCGTTTCTGTTTGAGGTGATGACAAATTTTGGAAATAGATTGTGGTGATAGTTGCATACATTATGAAAGTACTTTATTAATGTCATTGAATTATACACGTGCAATGGTTAAAATGGCCAATTTCAGGTTATATATATATACTTTTTTACTACAGTAAAAAAAAAATCCAAACTAAAATTAGTTTCAAATTTCTGAATCCAAATAAAATACAGATATTCAGCTAACACTTATTATGTGGCTAAAGTATTAGAATTAAAAAAAAAAAGTCAACCTCCCAAGAGTGAGTGCCTATGCTCTTTGATGCAGCAGAGCTGGAGGCAGTGCTGTCTGCAAACATTTCCAAGCCATCCTGGAGACCCAGCACAGGACTGAGCCACTCAGAACCTTCTGGAATTCTGCATGTGAGGCAGCGCGCTGGACCCACAGACTGTGTCCGTGACTTTCACCTTCTCTTGTGAAGATTTGAAGACAAATCAATAGGCTGATTTGTCAGGGCTGGCTGTTGCCCCACAAACCCACTCTTCTCTCTGATGCCTGGGCCAGCCCTATGCCACAGCCCCACACCTGGATGACAGTGACCCACCTCCTTCCAGAGCCCAGAGCTGTCCCCTAGGCATCCCCCAGGACCGAGCTCTCACCTTGCGGAGATGCCACTCCTTTTTCTTACTCAGGCGTCTCAAGGTCCCCTAGAATCCTCTTTCTTGCCTTGCCTCTCTCCCTCTTCCGTCTTGTTCATGCTTCTTGGATGAGAGTCACAGGGACTTTCTTCTTTGGGAGAGGAAGTGTCCCTCTTCTGCTTTACTCCTCCAGTGGGGGCTCCTTCCTGCAGTGCGGGCTCAAGGGTCTGTCCTCAAGCGCCCACTGACGGAACAGGGGTTGTCCGGCACGCTGTCTTATGTAGTTTAAACCCCACGACAACCCCCTGAGGCACATGCTGGTGTCCCCCTTTTTCAGCCAAGGGTGGTAGAATCTCCCAGTAATGGCCTGATAGGCACAGTCTCCAGGGGCTAGCGGCCTCCAGCACTTCTGCCATTTCTCCTCTTTGTAGGTGATAACGGACCTGAGAACCGACCCCAGGAATTAGCAGTCTTGGAGGGGGCTGGGGCCGGCAGGAAAGGTTGAGAGCTGATGAAGGTGACACGTGAGCAGAGCGCTATATGACGATAAGGAAGGCGGTTTTCAGGCAGAGGGAGCAGTGCGTGCAAAGGCCCTGCGGTGGGAGCCAGCCTGGCCTGTCTGGGGAATGGCGAGAAGATCAGTGAGGTCTGAACACAGGGCACATGGGGGAGTCAGCAGGGAGCTGGGTGGTCTGGGGCCAGACCACGTAGGGTCTTCTGGGTGGTGGAAGGGAGTTTGGAATTTCACCTGACTCTAATGGGCAGCTGGGAGAGGTCTTTCAGCAGATGATTCACAGTCTTTCGTCTCTGGCAACAGATTTTGGAAGAGCAGCATCGCTGGGCCTGGAGAAGAGCTGCAAGACGTAGCTTTGGAATTTGCCATGTGGCCAGAAAACTGTAGCAATGTGCACACGTGCACACACACAGACACACACATGTGCACGCGGACATAGGGTTCAGTGATATTTATAAAGCAAGCCAAGCACAGGTTCGTATTCCTGTTACCCAAACTGAGGATGCAAGCACACGGCGTCATTTAGTAAGCTCAATGCTTTCCTGTCCATTATTAATTAGAGTTGACTGTTTGCAGACAACTCCGCAGAAACCATGGGCTTGAGTTCCCGGGCCGGAGGAGGGCTTTATCCTCGGGTGACCGTGTGGCCCGGGACCCGTGCCTGCTCCCCGCCTCCTTTCCAAAGGCAAGTCCACACCAAGCCAACCGTTGCAGCCTGGACCCGGCCTTGCCCCAGCGCCGGGCGCCGAATGCCCCAGGGCTCTCCGGAGCGTGCGCCTTCTCACCTTTTCCCGGCTCCTTCGGCCTCTGCAGGCTGGCCCAGGCCCTGGCACCATCAGGAAGGGTGTTTTTATTCCAAAGGAGGAGATGCTGTCACAAAGACCCTCCCAACATCCCTTTCGCTCTAGGCCACAGCAGATGGTGCCAGCCTTGAGCGCGGAGGCTCCAAGAGCTCAGGGGAGGCCAAGGGGCAAGGAGAAAAGTGAGGAAGCGGCCTGCGGTGGCGGGTGGCAGAGGGCGGGCAGGGTGGCCCAGAGGTCAGTGCAGGTGGGGCCGTGCAGGAACGTCTGACCAATGGCTCGTCCCCTGTCCGACAGAGCCCACAGTGGGCAGGGACCCAGCTCTGCCTTAGGTCCCGTGGGGTGGGCTGGTAGGTTGAGTCAGGAACACTGACTCTTAAAGCATGAATTAAAAGGACCACCAAGGAGCAGCTTGGAAGTGCCAGCACTATGGATGCCTTTTTTTTTTTTTTTTCTTTTCCTTCTTGGGAAAGAGACTAGGTGATCATTTAGTGGCGAGGCAATTGCCAAACACAGGGGTGCAGGCAAGGGGGAGAATTCACTAAAGTCTCTCCCCTATACCCCTTAGCCTCTCTCCTCTTCTCGCGCTCTCTCCATCTCTCCTTCTCTCCACACCCCCACCTCCCTCTCCCCCTTCCCTCTGCCCCTCCTTCTCCCCCCCAACTCTGTCTCTCTTGACACAATAATAATAATGCTAATAGGAGGCGCTGTCTAGCCCTGTTCCCAGCATTCTGAGCCTGTCTCCTCTGATCCTCACGCCCACCCCATCAGGCAGGCCCCCAATCCCTGAGGTTGAATGCTTCCCCATCAGCCCCCAGCCCCTCGCCAGAATCATCTCCAGGCCAGGCTGCTTTGGAACACGAGAGGGACCCCTCCCGGCCCCCAGGCCCAACCTCAGCACCCGGGGAGCGATTTCCTTAGCGCCTCGTCCAGGACGCGGAGCAGAACTTGCCTCCCCACGCCCCCCTCCGCTGTGGAGCTGGGGCTTCCCGCCCCTCGCCTGGGTGCCCGTGAAGTGACACCGCCCTGGGGCACGTTGCTCCGATCACAGGTTCCAGGGGCCCCGGTGTGTGCCCGAGGAACTCCTCTCACCTGCCGTCTGGAGGCAGAGCCCGGAGGGCCTCCTTGCAGGAGAAGCAGCCGAGGCCGAGGCCGGACGGGAGGGAAGGCACTGCAGGCACTGTCCCCAGGTCCCTGTCATGGCGGCGACGCCGTCCTACCTGGTCCCTGGGTCACCGGGGCGGAGGCTCAAGAAGTCAGGGAGTGAAGCCAGGATTCCGAGAAATGAAAGCGCTTCAATGCACATCGACTGGCAATGCCAGGCTCAACCCTGTCTCCCTGCGTGTAAGGAGTTTGGGGTTTTTCTGGGATTCCAACAAGGGAGGTGGGGTTGTTTGTGAGCAGTGTAAACAACTCCAGTTACAGGTGAAGAAATGGAAAGAAGCTGTAGTAGTCATTATAATAACCAGTGCAAATCACCCAGTTAACACAAGATAACTGTACTTCCAGGTAAAGGAACAGAAATGAGAGAAGTAGCAATTGCAGTTACAAGTAAAGCTGCGGCCTCAGCAGTTTGCGGCCCTCCCTGCCCCTTCCTCCACCCCCTCCAGGTGAGTTGAGGCCCCTTCCGGAAGCGCCCACCCACCTGCCTCATGGACATCCACATCTGTCTCGAGAGGGGGTGACACCAACTGCCAGCACGCGCCGGGGCCTGGGAGGGGACTGAGAGGACCCCCAGGCCACCTCCTGCCCAGTGCTGGCTGCACCCAACGGGGAGGGGGTGGGGCTCTGAGGGTGTTGTCTGGCCTCGGAGCCCCTCGGTGGGGTCACCCCGGGCCAGGCCGCTCCCCAGCCCTGGGGACAGGGTGAGCCCAGGTGGTAACTTGGTGGCGTTTGATGGGTCTTGTGGGCCCAGCTGGGAGGGTGGCCCGGCCCCGAAGTCCTGCGCAGGGGGACCGATGGCTCCTCTTTCTGTGACCTTGTCTCGCAGAAGTGGGTTCAGCTGGGAAGCACGTCCCCCTTCTTGCAGCAGCTGGGTTTCTCTGCAGCTGATTCATTCTCCCGGGCCCCGTGGCTGGCTTCTCCCCTCCCCAGCTGCACCCCCAGCGCCTCGCTGCCCGCGTCCCTTCCCCGCTGCAGCGGCTGAGTCTTGCCTGTGGCTTCGTGGCCTGCAGCTGAGCCCTGGGATTCGCCCCCATCACCTGCCCCCTCTGATTTTCTGACCCTGACACTGATAGTCCTGGTGGCTTCACAGTCCTTCATTTGGCCTCTTCTCCTGTCGCTGGCACTGAAATCCCTTCCTCAATAGTTGGGGGCCGTGTCTGTTTTCCCGGCTGGACACTCCTGACTTGTACCCGGGGGCCTGAGCATGCCCTCAGGTCTCCAGGGCAGGCCCAGGCCACGGTCCTGCCTAGAAAGACCAGTTGAGGAATTAGCCCGAGGGACAAGGAGAAGAAGGAAAGTGGGACCAGGGAGGACAGCGGCCGGCAAAGGGGACAGGCAAGCAGGAGCCCTGCAGAGGCCACCCCCCCACCCCACCCCACGGCAGGCAGGACCCCCGGCCTGGGCGCTGAGCTCCCGGGGAGGCCCGTCATTTCCCGGGTAAGCGGCCCCCTGGTCTGAGAGCTGCAGATGAGCAGAGGGGGCCGAGGGCGGACCTTGAGAGGGGACAGTGGGCAGGGCTTGTGCAGGACCTTCTCAAAGACAGAGCCTGTGATTTGGGCAGAGAAACAACGGTTCTGCTAACTCTATGGAAGGAGCCCGGTGAGAGCCCGAGGGCGTCCTGAGAACCCCACTCGCGTGGGCCTGGGATGCGGGTAGGGTTGGAGGCTCAGGAAGTGCCTACTGCCCACGTGCTTATCCCCCCTTCCATGCCCCTCGCCCCCCAACTGTCTGATCTCTCAGGTACACTCGGGTGGTTTCCTCTCAGCTTAATCGAGCACAGATCCCTATAAAAATTGTGCAGTGCCAATGAACAAAGTGGCACGTGCTTCAGCAATGCTGCTTCAAAGAGCAGTGTAGATTCTGCAGTTATATCAGCAGTTTCTGGGCCCACAATCACTGTAAAGGCAATTGCATTTCAATATGACAGCAATCAGAGACGGCATAGCAATACCAAAAAAGAATTACTATTCACAGGCTTCCGTGGGGGTTACTGAGAGCTTATTACTGAGAACCACTGAAGAAGATCCAGCTAGATCACACACCGTGAACATGGATTAAAAGACTCAATGTTTTCAAAACATCAACCGTCTCCAAATTCACCTAGAGATTCAATAAAATCCCAACAGCAGCAAAACAGCAACGACTATAACCCCCACAGGGGATTTTGGTGGAACCCTCCAGTCTGACTCTAAGATATGTGTAAAAATGCAGAAGGCCAAGGAGAGTGAGGCACGGGGGAGGCAGCATAGAACATTCTAGAGCCAGGGCAAGGGGCGACTTCTCCACCTGGTGCTGGTGACTCCATGATTGTGTCATGGTGTACACAATCTGTTCCAAGATTAACAAAGTGACAATAAGAGCCGTGATGAGGAGGGTTGGGTGGGAAGTAGCTGAGGAGTGGGGGGCGCCCAGGGAGGAGGTGCCGAGAGCCTGAGCTCGGGCTGTGGCTGGAGGACGGCGGCGCAAGACTCCCAGGGTAGCTTTGGCAGCTGATGTTGCACTGAGTGAGCGAAATGGGATTGTCTAGAACGTGTAATGACTCCCAGCTCTCTGGTGGGATTCTGAGCAATTCATGGGTCCATGGCGGGTGGGCTGGCGGGGAAGTGGGTTGAATAGGATGGCCCATTCAGTTCAGGGCAAGTGGGATTTGAGGTACTTGTGGGAGACCCAAAAAGAGTATCCAATAAAGGGATCTGTAGCTCGGCAGAGCCAGGAGCCCACTGCCCTCTCCACAGACCTTAAGGCACGCTGAGTAGTTACTTCCTCTCCTACTTGACCAGAGGGCCTGGGAACTCCCCCTGCTTGCTGGGAATTCTGTGTGACTCATCCTTCTTCACTGAGGCCCAGAGAAGGATGGTTTTCCAGGCCTCTTTTCCCTCGGTTATGAGGTGGAACTGCTCGCCCTGGTACCTAGAAGCTCATTTTCCATTTTAACCTTATTGGAAATCTAATTCCTTCACTGTGAAATGGCAGTACACTAGCTCCCCTTGCTAAGTAGGGGAGAGAGCTTCAAAAGCAACAAGTAGCAGGAAAGACAGAGGACACAAAGGAGGACAGAAGCTTAATCCAGGCTTCCGGAGGCTTCCTCAGCTCTTTGAGCCAAGGCCCAGGGCACTCCAGTTCTCTGCTGGTAACAGAAGATGTGCTAGGTCTTTGAGAGCTCAGCGTCCTCCCAGCGCCCAGTCTAGTGCCAACACGTAGGGACAGACGGGAGCTGACAGAGCAGGACAGTCACAGAGGAGGCTGGGGCAAGCAAGAGAGGTGCTGGGGGCAGTGGAGTTTAAGGGGTCACTTGCCCTCCCTTTGTGACCACTTACAGTTTACAACCCTTGCTTTTTTTTTTTTTAAATAGAGAAATCTTCACACACATACAGTCCATACATGGTGTACAATCAATGGCTCACAATATCTTCACATAGCTGTGTATTCATCACCATGATCATTTTTAGAACATTTGCATCACTCCAGAAAAAGAAATAAGTAAAAATCCATGCATCCCATACCCCTGACCCCTCCCTCTCGTTGACCACCAGTATTGCAATCTATTCAAATTTTTACCCTTTATTCCCCCCATTGTTTATTTTTATCCATATTTTTTACTCATCTGTTCATACCCTGGATAAAAAGAGCATCAGAGACAGGTTTTCACAATTACACAGTCACAATTTAAAATCTGTATCGTTACGCAATCGTTTTCAAGAATCAAGGCTACTGGAACACAGCTCAACAGTTTCAGGAACTTCCCTCCAGCCACTCCAATGCACCATAAACTAAAATATCCTTTGATTTTTACATCCAAGGGGCTTCTCCCGTCTGACCCTGGTCCTGAGCCCTGTCGCAAACTCAGGCACCACCATGCCCTGTTCAGTGCTCTTTCTGCTGCCGCATGCTTTCTGGATGAGTCCGCACTCCTCTTCCACAACTTAGCTCGAAATTCCTTCCCTACGCAGCTTTGTCTATTTCTCCAGGCACCCCAGGCCTCCCTCTTCTCTCTGCTTCCCAAATTGTGTTAGGGTTTGTATGTCTGACTCTTCTCCCGATTTCCTTGCTGTAACACTCTTTATATTCTGATCTCTCCAGACCAACTTCTGTTCTCCCCCCTCCGTCTTCCCTCATTTCCACTTCTCCTCTGGCCATGTCCACCTACCACCCAGCCACAGGGCTCTTTGTTAGTAGTTTCCCACCACGTCCACATGGCACATCCCTCGAGGTGCGCTATTTTCATGGACACTTTCTCACTAATCCTCTCCATGATGAATTGTACTTTTCTTTTCAATTCCCTTGGCTGCATGACAGTCAGTCAACAAGAATGTTTTAACACACACACGTGTCCTGTGTTGGCCTTCTAAGTTGCCTCATGTGCTGGTTCGAAATTGTTACGTGCTCCAGAAAAGCCGTGGTCTTTTAATCCAGTCTTGTGCTTGCAGACGTATTGTGGGAGGGATGTTTTGATTAGGTTGTTTCCATGGAGATGTGACCCGCCTAGTTTAAGGTGGGGCTTAATCCTTGCCAGGAGAGACAGCCGGAGATGTTGAGAGAGAGAGAAAGAAAGTGTCCCAGGAGAAGCCAGAAGGACCCATAGACGCTCAGAGAGAAAGCCACTGGAATCAGAAGCTGAAAGCAGTACATCTGGGGAGTGCCGGACCAGCAGATGCTGGCCGTGTGCCTTCCCATGTGACAGAGGAGCTCTGGATGCCATCAGTCTTTCTTCAGTGAAGGTATCCTCTTCTTGATGCCTTAATTTGGACATTTCCTTGGTCTTAGAATTGTAACTCAATAGATCTCCATTGAAAAAGCCATTTCTGGCATATTGCATTCTGCCAGCGTTAGCAAACTAAAACACCTCATGTGCTGGTTTGAAAGTATTATGTACCCCAGAAAAGCCACGTCTTAACCCTGATTCGGTCTTTGTGTGGGCAGCCATTTCTTTTAATCCTGATTCAATATTGTCGGGTGGAAACTTTTTTAAAAAAATGTTTTTAATGACAAAATCTTCATACACATACAGTCTATATATGGTGTACAATCGATGGCTCACAATATCATCACATAGTTGTGTATTCATGACCATGATCACTTTTAGAACATTTGCATCACTCCAGAGAAACAAATAAAAAGAAAAGAGAAAAAGCTCATACATTTCATACCCCTTACCCTTCCCTCTCATTGACCACTAGTATTTCAATCTACTCAATTTATTTTAACCTTTGTTCCTCTTATTATTTGTTTATTTTTATCCATATTTTTTACTCATCTGTCCATACTGTAGATAAAAGGAGCATCAGACACAAGGTTTTCACCATCACACGGTTACACTGTGAAAGCTGTATCATTATACAATCATCATCAAGAAACATGGCTACTGGAACACAGCTCTACAGTTTCAGGTACTTCCCTCCAGTCACTCCAATACACTATAAACTAAAAAGGGATGTCTATATAATACATAAGAATAACCTCTAGGGTAACCTCTTGACTTTGTTTGAAATCTCTCAGCCACTGAAACTTTATTTTGTCTCATTTCTCTCTTCCCCCCTTTAGTGAAAAAGGCTTTCTCAATCCCAGGTTGCCAGGGAGATTTAGACCCCCTGGGAGTCATGTCCCATGCAGAGGGGAGGAAAGTGAGTTCACCTGCTGAGGTTGCCTAGAGAGAAGGGTCACATCTGAGCCACAAAAGAAGTTCTCTGGGGGTGACTCTCAGGCCTAATTATACGTAAGTTTAGCCTATCCTTTGCAGGAATAAGTTTCATAAGGGAAAACTCCAATATTGAGGGTTCAACCTAATGATTTGGTTCACCCCATTTCTTGTGAGAATACCAGGAATTCTCCAAATGGGGAAGTTGAATATTTCCTCCTTTCTCCTAGTCCTCCAAAGGGACTTTGCGAATACTTCTTTACTCACTGTCCAAATTACTCTGGGATATATCGGAGCATCACACTAACCTGGACAAACCAACAAGATCTCATGCCTTATTCAAGATTCCATGTATTTATGGTGTTCAACTAAACCGATCCTACAAGTTAAATTAGAAAATGCGCTACCCAAAATATAAATGTTGCACCAAATAAACATCTCTCCCTTTTGCTCTCACATAGATGTTGAAGTTTTAAAATATGGATGTTATCATCCTTTACCCTGTATTCTGTCTACCCCAGTCCTATTCAGATCAGCTTCACTCGTATCTCTAGACGAAGTCTGATCCCTTCTCAACTTTTTCAACAGTTCCTGTACGGTATAGTGCTGACTTTCATAGCTTCAGAGCTCTAACTCTGAGTCTCAGGCATCCCAAAGTTTCTGGGAATGACCAAGTGACATACAAACAGCTCATTATCTCAGAATTTAGAAACAACAGTTACAACTCCTGAATAGATGTGATTGCTGTAAGAGCTCGTGCTCTAGGACCCTTTACAATAGGCCCCAACATAGGGTGGAAACTTTTAATTAGATGATCTCCATGGAGATGTGTGCTGGTTTGAAAGGATGTATGTCCCCTAGAAAAGTCATGTTTTAATCTAAATCCCATTTCATAAAAGCAGAATAATCCCTGTTCAATACTGTATGTTTGAATCTGTAATTAAATCATCTCCCTGGAGATGTGATTTAATCAAGAGTGGTTGTTAAGCTAGATTAGGGGACAACATGTCTCCACCCGTTTGGGGGTGGGAGGGAGTCTTGGTAAGTTTCTGGAGTCCTATAAAGGAGGAAACATTTTGGAGAAAGGATGAGATTCAGAGAGAGCAGAGAATGCTGCAGCACGACGAAGCAGAGAGCCCACGAGCCAGCAACCTTTGGAGATGAAGAAGGAAAACGCCTCTGAGGGAACTTCATGAAACAGGAAGCCAGGAGGGAAAGCTAGCAGATGATGCTGTGTTCACCATGTGCCCTTCCAGCTGAGAGAGAAGCCCTGACTGTGTTCACCATGTACCTTCTCACTTGAGAGAGAAACCTTGAACTTCATCGGCCTTCTTGAACCAAGGTATCTTTCCATGGATGCCTTAGATTGGACATTTCTATAGACTTGTTTTAATTGGAACATTTTCTTGGCCTTAGAACTGTAAACTAGCAACTTATTAAATTCCCCTTTTTAAAAGCCATTCTGTTTCTGGTGTATTGCATTCTGGCAGCTAGCAAACTAGAACAAGATGACACACACAATTGTAAGTGTGGCCTTTTGATTAGAAGGAGATGTGACTCCACCCATTCCAGGTGGGTCTTGATTAGTTTACTGGAGTCCTTTAAAAGAGGAAACATTTTGGAGGGAGCTTATAGCCAACAGAGCAGAGATGACACAGATGCTGACATTTGAAGAAAAGAAACATGGATGTTTGGAGATTCTTGGAGCCCAGCAGATGTTGCCATGAGATATTAACCAAGCCAGAACCTGGAGAGAGCCAAGGGAAGCCAAGAGATGAAAAACAGCCCCAAAGAAGCAAAGTGAGGAACCATCACAAGGAACAGAGACTGAAAGCAACAGAGCCCAGGAGCAGAGGGTCAGCAGATGCCAGCACATGACTACCCTGCTGACAGACCTGTTCCAGACCCATTGACCTTCCTTGAATTAAGATATCTTTCCCTGAATGCCCTGGTTTGGACATTTTTATAGGCTTAGAACTATAAACTTGTAGCTTATTAAAGTCCCTTTTTAAAAGCTATTTCGATAGCTCGTGGAGTACTTGGGCCATGTGCTTGTGAGTAAATAGCTTCTTGTTCATGCCTGAGACTGAGTGCAGCAGTTGAGGGACCAGCCAGTCTGGCCGAGCCACATCTCAGAGTCCGAAGTGAAAGGGGAAGTGATTGCACTAGTGGGATCGCCTGCAAGATGATTCAAGTGAGGCCTCAAGCAGGCACCAGGAATTGAACCCAGGTCTCCAGCATGGCAGATGATCACACTTTCAACTGCATTAAAGGAGAGTTCTCCATGAAAATGTTACCTTTTCCAAACTGATAAAGAACCTCTGAGTGTGGAATTTGATGAAAGCATCATCATTTTGTTTACCTAGTGCTTATCTTGTTGTGAGTGTAAACCCAGAGGAAGACAATTCTCAGCTGAGCTGTTGACTATGCAGTCACTGGAGTTAGTGAAATTGAAAGATGTAGTTATAAAATTTACTCAGGCAGAGTGGGACATGCTGGATTCATCCCAGAGAAGGCTGTTCAGAGATGTGATGCTGGAGAATATCAGTCATCTACTCTCAGTGGGATATCAAGTCTGTAAATCAGATGTAGCTTCAAAGTTAGTTCAAGGGGCAGAACTGTGTGAAGAAGGAATTGGATTTTTTCAAAACCAAAATTGAGTTGCTGTATGTTGGAGTGTTGAATTTCAGTGCTAGAGTATTCTAACTCTGTGTCTCAGGTGCCACACAGCTACCCAAAGTTCCAGGGAACTACCAGGCACTGGGAATTGAATCTGGGCCTCTAGCATGGCAGGCAAGAATTCTGCCACTGAGCCACCATCACACCACCCTGAGTTAACTTTTCTAAATGGTGTAAAGTCAAGACTTGTGTATAGAAACATATCTGATTTTTGCACCTTAATATTGCATCCTGCCACTTTTCTGAATTTGTTTATTAGCTCAAGAAGCATTGTCATAGATTTCTCAGGATTTTCCAAATATAGCATCATGTCATCTGAAAATAATGAAAGAAAAAGATGGTGAATTCTGTCCAATGATTCTTCAGCATCAATCTAGATGATTAAGTGTGATTACACACTGGAGTCTGCTAAGAGGGAAGCATTTTGGAGAAAGCTTCAGAACTCACACAGTCAGAAACCTTTGAAATGGAGAAAGAAAATAACCTCAAGGAACAGGTTTGAAATGAGAAGCCACAGACCCCAGCTGATGTTAGCCATGGGCCTTCAAACCTGACACAGGTGTGGCAGATACATTGGCCTTTCCTGAATCAAGGTCTTCTTTGTTACCTGTAGTCTAAACAAACTGAACTGCATCAACGAGCTTCCTGCTCTTGGTTTTGTTGAATATGGCCAAGAGGTGACTACTGGTTTGAAACTGTAATGTACAGAAGAGAAGCCATGTTCTTCTAATCATATTTCAATCTTGGAGGGGCAGACCTTTTGTTTAGAGTGGAAACTTTGGTTAGGTTGTTTCTCTGGAGATATAATCCACTCAGTTGTGACTGTGAGCTTTTGATTGGATTATTTCCATGGGGTTGTGACTCCACACATGCAATGTGGACCTTAGTTTACTAGAATCCTCAAAAGAGCCAACCCAAGGAAACATTTTTGGAGGACGACCAGACACAAACATTTGGAGATGCTGGGGAGTGCTGACACAGATGCTTGGAAAGTCATTAGAACCCAGATCCCAACAAACATTGCCAGGGGCCTTCCCTGAGATGCTAAGCAACTCAGAACTTGGAGAAAGCCAATACTGAGAATCTAAGAGAGAGCCTCCAGATGCTTGGAGAGGAAGCCACTGAAATCAGAAGCACAATGCAACGAACCATGAGCAAGGACCTCAGGCACCAGCCACATGACTTCCTAGTGGACAGAGAAATCCTAGACTCCATTTGGCTTTTCTTCAGGGTCAAGGTATCTATCTCTGGATGCCTTAGTTTGGACATTTTTATGGCCTTAGTACTGTAAACTTGTAACTTAATAAATCCCCTTTATAAAAGCCAGTCCATTTCCTCTATATTTCATTCCATCAGCATTAATAAAGTGGAACAAGGGGTCTTTCACAAAATCAGATGGCAGGAGATTAGTGTTTTCAAAAGAGTTTATTCTCAGTTCTTATTTTGTAGATAACCCTGAGGCTGGTAGACTTTTAACGGCCTTAGTACTGTAAACTTGTAACTTAATAAATCCCCTTTATAAAAACCAAAAAAAAAAAAAAGCTATTTCATTTCTGATGTATTGCATTCTGGCAGCTTACCAACTAACACACCTTATAATTAGCCTTCACCTATCGTACTAATTTATTTCCTGGGCCTCCTTTCCAGAGTGTGAATAAGTGTTCTCTATTCTAATTCTTTTGTACTTAGAAGTGCCAAGTACCCCTCACACAAATAGATAGAATCTGTTTCCCCTACTCATCTAAATACTCTTAGGACATGAACGAATGAATGCAAGTGAAACGAGCTGGTGTGGGTCCATCTTTGACAGTTCCTTTCACTGGTGTTACACTCCAGTGACTCGGGGTGGGGCCAATGGGGAGGAGTTTACGCTCTTAAAAAGGACCGTGTCCCCTGTTCCTTCACCTCCTGAGTCCGAAGGAAGCCACGGATAACTTCCAGGCTTGTTGCTTGGGAGCTCGGGCAGAAGCTGCTGCCCACCTGACGAAGAGTTCAGTAGAAGGAGCAGGTGTTTTGGAGAAGACTGTCTGTGAGCTCCAGACAGGTTGAGGTGGAGCTGACTGAGACAGCAGGAGAAATGTCTGGAAGGCAATCGTGCTTACAAGCCTGAGGCCTGGGACAGGTCTGCCATAGGGACAGTGATTGGGGGTCTCCAACATCAAGATTCTGGTTTTGAAAAATAATGAAGTGGGTCCTGATGTTCGTAGGCCGGAGCAGGGCAAATCCGTGGCTTCCATCAGGTGGCAAATTGGGATCCACCTTCTCCCAGGGAACTGAGTTCTCTTCTTGGCTGAGCAAGTCACTTAGCCTCTCTGTTCCTTCATCTGCAAAATGCATGTGAAACCAAATTGCAAACTATAAAAGGCTAAGCTTTTGATTGTTATTATCGTTGACTGTGAACTCTTTATAGTTCCCCTTCACCCCAGATGTCCTCTAAGTGGATAACATAAATGTTAAATATGAAAATGCTGACAGCACAGAAACTTGCCTTTGCAGTAATATTACTCAGTGTGTCCTGCTATTCCTTTCAGATTTATTCTCCTGATGGGGCGCGGTCACACTTCTAGGAGCACGCCATCAAATGACACTAAAAATTCTGAAAAATAAAGCTGAGTCATTGCAAGCAGCATCTAGAGAAAAATTACTCTCGCGGTAATTATTTTCAGGATGGGGATGAGAAAAAGGAAATGAATAATTAGGAGAAATTGAAGAGATGCAAATTTCCCTCTGCTCCAAGCTGATGCATCAAGAGACCTCTTTAATCAAGAGGATTTTTATCCTATTGAATTTGCTTTTTTTTTTTCACAATTATGAATAAATCTGTGAGCATTCATGTAGAGATTTTTGTGTTTTCATTCCTCTAGGATAAATTCCCAGAAGCACAGTTGCTAGATTGTATGGTGATTGGAAATTTAGTTTAGGAAACTCCTAACTAAAGTGTTTTCCAGAGTAGCCACACATTTTATATTCCCGCCAGCAAGGCATATATGACCCAGTTTCTCTGCATCCTTGTCAATATTAGGTGTCACTTTTATTTCATCCATTCTCATAGGAGTGTAGTCACAGCTTTGAGATTTAATTTGCATTTACCTAATGGTCCATTATACTAAATAACAGTATGCTGAGCATTCTTTCATGTCCTCACATACAATCTGTACACCCTCTTTAGAGAAGGGTCTCTTCATGTCTTTTGCCCATTTTCTAATTGGATTGTTTGTTTCTACTGTTGAGTTTTGAGAGTTCTTTATCTATTTGAGATACTAATCCCTTGTTGGATATGTGGTTGCAAATATTTTCTCTCAATCTGTAGCTTGTCTTTTCTTCCTTTTAGCAGGGTCTTTGGTTTGAGAAAAGTTTTCATTTTTGATGAAGTCCTGTTTACCAGTTTTCCCTCTTTTGGATTGTGATGTCAGTGTAAAATCTAAGAAAGACTTTCTCCAATTTTGTCCAAAAGATGTATAGTTTTATGTTACATTTACACCCATGACCCATTTTGAATTAATTTTTGTACAAGGTTTGAGACTTAGTTTGACAATCATACATATTCTTTGCCAATGGATGTCCAATTCTTCTGGCACCATTTGTTGAAAATGCTGTCTCTACTGAATTGCCTTTGCGTCTTTGTCAAAAATCAGCCTGGTCTATTTGTGCTATTTTTGAGTTCTCTATTCTGTTCCATTTGTCTCTGCGTCTATTCTCTACCAGCATCTTACGGTCTCGATTACTGCAGCTATAGAAGTCTTGAAATGGGGAGACTGATTCCTCCCATTCTCCTTTATTTCAGAATTGTTTTAGTTCCTTTGCTTCCCTGATAAATTTTAGAATACTCTTGCCTGAATCTACAAAGAACCTTTCCTGTGGATATTGATAGGAGTTACATTAAACATATATATATTATTTGGGGAAGTCTTGGTGTCTTTCCAATGGTTTCTTCCAACCCACGAGCACACAATGTCTGCCAATTATGTAGAGCTTTTTTATTTCTTTTATTGGCATCTTGTAGTTTTCAGCATACACGATTTGTACATCGATTTGTTAGATTTAGACCTACTTCATTTTTTTTGTGATTGTAAATGATGCTGTACTTTAAATTTAGATGTCTACATGTTCCTTACTGTATACAGAAATGCAGTTGATGGTTTAACTCACCTGTAGGAGTTTTTTGAAAGATTTTCTATGTACACAGTCATGTTATCTGCAAATAGAACAGTCGTATTTCTTTCTTTCTGCACTGGGTGCATTTTATTTCCTTTTTTTTTTTTTTGTCTATTGCAATGGTTTAGAGCTTCTAGCCATGGCAAATAGCAGTGGTGAAAGTGGACACCTTTGCCTTGTTTCCAATTTTAGATGGAAAACGTCCACCCTTTTCAGCATTTAAGCATACAGTTGGTTGTAGCTTTTATGTAAATTCTCTTTATCGAGTTTTGAAATTCTTTCTATTCCTATTTTTCTGAAAGGTTTTTTTTTTTAAATCACAAATGACTGTGGATTACTTTGTTATTTTTTAAATCTCTGATCTTATTTATTTGTAACTCTCAGAAAATCTTATTTTTGACTGGACTCTGACTTAGAGGAAGAAGCTCTTAAAAATATGTAATGCTTCACAGCATTTGCAGGTGATCCTTGTGCAGGGGGCGTGCTAATCTTCTCTGTATTGGTCCAATTTTAGTATATGTGCTGCTGAAGAGAGCACTGGATTGCTTTACTTTTGAGTGACTAAAGGAAGGAGAATGTACTGGGGGATAAGAAAAAATAAAGCGGGAATAAGAGAGATAGGAGGGAAAGGGAAAAACTTTTTCTGCAGAAAAGGCAAGTTACTGCTATTCTATCAGAAAAACCTGATTATGAGAAATGACAGTGGTTAAATCTTTTTTATCTATATTTTTATTATAAACAGCATACAAACATTCTTGACATACAAACATTCCATACATGGTGTACAATCAATGGCTCACAATATCATCACATAGTTGCATATTCATCACCATGATCATTTTTTGAACATTTGCATCATTTGGAACATTTTTTATTTCCAGCAAAGGAAATAAAAAAGAAAACACTTATACATACCAAACTCCTTACCCCTCCTTCTCATTGACCACTAGTATTTCAATCTACTCAATTTATTTTAACCTTTGTTCCTCCTATTATTTGTTTATTTTTTATCCATATTTTTTACTCATCTGTCCATACTGTAGATAAAAGGAGCACCAGACACAAGGTTTTCACCATCACATTGTAAAAGCTATATCATTATACAGTCATCTTCAAGAAACATGGCTACTGGAACACAGCTCTACAGTTTCAGGCACTTCCCTCCAGCCACTCCAATATACTATAAACTAAAAAGGGATATCTATATAATGCATGAGAATAACCTCCAGGATAACCTTTCAACTCTGTTTGAAATCTCTCAGCCACTGAAACTTTATTTTGTCTAATTTCTCTCTTCCCTCTTTTGGTCGAGAAGGTTTTCTCAATCCCTTGATGCCAAGTCCCAGCTCATCCTAAGATTTCTGTCCCATGTTGCCAGGGAGGTTTATACTCCTGGGAGTCATGTCACATGTAGAGGGGGGTGTGCAGTTGGCTTAGAAAGACAGGCCACATCTGAGCAACAAAAGACGGTCTCTGGGGGTGAGTCTTAGGCCTAATTTTAAGTATGCTTAGCCTGTCCTTTGCAGAGATAAATTTCACAGGGGCAAACCCCAAGATCGAGGGCTTGGCCTACTGATTAGGTTGTCCCCACTGCTTGCAAGAATATCAAGAATTCTCCAAGTGGAAAAGGTGATTTTCCCCCTTTCTTCCCATCCCCCCAAGGGGACTTTGCAAATACTTATTTATTCACTGTTCAAATCACTCTGGGATTTATCAGGGCATCACACTAACCTGGACAAACCAACAAAATCTCATGCCCTATTCAAGGTTCCATGTACTTATGGTGTTCAACTAAACTAATCATACAAGTTAAATTAGGAAATGCACTACCCAAAATATAATTTTTGCACCAAATAAACATTTCTTCCTTTAGTCTCACACAGAAGTTGAAGTTTTAAAATATGAATGATTATTTTCAACACCTTGCAATACTGACATTCCTTTGTTCTCCCTCATGCAAAGACATTTTTAAATTTGTACATTTAATCACCATCATTGTATACTCTAGGCATTCCTAAATTATACTATCTGTCTGAATTGTCTGTCTATCCTTCTGGTTTCATACGTGCCCCCAGCCCTCCTCCCTCTTTCACTCTCACACTCAGCTTCATTCAGTGTACCAACGTTATTGTGCTAAAATTAGGTAGTATTGTGCTATCTATTTCCGAATTTTTACAATCAGTTCTGTTGCACAATCTGTATCCCTTCAGCTCCAATTACCCAATCTCTACCCTATTTCTATCTCCTGATAACCTGTGTTCTTAACTGAAATTCTCCAAGTTCATTCATTAATGTTAGTTCATATCAGTGAGACCATACAGTATTTATCCTTTTGTTTCTGGCTAATTTCACTCAGCATAATATCTTCAAGATCCATCCATTTTGTTACATGCTTCATGACTTTATTCTGTCTTACAGCTGTGTAATATGTATAGCCACTCATCAGTTGATGGACGTTTAGGCTGTTTCCATCTCTTGGCAATTGTAAATAATGCTGTTATAAACGCAGGTATGCAAATGTCTGTTTGTGTCCTTGCCCTCATGTCCTCTGAACAGATACCTAGCAACGGGATTACAGGATCATATGGCAATTGTATACTTAGGTTCCTAAGGAACCGCCAAACAGCTTTCCACAACGGTTGTACCATTTTACATCCCCACCAACAGTGGAAAAGTGTGCCTCTTTCTCCACACCCTCTCCAGCATTTATCATTTTCTGTTTTTTTTATACTGACCATTCTGACGGTTGTGAGATGATACCTCATTGTGGTTTTGATTTGCATTTCCCTAATAGCCAGTGAAGTTGAGCATCTTTTCACGTGCCTTTTAGCCATCTGTGTTTCCTATTCTGAGAAGTGTCTTTTCATGTCTTTTGCCCATTTTTAAAATTGGGTTATTTGTCTTTTTGTTGTTGAGTTGAAGAATCTCTTCATATATTCTGGATACTAAACCCTTATCTGATATGTGGTTTCCAAATATTGTCTCCCATTGCATAGGCTGTCTTTTCACTTTCTTGACAAACTTCTTTGATGCACAAAAGTGTTTAATTTTGAGGATTTCCATTTATCTATTTATTTCTTCAGTGCTCATGCTTTGGGTGTAAGATCTAGGAAACCACCTCCTATTACAAGTTTTATAAGATATTTCCCTACATTTTCTTCTAAAAGTTTTATGGTCTTAGCCCTAATCCTTAAGTCTTTGATCCACTTTGAGTTAATTGTTGAATAAGGTGTGAGATACGGATCCTCTTTCATTCCTTTGCATATGGATATCCAGTTCTCTAAACCCCGTTTATTGAAGAGGCTGCTCTGTCCCAGGTGAGTTGACTTGACTGCCTTATCGAAGATCAATTGTCGGGTGGGCCATGGTGGGTCAGCAGGCAGAGTTCTCACCTGCCATGCCAGAGACCTGCGTTCGATTCCCAGTGCTGTCCATGCAAAAAAAAACAGATCAATTGTCCAGAGAGAGGAGAGTCTATGTCTGAACACTATTCAATTCCAGTGGTCAGTATAGTTATCTTTATGCCAGTACCATTCTGTTTTGACCACTGTAGCTTCATAATACGCCTTAAAGTCAGGTAGTATGAGACCTCTGACTTTATTTTTCTTTCTCAAGATATTTTTAGCTGTTTGGGGCACACTACCCTTCCAAGTAAATTTAGTTATTGGTTTTTCTATTTCTGCAAAGTAAGGTTTTGGGATTTTAATTGGTATTGCATTGAATCTATAAATCGATTTAGGTAGAATTGACATCTTAACCATACTAAGTCTTCCAAACCATGAACATGGTATGCCCTTCCATTTGTTAAAATCTCCTGTGATTTCTTTTAGCAATTTCTTGTAGTTTTCTGTGTATAGGTCTTTTGTTTCCTTAGTTAAATTATTCCTAAATATTTTATTCTTTTGGTTGCAATTGTAAATGGAATGTTTTTCCTGAATCCTCCTCAGATTTCTCATTACTAGTGTTGTCATGGTCAGGTTCCTATGTCAGCTTGGCCAGGTGGTGGTGTCCAGTGGTCTGGTTGGGCAAGCGCTGGCCTGTCTGTTGCTATGAGGGCATTTCATGGACTTAAATCATGATCACATTGGCTGCACCCACAGCTGATTGCATTTGTAATCAGCTAAGAGGAGTGTCTTCTGCAATGAGAGATGTTTAATTTAATCACCAGAAGACTTTTAAGGAGAATCCAGAAGAGACAATCACTTCTTTCTGCTTTATCCAATGAGCCTCTCCTTTGGATTTCATCAAGACCTTTCGTTGGAGCTGCCAGCTTCACAGCCTGCCTGTTCTAGTTTGCTAGCTACTGGAATGCAATATACCAGAAACAAAATGGCTTTTTAAATGGGGAACTTAATAAGTTGCTAGTTTACAGTTCTAAGGCTGAGAAAATGTCCCAACTAAAACAAGTCTATAGAAATGTCCAATCAAAGGCATCCAGGGAAGATACCTTGGTTCAAGAAGGCCACTGAAGTTCAGGGTCTCTCTCTCAAGTGAGAAGGCACATGGCAAACAAGGTCAGGGCTTCTCTCTCACATGGAAAGGCATGTGGCGAACACAGCATCATTTGCTAGCTTTCCCTCCTGGCTTCCTTTCGTGAAGCTCCTCAGGAGGCATTTTCCTTCTTCATTTCCAAAGGTCACTGGCTGGTGGGCTCTGCTTCTACTATGTCGTTCTGCTCTCTCAGAATCTCCAGCTTTCTCCAAAATCTTTCCTCTTTTATAGGATTCCCATAAACTAATCAAGACCCACCCAAATGTGTGGAGACATGCCTTCACCTAATCCAGCTTAACAACCACTCTTGATTGAGTCACATCTCCAGGGGGATGATATAATTATAGTCTCAAACATACAATACTGAATAGGGATTAGAAGAAACAGCTGCCTTTACAAAATGGGATAGGATTAAAACATGGGTACATACATCCTTTCAAACCAGCACATTCTACCTTCTGGACCCTAAAAAAGGCGTGTTTTTCCTCCAATGTGTCCCTTCTCTGTCCTTCTCAGTCCCAACTGGCAGTGGTTCTCTATATACAGATCCCGCAACACTCTCATTTATGCAGTAGCCTTGGATCATGCCCATCAGACAAAAGGTGTTTCTGTAAATCCTTCCTGAATAACTCCATCTCCAATCCTGGCTTTTTCTGAAATGGCTGACTGCTTCCACGTTTGGTTAAATCCTCATGTGGGACACTGTTCTCTGAAGTCTCCCTTTCTGGAAGCCCATAATTTTCCAGACCATCAATGTCTGGTTTCTTTATACCCAGGAGTTCAGGTCTCAGCTTATCTCTTTCCTGTCGCATTTTGCTATAAACTTCAAGGAGAAACCAGGCTGCACTTTCCACACTGAATTTGGAAATCTCCTCCGCTAAGTATCCTGGGTTGTCACTTTTAAATTCTAAGTTCCATCCAACAGCAGTACACAACTTTTCAAGATTCTGTGCCACTTTAAAAGATGGGTCACCTTCTTTCCAGTTTGCAATGGCACATTCCTCATTTCAGTCTAAAGCCTAATCAGAGATAATTTTAGAATCCACATTTCTACCAACAGACTCTTCAAACCATTCTAGATCTTCTCTATCAAGCTCCTCACAACTCTTCCAGCATCTTCCCCTTATCCATTTAAAAAGCCGTTCCAACACGCTGGTATTTGCAAACCACAAGTTTACAGTTCTAAGGCTGTGAAAATGTCGAAATTAAGGCATCCAGGGTAAGATACCTTGGTTCAAGAAGGCAGATGATGTTTAAGGTTTCTCTTTCAGCTGGAAAGGCACATGGCAATGTCTGCTAGCTTTCTCTCCAGGAATCTTCAACAACATTCCCGGGTTCTCTCCGTTCTGTGGGCTCTGTCGGTTCTGGTGGCTCTAAAGCTTTCTCCAAAATGGTTCCCTCTTAAAGGACTCCAGTAAGAGCAACCCCACCTTGAATGGGTGGAGACACATCTCCATGGAAACCATCTAATCAAAAGTTACCATCCACAATTGGGTGGGTCACATCTCCCTGGAAACAATAAAAAAGGTTCCACCCAGCATTACTGAAGGAGGATTAAAGGATATGGCTATTCTGGGTGTCCAACAGATTCAAACCTGCACGCTGGGCTATAACCATCCCTCACTAGCCTGTGGGTTCCACGAGGCCTGACTGTGTCCCCCACTGTGTCCCCAGCACTGAGCAGGGTGCCTGGTGAAGAGGCGCTGGATATAGACTGGGTGGCTACGTGAAGAGATGGGCTGGGGCAGGGGAAGTGAGGGGCATTCTAAGAACTACTGGGATCCAGCTCCCGCCTCCTCTGCTGCCCAAACTGGACACGACCCAGTCGAGGACAGCGCTATGGAAGGGCCAATAACGATGAAAAGGGTGACTTCCCTACCACGTGTGGATCACACGTGAGGGTGGACCACAGACTCCACAGGAGTCAGCAGCCGCGGGAGACAGCACCAGCGTCCTCGGTGCCACTGCATCTGTGGGCCCTGGAGGCTCGGGGCCAGGCACTCATGGCCTCCCCCCACCCCCAAGCACCCATGGCCCCCACCCCCAGCCCCTAGGAATCCATGGCCTCACCTTCCCCCCGACAAGCACCCATGGCGTCACCTTCCCCCACCCCCACCCCCCACTGAAAGACATGGCAGAAGGAGAGGAAATGGCAAACCCCAGGAGATGACGGGGTTACCATTCATAAATAAATTGTGGAACGAATGAACAGATGAGCACACCCAGCCATTTGAAAGTGGGTGTACCCGTGACTCCAAAGCCTTTGTTCTTATCATCTAAGATGAAAACTTCCTTTTCTTTCTTTTAGTGTTATATGTCTTTTATAATTTTTTTTTTTTGCATGGGCAGCACCAGGAATCGAAGCCAGGTCTCCAGCATGCAAGCGAGAACTCTGCCACTGAGCCACCGTGGCCTGCCCCTTATAATTCTTTTTAATGACCAGAGAAAACTGGAAAATAATTTGGTGGAGAAGGAAGGCACACACAGGCCATAGGAAAGGGTCAGGGCAAGGCTGTAGGCTAAATGTTTGGGGGGGGGTATTTTTAAGCCCCATTCTCTTCCAGTTGACATGGCCGGTGCTGCCTTTAATTACCTTATTGAAGAAGCAGTAAAACATTTATGAGACAACATAATTATCTCAGATTTGCAAAACCACTTTGCAGAGTTGTTTTGATTGCTCTCGCTCCCCTTGTGGGGACAGAGGCTGGGGGAGGTGAAGCTGCTGATTCAGGGCCTCAGGGCCGGGCGCCCACACTCACTCCCAGGCTCGCAGGCCATCCCCTGGGTCACGCTGTCCTCCCAGCCCGGGGAGGAGACTTGGCCTAGGGGAGCCCACAGGACGGGAAGGGGCCTTCCCAGAGGCCCCGAAAGGAAGCACCAGCCTGGCCGAGTGGATGAAATTTGTTCTGCCAAGGCAAATGCTGCTAGACTGCTCTAGCTTTTTATCCTCGGTCAGAGGAGAGAATTTTGCAGCCAGGAAGGCAAGATCAGGCATCCATCTCCTGTGCCAAGGAGAGTTTGTGTCAGGCTCGTCTCCTGGTGCCCAGACTCAGGGAAGCAAATGAGTTACCTGGGTAATAAGCGCAAGGCTTCAGGTGGTACAAGCAGAAGCAATAACATAAATACTTGGGAGAGCTATCAGGAGGCAAAGAGGCAAAAATCCAATTTACGAGTTTATGCCAAATGACAGGGATCCAAAGTGACTGGATTACAGAGTGTTCGCAGAGGGCTGAAAGGAAACCATCTTGCTTAAAAAATATTCTATGGAGAATAAACACCAGCTGCCTTCCCTGGCTGGGCGAAGGATGATGATTGTTCCTTGGGAGGATGTAGATCCCTGTGCCCTTGGTTCAAGGCACTCAGTGCGTGTTTATTGAGAGCCCTTAAAGTTTTGAGCATTCTGGGCTGCTCCAGGAGGGGCGCGCTGCCTCTGCCCCTTAGACTCCGGCCACCTGGCTGGTTGACTTTCAGTTTCGTCTTTAGATTGTCCTGCCTGAAAACACAAATCAGGTCAGTGGGGTTTAGGAAGCTGGGTGCATGGTACCTTTCTCACAGGAAGCTGTGGGTTTGGAAGGCACGGCCCTAACCTTATGAGAAGAATGACACAGAGAGGTCTTTAGTGCCCCCCAGCTGGACCCCACACTGGAATCATTGTAAGACCCCCCCCCTCCAAAACTCAGAGTTATGCCTGACAGGAGTAAAAGAGATACCACTTTTTAGTTCTGCTTTAAAATGTCATTGTGCTCCTCTCGAGAAGTTATGTTCTGGGATGACAGAGACTTGGTTATTTACAGTTCTTCTCAGTCCTCAATCTGTACCATCTGGAACAGCCTCTTGTCAGCTGTGGAACAGAGATGGAACGTTCAGAGGCAGGGAGCAGAAAGGCACTTTGGAAAAGAAGTAAGAATAGCTCCCATGTTTGCATGCCAACGACATTATATAGACACTAAAATGACCTCAGTCTTCCAGATGAGAATGCCAAGGCTCAGAGAGGTTAAGTCACTTACCCAAGGCAGCACAGCCAACGGCTAGCAAAGTTGGGATGTGAGCGCTTGAGCATTATGCCATTTGGTCTCTCCCACACAGGCAGGTTCCAAAGCTAAATAATTGGGGAAATAATTCAGGGAACCAGTGATGGGTTTGTGCTTGTAAAGCCACATCCAATTTTGGAGTTTTCTTTTTTGTTTTCTGCTCCTTCTCAGGGAAGGAAGTGAAGCAGATGTTGACTGCAGTTTCCAGGGCCCTGAGTGTCCACTGGACGAGACAAATGCCCCAATAAATGCAGCCCAGGGCCACTGATGAAGAGCGGCCAGGCCTGTGTGCAAGCCGGGTAACAGAAGTTACAAATGACACAATGGCTAAAGGACAATTTGAACAAGAAACATAGAAAAGCTGATGTATAAATAGAGACTTATATTGCAGTCTCCTGGGAAAAGTCCCCTGGTCCAGAGCTAGAAAACTCAGCCATGGCAACCTGACAGGGAGCAGAAAGTTGATCCAAAAGAAGTGGCTCAAGCAAGGTGCAGGGTGAGCTGCTGTCCCGCCCAGGGGCCTGGTCTCGCGGCCTGAAGGATGTGGCTCAGCTCCCTCTTGGCCACCATCTCCCTGTCCCGGGAGGCGCAGCACAAGGAAGAGTTCTAACGCATTTTTGCAGATGGTCCAGGGAAAGGAGGCCCTTTCATGCTCTCAGCTCCTTTACCCCAGTGTCCTGCTGTCCCTCTACTTGAGGTGTACACCACAGCATGCATTTGTCTGCCTATCCACCCACTCATCCAGCCAGCCCCTCTTCGGGTCAGCCTCGTCCTCGAGCATTTGCAGTCGGTCAGCTGTGCCGAGAGCTAAGGTGGAAACATCAGTAAAACCCCAGCCCTGTCCTCAAGTTGTTTTCGGTCTAGAAAGAAGACAGACCTGCTAAAAACTACACAGATGCCGCTGTGTGGGCTGAGCCGCTCCGGCACCACGCCTGGGGGCTGGGGAGAGGCCCTGGGAAGGGTGCTTGGCATGCACATGGGTAAAGGGCGGGTAGGGGCAGGAGGGGGGCATTTCGGTCTGAGGGAAGCCCCTCAGATTGCACAGACAGGAAGTCACGCATGGTTCGAAAGCCCAGGTATTTTTTGTCACTGCCCTGCTCTGGTCTCTCTACATGGCTGGCTGACGTCTCTGAAAGCCCACCCACCACCACATACCACTTCCTAAAACCTGCTTTACAAAGGCCACTCCCCTGCTCCAAACCCCCTGACCTTAGGACACCCCCTCCCCAATCTGATTGCAGCAGATTCCCCCCACTGCCCTTGGGGTTAAAGCCTCTACTTTAACCAGCACAGACCCTGGAAAATCCTCCTCCAGGGACTCCACACTCAGGTCCCGTGAGAGTGGAGGTAGCAGCATGTAGGACACTGGCCCTGCCTCCCACTCCCTGGCTCCCCGTGCTGGGGCCTGGCAGGCTGCATAGGAGCCCGTTACAGGCCTGGCCCTGCCTCCATTCCCTGGTCCCATCTGCTATCCTCTCCCAATCTCTTACTGTCCTTTCGTTGATTCTTAGCTCCCATGCTAAGAATCACAGCATCACAGCAGGAAACAAAAACTCTCCTCCCACCTTTCCAAAATCCAGTTTTGTCCCCCACTTGTTCATCTTCCTTTCCCGAACTGGTTCCTTCACTTCCAGGCCTGTTCTGCCCGTCTCCCGGTCACAGACATCTAAAGCGTCCACGCCTCCTGCCTGCCACCATCCATCATGGAGCTCACACAGGCCCGTGGATAGGGGCAGGAAAGGGACCTTGGATGTCAGCTCATCGGACTGCCCACAGCCTCACCTACCTTGGATAAGGTCTCTGATCAGTGTTGGTCCAGGTTATTTTCCTTTCTACTCTAACTGCTCACCATGCCAGTTTGAAGCTGTCACATACCCCAGAAAACCCATGTCCTTCTTCCTGATCCAACCTTGTGAGGGCACTCATGTTTCTTTTAATCCCAATTCCATTTGTGTGTTGGGGGGGGGGGGGATGGAAACTTTGACTGGATTGTTTCTATGGAGATATGGCATGTCCACCTGTGAGTGTGGCACTTTGATTAGATGGAGATGTGACTCTGCCCATTCAAGGTAAGTTTGATTAGTTTACTCGAGTCCTTTAAAAGCGGGAACATTTTGGAGAGAGCTCAGAGCCAACACAAGACCCAGACATTTGGAGATGCAGAAAGAAAACACCCCCAGGGAAGCTGAAACCAGAAGCCAAAGGCCTCAGCAGATGCCAGCCATGGGCCTTTCCAGCTGAGAGGTTTCTGAACCCATTGGCCTATCCCTGGATGCCTTAGTTTGGACATTTTCATGTCCTTAAAACCGTAAACTTGTAACGTAATAAATTCCCTTTATAAAAGTCATTCCATTTCTGATATGTTGCATTCCGGCAGCTTTAACAAACAAATACACTCACACAATCTTCTTTATATTGAATGACCACCTGAGCTCCTGCACCCGCCCCCCCCCCCCCCAGCTGCACCGTCTTCGGGTGGGTTAGTTAATTCCTCGGAGCCTCAGATTCCTTATCCATCTATTGGGGACAGTGGCAACCCATTCTTAGGGAGTTGTTGTGACATTACAATGCTGTAATGGACGCAAAGCGTTTGGCACAAGGCTGGGCCTCAGTGCTCGAAGGTCCGTGGCTCCACCCTGCGTCTCCCCCAATCCTAGACTATCACCCCACAAACTCTCTCCCCATCCCCAATGCATGCCTGTCATAGTACCTCTCTAGTGCCTACCCAACAAACTCATTCCTGCAACCTCTCATTACTTACTTGGAGCGGCTGCCCTCACTACACTTTCAGTTCCTTCCACTGCCTACTACTCTTTGGGCACCAGGGTGTACCCCAAAACCCTAGCCTGGAGACCCAGTTGAGCCCTCGTTAATATTAAAAATGGAAATATTTAAGCAACTGCCCTGCCCTTTGGGTTCCAGGCTCCACCTAGGCAGCTGGGCTCTTCACCAACATTTTTTGAGGCGACAGCGCCACCTGGTGGCTGTGCATACACACAGTCGTCCCTCACCGTGGCCCAGACTGCCCCTGTCCCCTTACTAACAAGAATTTCTCCATAATTTTAAAATTAAATACATTATCCAATTTACTTCTTGGGCTGGTTTGAAAATATTATGTACCCCAGAAAAGCCATGTTTTAATCCTGATTCAGTCTCGTGGAGGCAGCCGTTTCTTTTCATTCTTATTCAATTTTGGAGGGCAGAAACTTTGATTAGATTATCTCCACGGAGATATGGCACGCCTAATTGTGGGTGTGACCTTTTGATTAAATGGAAAGGTGATTCTGCCCATTCCAGGTGGGTCTTAATTAATTTACTGGAATCCTTTAAAAGAGGAAATATTGAAGAGAGCCAGAAGCGACAGAGCAGGCAGAGACTTCAGAGCAGAGCTGACCCAGATGCCGGCACTTGGAGAACAGAGACACAGATGTCTGGAGATGCCTGAAGCCCAGCAGACATCGTCATGAGCTGTTAAGCAAACCAGAACCTGGAGAGAGCCAAGGGAAGCCAAGAGATGAAAGCCCCAGAGAAGCAAAGTGAGGAATTCCCACAGGAACAGAGGCTGAACGCACAGAGCCCAGGAGCCAGGAACCAGCAGATGCCAGCACGTGATTATCCAGCTGACAGAGGGTTCCTGACCCATCGGCCTTCCTCTAGCGAAAGTAACCTCTTGTGGGTGATTTCATTTGGACACTTTCACTTCCTTAGAACTGTAAACTTGTAACCTACTATTACGTTTTTAAAAGCTGTCCCAGTTCTGGGATATCGCATTCTGGCAGCTGGCAAACTAACACACTCCTTTCACCGCAAGCTATTACTACTGGAGAAATTATGCTCATCCCTGTTCTGATGACATTTTCATCTCCTGCAAAGCGTTCTTTACTTAAGAGGAAGAAACTGTTTTGAAATTCCATTTCAGCTACATAAATAAGACCCACCCGGGTGCTCCCCTACATTGTGTGACGCGCCCGTTTCTCTGTGACAGAAAAGCCAAATTCCAGGATGACAGCCGCTGCACAGGCGGCCCTGCTGTGCTCAGCCCATCTCCTGCCAAATGGGCTCCAGGCCCCTTGGGCCGGCTTGCTGGCCTCAACCACGCCGCCCGGCGCCAGCTCAGCCCTGGCACGCGCTCACCCTTTCCCCGGAGGCCTCTTTCCGCCGTGCCCAGCTCGGGATATGCAGCGGCCGGCAGCAAACACGCCGCTCACTGCCCCTCCGGGACCGCCCTCCCCTATACAAGCATCCCAGACATTTCTTCTCCTTTACGACAGCTCCAGCCTCTGCAAACCATCTCATCCACTTACTCACCGCGGGTCTCTCTCCCGGCTCGACGTGAGCGCCGTTTCCCTGTGGCAGGGAAAGACGTGGTGGCTCTTGATCTCTGCTTTCTCCACAGCATCCAAGACCTGTTGAATCCAATGTGTGTTGAATGAATGAACTAATCTCATCTTTTAAAATTTAGTTACTTAAAGAAGAGAGTCAGCAATTCGATTCAGATTCGGACGTCTAGAATCCTAATTTCTAGGACCTGGTTCTTGCGACTGCCCAATGGAGGAAGCCCATGTGCGCTTGGAACTTGAACTTAGAAGATCAAGAGGCCGCCCCCCTGCCCAGCCGCCCCCCAGTCAGCTCCCACAGGCTCTACGGGGGACCCCACCCCCGCCCGGGAGCAGGACTGAAGGGTGAGGTGAGGTGCGAGCCCTTCTCTAAACAGCGTTTCTGCAGGAGGCGATCAGATCACCGCATCTGGGCATGTCTCCAAAGGATGCTGGCCTCGGTATCAGTTTATCAAGCCACCCCAGCCTGGGCCAGGGGCTGTCTCCCGACCCCCTTCCACTACGCCTTTCTATTTCTGATATCAAGTGGTGTGTCTGTGCAGGTGTGCCCCGCCCGCCACGTCCCCTGCTCCGGGTGAGGGAAGGATGGATATGCGTTTTTACTTTGTGTACATATGTGTACATATATAGATGTGCCATCACAAAACGGTCCTGTGCGTCCACTGCCCAGTATACAGTGGGGCGACCCTATCACACTCCGGGTGTCTGCTGCGCTCTCACCGTCCACGATCAGAACTTCCTCCTTACTGCAAACAGAGACTCCGCACCCACTACGCTCCCCGCCCCCGCGACCTCTCAAGACCTCTCATCTACTTTCCCTGTCTCCAAATTTGCTTGTTCTAGAGATTTCATCAAAGTGGAATGAGACAATAATCGCAGGAAGGGTATTTTGATGTGGATGCTTTTCAAGACATTTTTACCTCATTGGGGACCACCAGGAGCCCGAGTGGGCGCGGGAGGGGGCATCCCAGAGCGAGCCTCGTGACCCCAGCGTGCTCTCCGGGTGCTGCCAGTGACCGACGACGAGGCGGTTGGGGCCCCGGCAGGACCTGGGTGCAGTCCCGGCGGCGGCCACCAGATGCCGCCCTCACACAAGGCAGGAGGTGCCAGGGCGTCCCGCACCCCGGGAGGGGAGGGGGAGGGGTGCAGGCAGGGGGGCCTGTTTTCAGGGGCGAGCTGGTCCTGGGATGAATGATGCGAATCTCACATCTGTCCCCTCACCTCCTGGCTCTAAGAAAATCGCTGCCCTGGATCCGCCTTCCAGTTTGACTAGCTCACTGAGCGGCCTGCCGCAGCGCTGTCGCCATGGGGTTTCTCCTTTGGAGAGCTGGTGTCGCCGCTGTGCGTAGGAGCCGGGAACTCCGGGCTCGCTGGGCGCTGCGTGGGGCGCCCTGGGGTCCTCGGACTGACCCTCCTCTTCCGAGGCAGGTGGCGTTGCTGGCGGCCTGGCTGGGTTCCAGGAGCTCACCTGGAAGGTGGATCATCAACTCACAGCTGGCACTGATAACGCGCGTACCAGGGGCCGGGGAGACTCAGCTGCGGGGATTGGGGGAGCTGGTCCCACCGAGCTTCTTCCCACCCCGAGAACATCCTTTAGCCTGAGTCGGGGGTTAAAGAGGGGGCTGAGAGGGGGCCGTGCCCATCCTCCTGTTTCTGACACCCCTTGTCTTACCACCACCACCACCCCGCCCCCACCGAGCCTGGTCCTGACGTCCTCCCCCCACCCTGAGCAGTAGAGCTGACACCTGGTCTGGTCCACTTTCACCCCATGGCAAGCCCACCCCTGCCAGGACTGGAAAGAGGGGGCCAGTGAGTGGTGCCAGCAGGGAGGGTAGAGGACACCTGGGGCCTGGAGGGGAGGGGGGAGACCCTGACTTTCCTCGGGGGTTGGGGGGGTGTCGGGTCTCCCATGCCTGCAATAAGCTGGACGCCCCAGGGAGACTGTGCCTTTTAGGGCTGCTCTCTCTGATGGGTGACTTGACTCTTGTGTTCTTCCTACAGATGCCTGGTCATGCTGGGTGGGCCAGGTCACGCCAGGTGGGCCAGGTAGGCCAGGGTAGGTTTCCAAAGAGCAGCCCTGGTGTCCAGCACCATGCAGTTTCTGCTGATTGTGGTTGTGGAGAGAGCAGTGTTCAAGAAGACTTGCTCCCCACCCCCAGACCCCCTAACAGTGATAAATAGATTTGGGGGGAAGCATTTCCTCCAGGCCAGAAGATCTTACCTAGATTCTGAGCCTAGGCGTTAGCTTCTGTTTCTGGAGTTAACTTCAAAACAAAGCAGAAAATAGGTTTTAGCATACACTGTGACTGTCCTCAAATCTTAAATGCAAGACAAGGAAAGCTTAACTACACCGCCGGCCGCATTTGCTCGGGATCACAGAATTCATGACATTTAGGGACAGAGCAGTTTCCTCAGGCCTCCTGGGAGAGCAAGGCAGCTCTGAGCATGGAGGAAAGTTCTCTTTCCTAGCTCAGACTGCCTAAAATGGCCTCTTGGGGGCAGAGAGGCTGCATGGGGGCTGTTTGCCTTGCAGAAAGGGGAGTGACTTTGTGAACTAAGGCCATGGCTGGGCATCCTGGCAGATGTGTTCCTGTCCTCAATCCAGCCTTCTCCACCTTTTCCCCTCCATCCCATCCCAGAACTTTGGGTCCACACATCCAATAATATGGGATGGCAGCTGGCTTGAGGGCACCTTAAGGCTCACGCAAAGAGGAATTAAAGCTTGTGTATTCTGGAAAAGAATATCAGTACTTCTGACTCACTGACAACAGATGTCTCTAACCAGAAACATTATTTTTACTGGGCACAAAGTAAAGACTTGATGGACAAATTGGGAGGGGAGGAAGGGAAGGAAGGGAAAGAGGAAAGAAGAAGAACTAATTTTCTGCTCTTTTTTTTTTTTCCAGCTTAGACTGCTACACCTGATAAGGAAGGTCCTGTTCATTTTTCACATCAAATCTCAGAAGTTTCTAAAAAGGGCCCTCAGAGGTAATCTAATACGGAGAAGGAAAGTGAATCCATGAGGGAAGACATGACATCTAATTTCCCATAGTTTGTTTAGTTGGGAATTTATCACCTAAGTTAACTTTTAACAAAAAGTAAAGCTGGAGTTGAGCCATTTTAAACTGTTTTGGCCAATAGGGTCAAGGGTATGTAACAAATTTAAAATGATACTCCATTTCCCAGAAACTGGGCTTTTGGGGGGGTTTACCTGGTAACAGGAGTTAAAACTAAGTGTAAAAAGTATGTTAATAGTGTAATGGGAGCCTGAGGTCCCTTCCACAGTCCCCAGGCAGATGGGATTTGTTGGAGAGCAGTCACCGTGGTTTGGGGGTGGAGAGTGCAACAGTAGAAGTTGTGAGGTGGGGGAGGAAAGAACCCGCTGCTCAGCCCAGGGCGGCCCTGGGGAAGGGAACTCTTCCCTTGTATTGAGCCATCATCTGCCAGCTGGCAATGTTATCAGCCCCTTGGGGTTCACACAGCAGAGACCACCATAGGACATCCCGTAAGGTACGTGGAGATAGATGTGTTGCCCACAACCTCCTGCCCCGACTCCTCTTCACCCGCTGGAGCCCCAGCCCCTCTGCGCCCCGGCCTCTGCACATATTCAGTCTGTTCCACCCTGACTTAAACACAAGTGCAGCTGGGGACTGGATCTTAGGGTCTCATACTTCCATTAGTATGGCATAGAATTGCTTTTGCTTTGTATTTATTCCTGACCTCTTCCTTCTGGTAAATACCAGCCAAATGCATCCTCGGTGCCAGGCTTGGCCCCTCAGTGGGGATCTGGGCTGGTCCCTGCTCCCCCACTGGGGTTTCTGCCCTCCGCGAGCCCACAGCGGGGGGCATCCAGTAAAATACAGAGGCGCTGGGGCTTCCAGGTAAGCTTTGGCCAAGGAGATCACAAGTCAAACCCCTCCGTGCCGTGTGTCCAAAATGAAAACTTAGTGTTTTTCCCTTCCAGTTTCGCAGTGAAATTTATTCTGTTTCTTGGTTGTACCCCCTATCCCATGAGCTGTTTCTGTCGCGTAGCACTTATAATAAACGTGCTTCTATGTCTTGTCATTGATGAGAAGATTAAGTAGAACTTCGAACCATATCAACGTTTTGCTAACAACTCCAGCCTTTTTCTTTTTTCTCCTTATAAACTTCTTATTATAGTAATATATGTTCAACTCAAAATTTCCCATTTTAACCACTTCTGAGTATGCAATTCAATATTATTCGCATTCCCTAGAGGGAAAAGAAGTGGACTGTGTTGATGAGTGTTTTCTGGCATTTGCCCCTGTTCTCATTCAATCCATCTCAGCTCCTTGGGGGCGGTGCCCTCTGCCAGGATTGCAGATGACAGAACTGAGACTCGGAGAAGATAGAAAACTTGCCCCGGGTCTGTTGATGGGAAGCGGGGAGGTGGGTAACGAATGTCTGTGTTCTTCCTGCTAGATCATGCCCTTGGGTATTTTCTTGAGTGTCTGCTATGTTTGTGAAACAGATGGAGAAATGTGAGCTCTGACCATGTAAGATCTCCCAGCTGGTGGCAGGAAAGACACGGATGAGCCTTGAAAACTTCGTGCTGCGTGAAATAAGCCAGACACAAAGGGGCAGCTATTATGTGATCTGCTTATATAAAATAACTAGAATGCGCAAATTCATAGAGGTAGATGATGAACTAGAGGTTGCAAGGGGCAAAGCAGGGGGCAGGGAGGTATTGCTTAATGGGTGCAGAGTTTCTGTTTGATGTGATGAAAACTTGGGGCAACAGACCTGGTGTTCGGATGTGTGTGTGTGTGTGTGTGTGTGTGTGTGTGTGCGTGCGCGCGCATGTTCTTTGGACAGGTGGCCTGGGCATGTCTGATGACGCACCTGCTTATGGAGTTTACAGCTGCAGTGGCCAACGGCCTTCTCCGATACTCTTCTCCATCCTTAGAATTTGAGTTCTTAAGCAAACAATGTCCTGAGAAAATAATTTTTCTGAAACAGGACATTTGTGATGGCGAAACCCTCAATTCACAATGACCATCAGAGAACATCAAAGAGATTGATTTGCTCAAAGTTACATCCCAGGGAGCTGGATTCCAAAGCCAGGAGGCCTGCTCCCAAGGCTGAGCTGTCACCGCACCTCCTCCCACAGGTGCCCTGATGGCCTGTGTTGGGTACCACCTCTCAGTGGACTGGTAGGCAGCAGGACACCTGGCAGCAGATGGGGCAAGAGTCTGGATATGGGTGTTTGCTTTTGAAGCGTAGAGAATGGCAGCCCCCCACCCCGGCCCTGTGTCATGAGACCTGTCCGGAGAGTATCTGTCTGTGATGCCCCCTCCCTGCGCCTCTTGATCTCTTGCTCCCACTGGCTTGGCCCCAGGGGAGGCAATGAGCTCACTGTTTGTGGCAACCCCTCCAGGCCTTTCATCTCTGCTCCAGAAATGTGACATTTTCAAAAATTCAAAAATCAATTGGAATGGAGCCGGCTCTGCCCAGCGGATTATTAATGACCTTGGAACCGCGGGGCATATTTGCGCAGTCTTTCAATAAATAGTTTCAGCAGCAACCAGGGTGGAAAAGGACAGGGTGCAGGCCACCCGATCAGGAGGACAAACTCTCAGCACTGACCATACCACCTCCATCTAGACTTCCACTTTGGAAGCAAATTTAGAGCATTACGCCAGAGTAGTTGATCCCTGCAAAACTCCCACAATACCAGGTTCCCACGATGTTTTGTTGAAATTTTGCCTTGTGTTTTTCACCTGAAATCCCTCTTCTAAGAGTTCTCCAGCCCAAGGGCCTAAGCGGCTGAACCTGGAATGAGCCACGATGAAAAGGAACACCTGGTGGGCGCCAGGTATTCCAGGTAGCTCTTCCTGACTCATCAACTGGAGAAGGTGGGGCCATAAACCTCAAAGGAATGGTGCTCTCCCCAGAGCCCATCAACTGCCCACGCTCCTGGGCTCCTGGCTGGAAGGTGGGGGTGGGGTGGAGGGGCTCGGGGTGGCTCACTAGCTGGAGAGGCATCGGCTTCCCTGCAGTTTCTTTCTGTTCTGCTGGTGGAAAAAGGCACACAGGGCTAGGGGAGCTACTTCAGGGGACCCCAGCTTATCAGTCCCCACCCGTTGGCGTGCCGCTCTGCTGGTTTAAAAGTGTCCTTGGGCCTTAGCCGTCATATCTCTTAACTGTCTCAACGTTTGGTGTTTGGACACAAATTAACCAGTTCATTGCACAACACCCTCCCTACCCTCTTACCTCATGGGCTTGAGCCACAAATAACCCCCATTTGCTGGTTCTCTTCCTGTTTCTGTCATGTTGCCCCCACCTGACTATAGTCCCACCCTAATGGCTGGGACTTTCTCGGGTGCACATGGAGCCTTCCAAGCGGTGGCACAAGGGGCAAGAAGGTAGGGGTCGGAGAAGAAGGTGCTGAGTTCACTGAGTTCTTTATTTGTGTCATTTAAATCCCAGCCCCCCACCCCCTGAGTTTGCAGCTCATGGCCCTGAGGCTCGGCTGCCTCGGCCGGATCGGATAGGTGGGTAATGATTTATCCAGGTTTCCTTAGGGATTAAAGGGGATAATGTGGGAGGGCCGCTGCTTGGTGGCCCCCCACCCCGCCCCACCCCCGGTTTTTTTGTTTGTTTCTTTCTTCCTTTGGGAGCAGGATGCAGGTCCAGGAAGCCTCAATTTGTTAGTCAAACGAACACTGGGAGACACAGCCCCTCTCCTAGCCTGATCGCTGTGTAGAAAGCAAGGCCTTCTGACCCTGCTCCATATCTTTAAAAAGTTTACTTTACCTGGGCAAACACCAGGTATCAAAGAGACAAATATGAGAAACACAAAAGCTTAGTAAATCCAGGTGGAAGTTAATTAGCCTTAACTGAAGTCATTGGGTGGTGGGTGGTGGCGGTTCCAGTGAAAGGCAGTGACGCTGTCCTGTGCGGGACGGGGCCCTCCTGTAACGGCAGGGCCACGGGGGTGCCTGATGCCAGTGACCTTGAACTTCGCCTCCAGGGCTTGGACCCAACTGGCCTTTACCTGAACCAGGAGGAGGCGGGCGCTGGACTGCCTTGGAGGTAGCCTCCCTCCCTACCTCTTCCCTCCCTCCTCTTTCCCTCCTCGCCCCTCCCTCCCTCACCCTCCCTCCTTCTCTTCCTCCCTCCCACCCTTTTCCTTCCCCCCACCCCCCTCCCCCACTCCCCCCCTCCCTCCCTCCCTTCCTCCTTCTGAAACACCCACTGTGCACCTGCTGTCCGCCGGGCGCCCTGCCTGCCGGTGTTAAAGCACTTGTTTGGGGGAGTTTGAGTCTTACACTGTCACGTGCAGGGTCTCCCGACCCGGAAGCAGTAGCCTGGCTCTTTCTGCCCTGGTGGGAGGGAGGGTCACCCGAGGGCTCACCCAGGGCAGGGCCACCCCCCAGGAAGGGTCATTCCGGCAGGAGGCCGCTGCCCCCCGCTAAGCCCTGCAGCGTGAGCCCGGGGGCCGCGCGGTGGCTCTGCACAGGGGCCAGCCTGGGGCTTCTGGGTCACTGGGGACGACTCTTCCCAATGAGCTGTTGGCCTGTCCGTGTCCTCCAGGAGAGCAGAGGCTCCCCGAGGGCAGGCCGATGGCCAGCTTCCTGTTCTCCCGCCCCAACCTGGCCATGGCAGGCCCTGTCTCGTGGCAGGTCCCCTAGAAGCAGAGCTCGAGACGGGGTTCCTGCACAGGGTTCTCTCTCAGCAGGAATCGGGAGGGAGCTAGGTGGGGACCAGCTCAGCTAAAATGTGGCTTCGACTGAAGTCCAAGCGCAGCCTGGTTCTCCCCGTCGCCCTGGAGGCTTCTGGAACACGAGTGGCTCCCAGAGTCCAGCTGCCTGGCGCAAGGGGCCAGCTCCTGTACTCCTGCGTGTCCGCACTGGAGCCCGGCCCGGGAAGTGGGTGAAGCTCCCGGGTGTTTCCAGGGGATGCAGGCAGCTGTCAGGAGTGGGGTACAGCTGTCAGGAGCAGGGTACAGCTATGTCAGGAGTGGGGTGCAGCTGTGTCAGGAGTGGGGTGCAGCTGAGTCAGAAGCAGGATGCAGCTGTGTCAGAAGCGGGGTGCAGCTGTGTCAGGAGCGGGGTGCAGCTGTATTAGAAGCGGGGTGCAGCTGTGTCAGGAGCGGGTGCAGCTGTGTCAGGAGCAGGGTGCAGGTGTGTCAGGAGCGTGGTGCAGCTGTGTCAGGAGCCACTGACAGCACCTGGGGAGGGACTAGCTGGGCAGGGGGGCACCAGCAGCACCGGGTGAGTGTTTGTTGAGTGAATGTGTGTTGATAAATAACAGTCAGACAAAAGTAGCTGCCATTTTGTGCATTCCCTCTGTGCAAAGCACCAAGCTCTGGCCTTTACTCCTTCGGTCTGTAAAGGTGTCCTCCGCGGGCGTCACCAACTTCCCAGATGAAGAAATCCCTCCCCGGCACAGCGGGGTGACGTGTCCAGGATTCACAGCCACACCACGGCTCCAACCCAGCTCAACTTCCTCTGTCGCCAGGTGGCACACATGCACTTTCAAGTTTGTGAAGCGCTAGATTAGAAAAAGGACACTGAGATCTCCCTCTCTCTCTTTTAAAAACAGCTTTCATCTGTGTTCTTTCCTTTTACCAGCTGACTTCTGGGAGATCTGGGCCTGTGCTAACCTGCAAGGCTGTTGTCCAGCAAGAGCATTTAAGCAACGCCTTGGTCAAACACAGCCTCCTCCCAAGCAACTTTTGCCTCCCCTTTGCCAGCATCTCTCCTTGACCACCAGGCAGGGCCAACAGCGTCAGGTTTACTTCTTCTCTGGTTGGAGCAGATAAAGTCCTTGGCAGTAGGGAGTCTGGATCCAGGAGAGAACCAGCCCTGGTATTGCCGGCCTGCCCACGGCAGCTGCCCGCTGTGCCACCCCCCCTTCACCCATGGAAACATCCAGGTCAATACTTCCTCGCCGCTTTCGTAGGTCCCGGGCCACCGCGGTATTTGTCCAAATTAGAGTCCGTTTACTTTGCAAACCACACTCAAGCTCTCCTCGACACCGAGCAGCTGCTCCCCTGACGTCCCCACCGGGGTCCCTGTTTGCACTGTGTGTTGTCAGCAAACACGCCGCCTTGAGCAAGCCTCGGGGAGCACTTTCCACCCGGGGGAGCGGCAGGCTCCCGCAGGTGCTGCTGGCTGCTGCTTCACAGGCACTTTCCTTGGTGCATGGGTTCAAAAAAAAAAATTACACCTAGAAATAAAGCATTTACACCAAAGCATATATAAACCTGTGTATACAGTGTAATGACAGTAATACATGTGCCCTGCCATGACCCTGCTGTCCCAGACCGTCCTCTTTCTTGCTAGGAAGTCTAGCCTGGGGTGGGGAATAAGGCAGACCTGCTGCGAGCCCGCCCGGTTCAGACCGTGGTTCCCCGCAGGTGGCTAGTGCGCACTGCACCTCAGTTTCCTCACCTGTAAAATGGGGATAATGATCCTGTTGGGAGGATTAAGTAAATTAATAGACATAAGGTCCCTAGAACACATAAGGGTCAACCAAGAAGAAGAAGGGTCTGGCACACGATGAACTCTTGCTGGACATCCGTGCTTGCTTGTCTTCCTGCCGAAAGCGCTGGGCGCGAGGGTGTGGTGGACGCGGCCTGCCGTCATGTCCAGCGGAAGGACGTGAACTTGGGACCAGGGGTGCTTGTCAGCGTTTCCACTCAGCAGGCTGCTTCTGGTCTCCTTTTCTTTGCAGGCAGCCCTGTGGGTCACCCCCCAGGCCCATCCAGCCCAGGCACCATCTGATTTTTCTTCTGAGTTGACTCGTTGTAGAAATTTAAAATTAGCCAGACCAGTCCGGAAATATTTACTTATATACCCCATTATTCTTAAATTTGCATCGCTATTTGAGGAAAGCGTGGGCGGTTTACAAAGGGTTTTCTTGTACACTATTTTATTCCAGCTTAGAAGTGACAGACAAATATTTAGAGCTGAGCTGAGAGCCATGAGGCCCTTGCATGGGTAGAATGTCAGGCAATGCCTTCCACAGCCACACTGCTTTAATCAACAGCAAGATAAAGTGGGATTTATGAAATAAGGCCAACAAGGACTGCAAGCTCCCCCTTAGGCTCACACTGCCTGCACAGCTGACAAGCTGCCTTGATTGGCCATTTGTCAGACCCCTGGCCTTCTTTCCCCTCTGCCACAGAGGCCTTCTGTGAGCCACCACCCCAGCCCGAGGCGTGCCCTGCGCTGGCCAGCGAGGGATCCAGAAAAACCTCAGAGAGTCTTCTATGGAAGGACGTGGAAGGCTACAGGATTTGCCGGCCATCAATAGGGCGTCACACCCCAGGCTCCACGCCCAGCCCTGGACACTCTGGTGCCTGCAAGTGCCATTTCCTGGCAAAGGTGAAGAAAGGGTTAGTTTCCTCCAGCCGTTGCTGAGCCAATCAGCTGCTTGACCCTGCAAGCAAACAAACACCCGCACCCTCCTGCGCCCATCGCCCATCGGGGTGTGTCTCCCCGACCCACCCTGGCCCAGCCTCATGCAGGTGGGGTCAGCAGCTCCTGCGAGCCTCCCTTTGTGTCCGATGGCTTGAGGGATCCTTAGGCTCGTAAAGTACAGAAAAAACAGCACCGCCCCACACACTTCTGCTCTCGGGAATCAGCAGCAGGGTCCTTCCTCGACTCCCCGCTAGGCGGTCCTAGCAGTAGGGGCCGCTGTGTAGCCACCCAGCACCTTCCCAGGGCTCCACCACCTGCCCCTTACCTGGACGCGACACCTGGAAAGAAACAACACTTTTCACAATATCTTTTCTCATTGAAATCATCAACCGCTATTTCTTTAGTGCTGACGTGACCACTGAATATTGTCATTTGGGTCTAAATCACTAAGCGATATTGCCACCAACTCTACGCTCTGCATTCCCTGAGTCGGTTTGAAAACTAATCTTTTTCTACAAACCATGTTTAGAACATGAAGTTTTAATTGTGTGTATGTGTTTACTGCTAATAAAACGAAAATATCATATAAACAAAATATCTTATGACCCTATTATTTTAACCTACGCCAAAAAAAAAAAAGAATGTTTTTACGCTGGAAGAAGAGAAATCTTTATATCAATAACATTAAAAAAAAAAAAAGCTGTCTGGCCAAGAGGGACAGATGCATTCAGTGACGCACAAAAGAATGTCCGCAGAAATGAAAAAATTAAAGAGTGAGTGGGAAAGGGCTGCCTCAGCTGTAAACCGCCCTGGTAATAGCACGGGCTAAGACAAAGGCAGCCCCTGACCACCTGGACGGGACCCGCAGCCCTCCCACAGCTCGCCACCAGGGGGCGCAACCCTTCTCTCCTTCAATTCCCTCTCCTACGTCCCCTCCCTCCCTCGCCCCACTCACCCCCATCCTCCTCCCCGCAAAAGGATTCCACTTCCTCGGTCCCCATGGACTACGATCTCGCCATTAGGGCAGAAGGGAAGAGCCCACCAGCCACTGCAGTGAAATTGTCTCGCGTCCTCCTGCCAGCTTCGTCTGTGCGTGCCTGAGACTTGGCACCGTGCAGCGAGGTGATGCAGGCTGCTCCGGGCAGCGCACCAAGGACCCACCGCTGATGGATTTGCAAAGTTTAAAATCACACGAAAGGGGCTGTTACCAAGTTCCATTATACCTTTCTTTCTTTCTTTTTTTTTTTTTTTGCATTTGCTTTTAAAACCCTTTTTAATTTATCACGACGCAAAAGAACACTTGGCAGTAAGTCAAGCCTCTCAAGAAATAATCTAACCCTATTTTATATGTTAAAATTTAGCTATTATGCATAATATATTATTCTGTATTATATGTTTAAACTCATTTCAAGTTCGTACTAAACTATATAAATTGTATATTACTGACCCCATTTTTCAGATAAGGGGACTGAGTTTCACACAAATAGTAATGGCATTGAAAACCACGAGGCGTGAATATGAATGTTTATTTAGAATAAGAGAAAAAAAATCACAAAATCACAAATTTTAAAAACCTGACAAATATAAAAATCTTAAATTCCAGAAAAATACTGTAATATATAGATTATTTATTTGTTTTTCTTTTCATGGGCAGGCACTAGGAATCGAACCCGGGTCTCCCGCATGGCAGGCGAGAACTCTGCCTGCTGAGCCACTGCAACCCACCTGAAAACACTGTAGTATTTTAATTAGCTAATAAACTTCTATATGATCCTATTTTTAAATTTCATACGTTTTAATCTTCTCCTCACATGCCAATGATTTTGTAATATCATTTTTTTAAACTTTTTAAAAGTTTAAAACTTTTATACTATAACATATATACAAAGCAAAGAAATAAAAAAGCAACAGTTTTCAAAGCACTCTTCAAAAAGTGGTTATGGGACAGATCCCAGAGTTTGTCATCGGCTACCATACAATTCTCTTCTATTTTTCCTTCTAGCTGCTCCAGAATATAGGAGGCTAGAGGGCTTAAATACTTTTTTATCATCACAATCGACTTCTTTTTTCTTCTTTTTTTGTGAACAATAACATATATACAAAAAAGCTATAAATTTCAAAACACAGCACTACAATTAGTTGTAGAACATATTTCTAACTTTGACATGGGTTACAATTTCACAAGTTTAGGTTTTTACTTCTAGCTACTCTAAAATACTGAAGATTAAAGGAGGTATAAATTTAATGATTCAGCATTTATATTCATTTAAGTCCTATCTTCTCTGTATAACTGCACCATCACCTTTGATCTTTCCATATCTCTCTTTGGGGTTGTTTGGGTTACAGCAATTCTAAATTTTTTATATTGGAAGGGTCTGTCACTAATATGGGGTAGGGAGATGGAACTATCTGATGTTCTGGAGAGGCTGCGCTAGATCTGGACCAGGGACCCATCTGGAGGTTGTACGTTTCTGGAAAGTTGCTCTAGTGCCTGGAACCCTTGTGGAACCTTATAAATTGTCCTAGGTGTTCTTTAAGATTGGCTGGAATGGTCTAGGTTGGGGGTTGGCAGGCTACAATAGGTAGCAAGGTCTACCTGAAGCTTGTGTAAGAGCAACCTCCAGAGTAGCCTCTCAACTCTATTTGAACTCACTCTGCCACTGATACTTTATTAATTACATTTCTTTTCCCCTTTTTGGTCAGGATGTAATTGTTGATCCCATGGTGCCAGGTCTGGATTCATCCCTGGGAGTCGTCTCCTACTTTGCCAGGGAGACTTTCACACCTGGATGTCATGTCCCATGTAGTGGGGCAGGCAATGATTTCACTTGCAGAGTTGGGCTTAGAGAGACTGAGGCCACATCTGAGCAACAACAGAGGTCCTCCAGAAGTAACTCTTAGATATGTCTATAGGTAGTCTAAGCTTCTCCAGTACCTACATAAGCTTCACAAGAGTAAGCCCCATGATCAAGGGCATGTAATATCATTTTTTAAAGCAGATACTCCAGTCTTTCCCACAGCTTGGTGGTTGGAATTCATAAAGTATATGACACTATGCAGACCCATTCACCATGTATGATAACTGCTTCAGGGCTGTTATCATACCTACAGACACAGCAATCCCAATAGACACTTGATTTCCATAAAAAAATGTGTATGCTGCATTCATATTTCTATTTCTTGCATGGTTGTATATATTCCTCATAAGAGAGAATTTCTGTTTTGGCTCAGCATTGCCAAAAACCAAATTCTCCATTGAAAATTATACATGCTGAAAGATTGGAAGGAGTTTCCAACTTCGTGTCATGACGCTGCAAGAATCAGAGCGGTGGGCAATGGAAATGTCCATGGAAGCCATTCCTACACCAGGACAGCGAGTCATAACTAAACTGTACACAGAAGTGGGTGTCAACCCCTTAAGTATGTCTCACCAACCCTCATTAAACACATCTTTACTCGATTTCCCCAAGCAGGACCCCCCAAATGCCAGTGATCAGACCACTCCAATTCCACTGACACTGGGGCAACGTGAAGGGTCTTTAACTTACTGATTAAGAACAATTTTTTCTACCTCAAGCTCATGAAGATACTTTCCTCTGTTTTCTTCTAGAAACTCTATTGTTTTATCTTTCACATTTAGGCCATTGATCCATCTGGAATTGATTTTTATATATGGAGTCAGACAAAGGGGCCAAGAGCTATTCTTTTTTTTTTTTTTTTTATGGATAATCCCTTGTTCTGACAATGAATGTTGAGAAGGCCATCCTTTCCCGTCTCCTCTGTACTGGACTTTTGTCATCAGTCCTGCGTCTGTGTGTCTGGATACATCTCTGGACTCTTTATTCTGCCCATTGGCTATTTTTCTGTGCTTGCATCAGTAGCATATTGCCTTAATTGTTTACTGTACCTTTAAAATAAGTCATGATGTCCATACTGTAGAACCCCAAATTTTGTTCTTCTTTAAGACTGTCTTAGCTGTTCTTGGGCCTTTGTAATTTCACAGGCATTTTAGACACAGACTGCCAATTTCTAAATAATAATAATAATAATAAGCTGCTGGCATTTTTATTTGGATTGTGCTGAATCTGTAGGTCAATTTGGGGAGTAAGCTGTTTAGTCATTCTAAGTCCTGCTTTCCTCTCCTGGAAAAATAGGACAAAAATATTGAGCTATCATGAGGATTGCATGAGATGAGGTATTCATAGACTTTAAAAAAAAAAGCTACCAAAATGCTGGATTTTATTATAAAAAGAGAAATGACAGGAACAAAATAGGCTTTAAATGGGCTTTAGAAAGGGCAGAGATACTTTGGACTGCTGTCGAGGTCCCCACCCGGCTCTGGGGTTCCCCACTGGGCCGTGAGAACCTCCACTGGGGCTCTTTCCTTCACGCTGGCTTTTAACCCAGAGGCTGGAATTCAGCGAAGTAAAGTAGGGCAGGTGAGATTTGCCTCCACCATCCCAGCTCATTCTCAGTGCCATCTTCTCTTACAATGATTGTTCATGCGTTTGCCTTCTCTGTCTTTACCTCTTAGCCTGGAAGCTCTGAGAAGAGAATGACAGGATGCATTTATTTTCCCAACACTCTGTGTCGGGTACAGTTTGGAGTTGCCAATTGTTTTATGCTGTGTGGGATGAAACACACCTGGAGGTGAAATGGCCAGGCACCACAACAGGGAAAAAGGCATTAAGCCCAAGCAGTCACTGAAATTCATGAACAGATACTCTTGCCGCAGAGGCATCCACAGGCTGCAAGAAGACGAAGAAACTGCACTTTGACAGCCTCTCCTTTCCACGGGTCCCTGCCTCCTTCCCCTCTCCCGGTCCCCCAGGCTCTGTCCGCACACCCCCCGGGGAGGAGCCCCCACTGCGCAGGGTCAACGGCCAGCGGGACGGTGACCTTACCCAGGTGGCCTTTCTCCCTAGTGCCGAGCAGACCCCAGGTGAGGCCGGGAGCCTCGAGCACTTGCAGCTCCTTCAGCACCCCTCCTGGTTCCAGGACACCCGGAAAGCAGCTGGGAGGGGAGCTCACGACTCGGAAACAGCAGCAGAGGGGTTGACGGCTGGAGAGGTGAGCTTGTTTCCCCGCCGCCCTCTGGGGCCTGGGGGCAGGGTCTGGGGTTGGTGGGACAGGGCCGGGCCGCCTGGGGAGGCCTGGAGCCCTCCACGCTGGGGTGGACCTGCAGGGGCTGCACAGACACCGTGATCCGATGCTCTACCCCAAGGGGCGCTCCGGGAGGGCTGAAGGGCCGGCCGCGCGCCCCCAGGCCTCTTCCTTTTCTCTTCCCGGCACAGCTGGGGCTGGGGCTCCACAGGCTCTGCTGGAGATGCTGGGCAGGTGAGCCCCCCGAGGGCTTCCGAAGATGCCCCTCCCACTCCCAGGGAGGGACAAGCTCCAGCCTGGCCCGGGCCACCCCCACCCCACCCCGCTGCAGCCACCACAGCCCCCGCAGCCCTCGGGCACCAGCTGCTCTGGGCGGGAGCCCCCCTCCCTGCTCGGCGGCGGGCGGGGGGGGGGGAGGGGGGCTGTCCTAAAAGACTCGGGGTACCTGGTGGGGGGGGCGGGCGGGAGGAAGGAAGAGAGCCGAGAAAATCAGACAAAGGAAGCCCTCCATAAACCCGCAGCCTGCCTGTAATAACCAGGGCCCTTTGTTTACAGCTGGTTTAAACAAGTCGTGAGCCCTTGGAAGGGGAGGTCATAAACCCCAGCGAAAATAAAAGTGTTTACAGCCGGGGTGGGGAGACGGAGGTACCCGCCCTTCACTTGGCCGGGATCAGTGGGGGGGCGGGGGGTGGATGGTGGGCCGGGTGTCCTCGCCTTCCCTCAGGGAACTGGCCTCCTCTGGGGTGGGAGTCCGCCCCCACATCACAGGCTCAAACCCCAGGAGGGGTCGCCTGTCCCCCACCTGGCGGCGGGGGGGCGACCCCACACTCCAACCTGTGGGAGAAGGTAGGGTTGCTGCCTCTGTAACATCTGGAGATAAATCGCCCGAGGCTGGGAGGTCTTTTCCAGACTGCAAATTCCTTTCTAAGGGACCAAAGGGGGTTACACTAATAAGGGGCTTGAAGGCAGTTTTTTCTCTAAGAAATGCCTCTGTGGCCCACTTATCTGTCTGGGAAGGTGGACGGAGGGAGGGTTTCCCTAAGGAGCCACATTCCTCAGGGAAGCTTCCTGCAGCAGGCAGCATCTTAGGGTCATTCATTCATTCTGGAAACTTAACGGACACCCACTCCCACCAGGCAGCCAGGACCGGCTTGGGGGATGAATAAGACACGGTCCCTAAAAGTAGGACAAGTTGGGGATGGTTGACCACAGGCTTTCAGAGTGTGCACACACATGCATACTCATGTTTTTAAAAAGATAAATTCTCCCCAAGAATATATGTATCCATGTAAGGCAATATCCCAAGAGAGCCATGGTGCCAAGTAAAGATACAAAATGTGACCCGTGGCAGCAAGTTGTGCTGATGACATAGTGTATGATTTGCTGTGCTCAGAAGGAAAGGTTGGCAGACTTTGTTGCAAAAAGCACACCAGGATTACCCCTGTGCTAATAAGGAAAGTGAGCTGGCAGATGCAATGGGAAAATCCAGCAGGTCCTGTCCCCCCTTACAGCGTGTGCCCCTTAACGCTGCCTTGCAACGTTTGTTCACCAGGGAACGATGCCTCCGGAAGACAGGAGCCCCCTGAAACCTTCTTCTGAACCCCGTGGGTGTTTCCTAGATTCCAGGATCAGCCTTGCCAGGTAGAGATCAGCTTGGTTCTGTCGGAGAACAGGTAAGAAAATTCACGAAGAAGCCTGCTCAGTCTTTAAAATATCTTTATTTTCCAGAATTAGTTTGATTTCAAACAAATTCTAGGCTAAGCCTGGCCACTCTGGTGGCCTCCCTAGGATTTCCTTGTTTGTAAAACAGGCTAATGTTTGATTTCTGAGTTGCACCTGGTAACCACAGAACAGCACAAAGTAAGGAAGTGGCTGATGCATCATTCTGGAAGGAGTCACACGGGCTCACCTTTAGGACGCACTGACCACCCTCCCAGCACTGGCTCCTGGTGCCAGTGGCGGGGTCTCTCCAGGTCGCTGCCCCGGAGCCCAGCTCCCCGGGGGAAGAGCCCGAGACCGGCTGCCCTCTGCACTCCTGCTGCTCCTTCCCTCATGGTGCCTCCCGCGATGGTTTTGCGATGGGGACACTGGGTCCCATGGGGGCTGTTGAGTGGCCAGAGAGCGGGTCCTTGTACCGTGACACGGGGTGAGGAAGTAACAACCGAGCGGTGCCCGCCCAGCTGGGGAGCTCTTAAGAGAAAGGGATCCTGCCTCCTGGGTACCAAGAAAAATAAACATTGTATAAGCGAGAAGACACCGTGCAGGGAAAGGGCCGGGGCTGTGAAATCAGATGTGTTGGCTTCGAATCCCTCTCTGCAGCTTCATCATTGGACAAGTTAAGCAACTTGTAGTGAAGCATTTTGCCGCGGTGCGTGTCACTGAATGGAGGCACTCTTCCCAGAGAACTGACAGGGGTGGGTGGGGTGGGGTGGGGGGGGGGGACTGGGGGGCGGGGACCAGGACGAGCAGATCTGGGGAGAGCCTGACAAGCTCAGTCAACTTCCCCCCACCTTCGCAGGGTGGATTCTTTCCTACAGGGTGGGGATGGGGGCGGGTGGGGGCCCCAGCCTACTGGTGGGTGCGCAGAGATGGGAGAGGGGCCTCCCGTGGGAAGGTGAGGTTCTTGGTCTCCTCCTGTCTGTTCTTCCGGTTGGGGCTGCTGCTGGCTTCTTCCTCTGTGGTCTTCTCTGACTCTTGGCTTCTGGTTTCTTCTCTTTATAGGGCCTCCAGTAATACAGATTAAGGCCACCTGATTCCATTGGATCACACCTTGACGAATGATTTCTTCAAAAGGTCCTATTTACAAGCACAGTGACACAGATTAAGAGCTTGTTTTTGCTGGAGCACATAATTCAGTCTACCACGGGTGGAGAAATCTATTCGCCCAGTGTGTGTGGGGCGGTCCAACAGTCAGGCCCCCCACAGCTCCCTGACCCCTGGCTTCCTAAGTAAGGTTGTTACATATTCCTTGGGGCATGTATCTGGTGGGGTGCTGTGCCAGCAGAGGGGGTGGGTGGCAAGAAACCAGATGAGAACTGTGGCATAGCTTCCCGAAGGGTGAGTCCCAATCAAAGATTTTTTTTTTTAAATACTATTCAGTACTGGATCTGACAATGGAATGATTCACATTAGTTTCCAACTGAAAACAAAAGACCTGATTTGCTTTCCTAACAAATCAGTCAAAGATTTTTAAAATCACATTTCGATTCTGTTTTCATTATGGCACGTGACCTAAGTTTTCTTCTAAACCAAACAAATATATTACAGGGTAGAATGCAACATTTATGTGCGTGTTAAACATAAAATATAAAGAAACATTAACTTTGCGTGGACTTCTAACTCCTGCATCCAAACTGCCCTGTATCACCCCAGCGCCCTTGGACTTTGAGTCCGAACAATTAGCCAATCAACAATGGGTCCCTTATGCATCACAGGACATAGTCACACTGTCAGTGATCAAAGACAGAAACATAGGAAGTGTGCTCAGCAAGGGCCGAATGGTGTGAGAAGCTTTATAACTGCACAGGAATTCAGAGAGCAAGGGATCTGGGGGACCAGGGAATCCCAAGAGACCTGAACAGGTGGAGAGGAGGGAGGGGCTCTTGGAAGGGGAGTGCAGCATGGCTGAAGGGCTGCAGGTGGCTTCACCTGGCCAGTGTGTGGATGGGACAAGAAGGGGGCAGGCTGGGGGCTAAGGAGGGTTTGGAAAGCTGGGCTTGGAGATCGGATTAGATGAGGGAGACAGTGGGGTCCCTGGAAGGGAGCATGGCCTCTGGAGCAGATTGCTGGGTTCAAAGCTCAGTTCTGCACTTTCTAGCTGGATAATCCTGAATTCTTTATTCATAAAATAGTACCTAAAATGTAGATTTGCTGTGAGCCCAAAGAGTTAACAACGTGTATAAGCGCTCAGAAATGTGCTTATGTGGTTTACACACTGTCCTTTCTCCCTCCCACCCCAGGAAGCAGGGGAGCAGCCCCAGGGAGCCAAAGACAGGGCAGAGTGCAGAGAGGGCAAGGCGGGAGCTTTAGGGATGTCTCGTTTTTTATATATTTAGCCTAAATTACCCGATACACCATTTGCTATCTTCATAGCCCCTTCTAAGTCCTGTGCCACGTGGCCACAGCGACGCTGGTGGTCACAGACAAAGACCCTCCCCTGGTTTCATGGCATCCACCTGTGTGAGAGAGTCTGAGGGGTCTGGGGAGGAGAGGGGCAAGCAGGGCATCTCGGGTTACATGCCATCTCTTGTCCCCTGGACCTCAGCCCTGCCCTGCCTTGACAGGGGTTGCAGCCCAGGGTGAGTGGGCGGGGGCCCCACGCCTCAGCGCTCTCAGGCACACCTGGCCAGTCTGGCGGCCACAGAGGGGGGCGCCCTCCAGCCCCCGGGAGCTGCCACCTCAGGCCAGGCTGGCCCTGGGACAGACCAGCTCCTGCGCAGTCTGAGTAACTATGCTAGGACAGAGCATCTTGGAGGAGTCTGTTGTTTGGAAGATTTTTAACATACACGTCTCAGCTGCAGTAACACCAGCTCTTTTTTTTTTTTTTTTAAAGAAAAGGGGACATGTGCTTTGGGTTCTTGGACATAAATCTCCCATCACTTAAGGTAAGCCCAACAACAGATGGCCGAGATGCGTGGTCGGGTGTGGGGACATTTATTAAATCACAGGGGGAAAGTCTTTTTCCCTTCCTGCTGGGCTGTTATGAAACGGGGGCACAGACAGAAGAGGCCAGAGGATCAGAGTTCTCGGGCCCGCAGGGTCTTCACCATGTGGCCTAGTGGCTTTGTCACGCGGCACGTGTGTGTGTGCGCGCGCGTGTGCATGTGAGAGAGAGAGAGGTGGGAGGGGGCAGGATGCACTGCAGGGAGCTGCTAGAGCAGAGTGCAATTTCTAGCAGGAAAAAGACCCTCAGCCGTTGCTCTGGGTGTTTGGCGTCCCCTTTACTCCTAAGGCGACTCTGTTCTCCTTGGCCTCATCGGCAATCTGCTCTGGTATCTAAACAGAACCTCAGCGACTCAGCTGGCCTGGCATTCCTATGATTTACAGATCTGTTATCTCTGGATTAGAAGATGCCACATGGTCTTTCCATCCTGCCGCCCCACCCGCCGCACACCTGAGGCCGCGGCCCCTTCTCCGTGCACCCTCCAGCGATGGGCCGGGGCCAGGCGCCCTGCGGTGGGGGGGGGGGGGAGCACGGACCACCCTGCAGCTCCCCCTGAGCTGCTCTTCCTGGGGCTGCTGTCTGCCTGGGTGGAGGAGGGAGAGCCGTGAGTGGGGCAGATGGAAGCCTCAGTGTGCAAACTAAAGAAACAGTGGAATGAGCCCTGGTCCACCCATCATGCAGCTTCAACACTTTTGTTAAATTTTGTTTCTGATTCTCACGCCCCACTCCCCTCTCCACCCCAACCATCTGAGTTATTATGAAGCAAATCCCTGGCATCTCATCATCCATATATATTTCAATAAGAATTTCTAAAGGATAAAAATTCTTAAAAATCATAAACAAACTATTATTATTAACTCACCTAAAAAGTTAGCAATGATTCCATAATATCATTCAAATGTCCAGTCACTGTCACATTGTTTTGATTGCCTAATAAATGTTTTCCCATTTGCTTGTCTGAATTGGGATCCAAATAAGATCTGTGATTGGGATCCGTCTCTTGAGTGTCTTTTAATCTATAAATCCACACCCCTGCCCTCACCCTCCCTGTCTTGAAGAAACTGAATCATTAGAGTTTACTGCAGGATGAATTCTGCTGGTAGAACTCTTGTGGCATCGTTTTCTTTTCTTTCGCATGGAGCAGGCACCGGGAACCGAACCTGGGTCTCCGGCACGGCAGGCGAGGAGAACTCTGCCTGCTGAGCCACCGTGGCCCGCCCCGTGGTGTCTTTTAATAGGTTCTTTTGTCCCTGACATTCCCAGATCTACAGCCTTGCTCAGGTGTGTGCATGCACATGATGTGCATGTGGGTGTATGTGTGTAAGCAGACTGCGTCATAGGCGATCAAGTGTCCTTTCATGAAGAAGTACATGACATCGCTTTTTGCTCTGTGTTAAAACTGTTGGTGATTATTACCTCCATTCATTAACTTACTTGGGCTTACAAAATGCTGATATTCTAATTCTTCTTGTATCCATTTAGGTGGAATATCAAGAAAAACATTTCTCATCAAACCTTGGTGAGCTTGAAGCGCAGACCATATAGGAAATGAAGGACAAATGCTTCTTCTTTCCCTTGATTTACCAGTTCTCAAAATTCTATAAACATTTGTCACTTCAGCACCATCCAAACATAACCAGTGAGTTGCTGTTGTTATGTGGGTTTTTGGATCACGGGATTTCACGCATCTGACAGGTTTCGATGCATGGTGGTTTTCATCCTCATTAGTGTTCAGATTATCCCGTCTTTAGCCAACAAGAGCCTCTCCCTGGCTCCGGGTCCTTTCCTTTGACGCCACCTGAGGAGACTCCGAGCTTCTTTGTTTTCTGGCAGAAAATGCACCACAATCAGCCATTTCTCAGAGGATTCCTGTTTCCTCTTCGTGGGAAATGCAACAGTCCTGTGTGCAGGGAAGGCCGGTTACTGCTAGATGGGCCTTATTTTCCAGGCCTTGTCAATAACTAGAAAATATGCATTAGTTTTTAACCATTAAAATCCTCCTAAACTGATACTGATACTTCAGTTCCAACCCAAGGTTACAGGGTTTTACTGAACTTCGTGATCTTTTACCTTAAGTTCCTCGGGTCCCAGCATATTGCTCCTTTGATTTTTCCCACAGTGCACACAGACCAACAGTCTCAAAATAAGATGCCATCACAACCATCAACATATGAGCAGTTTCAGATGTTTTTATTTGTCAGTTCCTTTTGTTTTTAGGGTATAACCCAAGCATGTACAGCCAAATCACAGTTTTATGAAGTCACTTGGATTAGTTCCTTCTGGTATGGATGTACACTTTGGTTTATTTGTTTCATTTTACTTTCAATTTTTAGGAATTGCTTTTTTGATTTAATTTTGTTTTGTAATAATGTAAAATGTTTACTGGCCCCAAAGTAAAATCTGTAAAACTTGGTATCTTAAAAAAGACTACCTTTTATTTTTGCCTCCTTTGCCTTATTTCCTCCATCCTTCCCTCCCTCTAATTGGTGGGTATTTAAAATAATTATGCCTTATTCCTCCATTTTTAAATGTATACATGTTATGACATATTTATTGAAATATAATTCACATACCATAAAATTCACCCTTTTTAAACATACATAGATATCTTTGTTTAAACAGCAGCATGTAATAAAGACTTTTCTCTGCTTGCTTCTGGCCCTAACAGTATGCCCTAGAGTATACTCTAGGGTAGTGCATAGAAGTCTTCTCCCTTCATTTGCACAGCTGCATTGCATCAAAGTTCCACAATTTGTTTAACCAGTCCATTATTGACAGACATTTGGGTCATCTACCGATTTTTGCCATTACAAATAGTGCTACAAAAAATAAATAAATAAATAAAAATAAACATTGTGCATATATATATTTATATTTTGGCTCATGTACCTTGGAAGTAGATTTGTAGAAGTGAAATTTGCCTGATCAAAAGATAAAGGCATACATAATTTTTATAGATATTGCCAAATTCCCCTCCTACCATATGTAATTGAGTCAATTTTCCGTTTTTCTGCTCTGGTCCATTAGTCTGGGGGTCTATCCTTGAGCCAATATCAAACAGCTTGAATTATTGAAGCTTAAGAATATATTGTAATGTCTGGTGAGGCTGTCCCTTCTCTGTATTGTTGCTGTTTCCAATTTACCCTGTTGCAATGTATGGACTTTGTTTGGTCCCTGATTCAAACAAATCGTAAACAAACAAAAATGTTTGTGTCAAAAGCAAGGTATATCAGACCAATATACTATTAATGTGTATGTTGACCATTTCCCTCCTTATTGTTTTAGACAATGCCTACGCACTTTTAAAAAAATGTCTTTTTAAAATCATGCTAACTCCTCTGTATACTTTCAAACTTTTATGTCATTGCACTAGTTGGAAAGGATGTATGTACCCTAGAAAAGCCATATTTTAATCCTAATTCCATTTTGTAAAGGCAGCATTTCTTCTAGTCCCTATTCATTATTGTATGTTTGAAACTGTAATTAGATCATCTCCTTGGAGGGGTGATCTAATCAAGAGTGGCTGTTAAACTGGATTAGCTGGAGGCGTGTCTCTTTATTAGTTTCTGGAGTCCTATAAAAGAGGAAACATTTTGGAGAATGAGAGATTCAGAGAGAGCAGAGCAGAGTGACATAGCCACAAGAAGCAGAGCCCACCAGCCACCCACCTTTGGAGATGAAGAAGGAAAACGCCTCCCGAGGAGCTTCATGAAACAGGAAGCCAGGAGAAGAAGGTAGCAAACGATGCTGTTTTCTCCATGTGCCTTTCCAGATGAGAGAGAAACCCTGACTGTGTTCGCCATGTGCCTTCTCACTTGAGAGAGAAACCCTGAACTTCATCGGCTTTCTTGAACCAAGGTATCTTTCCGTGGATGCCTTAGATTGGACATTTCTATAGACTTGTTTTACTTGGGACATTTTCTCAGTCTTGCTGCAAAAAAAATGACAATACTGCAGCCTGTCACCCTCTGTTGATTGCTGGGTAGAAGACAAGGAGGATGTATCCTCATAAACACTTTCTTTTGCTTATTAGGAGTTAGCACTTCTCCACTTATTTTCAAAATTTAGGAGATTATGTGGCAGAGAACTGTAAACTAGAAACTTATTAAATTTCCCTTTTTAAAAGTCATTCATTCTGGTATATTGCATTCCGGCAGCCAGCAAACTAGAACAGTCACCTTGATTAAATAAAGAAACAAACAAAAAAGCAAGGCAATGTCCATGTTCACTGTATATTTGATGAAATGAAGGAATTATAATTAGTTTTTTGCATTTGATAATAATAGTAAGCTATTTTTGGAATACTTCTATTTTTGAGGTACGTAGGGAAGTAGTCACAGATTAAGTATCATGATTTAGATTTGCTCCCAAATAATCCTGATGGGAGAGTGGGGGGAGGGAAGATACACATGAAACAAGATTGACCGTAAGTGGGTAATTACTGAAGCAGGGTAATGGGTACTTGGGGGTTCATTTTATCACTCTCTTTACATTTACGTATGTTTAAAATTTTCTATAATAAAAACTTAAAAAGGGGGGATTTAATTTCTAAAGGTTTTGACATTTGGAGCAGTCAAGACTTGGACCGGATTTGTAAGGGGCGGATACGTGGGAAAACTTGCAGTCAGAAGAGACTACAGTGGAAAGAAGTATTTGCAGTGGCTTCAGAGTACTAATATGGCTCAGGGCCAGAGGCCTTTGCAAATCATTTTCTTCATTAAACATTTACCTGAACCTGCACTATAGTCTTTTCTAGGGCTTAAAGACCCACTGTAGGTGTGCCCAGCTTTACACACCAGATGAGTCCTGAAAAGTTGAGTTTAAGTTTTTATTTTGTAACTGTTAACCTAGCATGTCGCTCAGAGTTTGTTTCTGGTGGCCCTTAAAAGTCTTAAGCATTTGGAAAGGACAAAATAAATGTCATAAATGCCACTTTTGTGGCACTTCCCTTATTTTCAAACATGCATTTTTAAAAAAGAAACTTTATAGAATGCAGACAACAGACCCCCTAATTTACTTTTCCACATTTTAGCACTTAGTAAGGTTTTGTTCAGTTTTTGCAAGCAGCATTCAGTGCTGCAGCCTGTCACCCTCTGTTGATTGCTGAGTAGAAGACAAGGAGGATGTATTCTCATAAGCACTTCTTTTTGCTTATTAGGAGTTAGCACTTCTCCAGTTGTTTTCCAAACTGAGGAGATCATGTGGGGAAAAAAATAGTACATATGGAACTAAATAGTTGGGGCTGGGGGAAATAGGAAACAAATATTTCACTATATACCCTTGCATTCCTTTAAATTTTGATTCTGGTACATGTATTACCTGTTAAACATTAGTAGAATGAACTGCTTTGAAAAATAGCTCAGTTGTGTTATTAACTGAAAGTAAATATATATATATATTGCATTTCTGTAGCTTGCTCTCATTTTTCAAACTCAGTGTTTGACCCAGAAATTCAGCTCCTGAAATACAGCCCCAGAAAACTGCATACACATGTACACCTGGGCGGACGCACACAAGAGTGTGCTCCAGGCTTGCTCTCAAAAGCCATACACAGGAAATAAGACAAAGTGCATCAGCCTTTAAACAGATAAACACACTGTTGAGTACTGATATATTGACAGCCATACAGTAATGAAAACAGATAAACTGCAACTACACGCAGTAACACAGATGACTATTACAAAAGTCATGTTGGTGAAAGAAAGTGAGTAAAACACAAATATTTAAACCATGTTGCTTAAGGGTGCATTGTAGCTGTTCAAGTAAAACGACACTAGGAATAGCGAAAAATAGAAACGTGCTTCCACAATCAATTATGAAGGATCTGATTATCATAGAAGATAGGATAGGGGTTACTTTGGTGGGGAGGGAGAAATAAATGGAAAGGAACTCCCAGAGACATCTGGTGTGCTGGAATGTTCTATTTATTGGCCTGGTTGGTGAATGTACAGGTAAGTAGGCAATGTAAAATTATTTATTGGTCTATACATTTGTTTATATGCATTTTTCTGGATATGTCTTATATTGCTCAATTAAGGAGGTTGAAATTTAAAGTTAATTATTGACTTAAAATTTTTTTAAGTTTTTTATAGCTTTTAAAAATTTTATGGGAAACATAATTTCCTTCATATTATCTATAGGTGAAAATATATAACTTATAAAATAGCCACTGTGGACATAATAGTAAAGTCACTAACTGCTGAATCATAGAACCCATAGTTACAGAGAGGATGTTGGGAAAACTAGAGAGATATAAAAGAAGTAAAGTATCTATTAAATGTGTTAACAGCAGTGCTTTTTGCTGAATTGCTAATTTGGAATACATCTGTGTGTCTAGGTTTCATAATTATTTGTAAATGGAGTACATAACATGGAGAAAATAATACCACATGGGGGCGAGGGATTTTTTTTTAAGGTATATTACTCTTTTTATATACACTTAGAATAAAACTCCTCTTTTGCAGTTGGATGAGTGTCTGTAGGACAGGGGAGCTGGGACTATTTTGAGTGATGAAATAACTTTACCATCATTGCAAACACTGCCAGAGGCGGTTATGGGCTTGCCTTGCTCTCAACCTCCAGTGGAGCCTTTCAAATAATTGGATTATCCCAGCCATCAGCCAGCTAAAACTCTAGATTTATCTATTTAACTCTACCACACCTATTAAAGTGTGGTATCGGCATGCTGGTCATTACAAAAGAGGTGTCCCTTGCCTGACCGGGTGCTGGTTTGGGAAATGAGTTGGGTGCTGGGTTTGAGAGGTCAGAGAAGCTCAGATATACAATGAGAGAGTAGATTCAAACATACAATGAAACAATCCCACATATTATCAGTTTAAATGACAATGACTCTGAGGAAAGAGAAGGACTGGAGCACCCATCTCTATTGCATGCCTGGTTCTGTGCTACTTGCCTTTATAGGCAAGCTCCTATATCTTCCAGAACCTTCTGCAAAGTATGTACAAACTGCAGAGGATGGACTGTTCTTTCCCATTTCAAAGCCAAGGAAACTGGGGTTCAGAGAGGTAAAGTAATCCACACAAAGAAAGTGGCAAATCCATGGGGGAAGTGTAAATTACAGTAAAAAAATATAAACTGTGATGCTAGACAAAATGTCAGAAAATGTAAATGCTTTAACCAATCTATTATTGATTAAAGACAAGGAACTTAGCTTAAGTAAATAAATATTCAAAAGATAATCCGTTGCAGTCTACCGGATTTCAAGTTTAATTTTACGTATTCCTATGTGACAAAGGTGAAGGGTGAGACTCAGAGATCACTGGAACAGAAGAGAGAATCTAAACACAGACCCACACAAAATGCACAACGAACTTTTGACAAGGGTGCAAAAGCAATTCAAAGGGGGAAGGAAAGCTGCTTCCAAACAGAAGGTGCTGGAGCAGTTGGACCTCCAAGAACAAAAAAGTGAACCCTGACCTAAGTCTCACACCTTTATATAAAAATTAACTCAAAATGGAGATTTCAAAATAGAATCAAAAGGTTATCTTGGAGGTTATTCTTATGCATTATATAGATATCACCTTTTTAGTTAAGGTATATTGGAGAGGCTGGAGGGAACTGCCTGAAAATGTAGAGCTGTGTTCCAGTAGCCATGCTTCTTGAAGATGATTGTATAATGATATAGCTTTCACAATGTGACTGTGTGATTGTGAAAACCTTGTGTCTGATGCTCCTTTTATCTACGGTATGGACAGATGAGTAAAATATATGGATTAAAAATAAATAATAGGGGGAACAAATGTTAAATTTAATAGATTGAAATGGTAGTGATCAATGAAAGGGAGTGACAAGGGGTATAAAAAATAGGAAACAAAGGCTAAAATACATTAGGTAGATGGAAATACTAGCAATCAACGAGAGGGAGGGGTAAGGGGTATGGTATGTATGAGTTTTTTTTCTTTTTCTGAATTGATGCAAATATTCTAAGAAATGATCATGGTGATGAGTATACAACTATGTGATGATACTGTGAGTTATTGATTATATATCAAGAATGGAATGATCATATGGTAAGAATGTTCATGCTTGTATGTTATGTTTTAAAAATTTTTTAATTAAAAAAATTAAGTCAAAATGAATCACGGACTTAAATGCAAAATGTAAAATTTTAGAACTTCTAGGGAAAAAAAAAACTTTGTGTTCTAGGGCTAGGGAAAGAGTTCTTAGATGACACCAAAAGCACATAAAAGGAAAAATGGGCAAATTGGACTTCATCAAAATTAAAAACTAGCTCTGTGAAAGGATGAAAATATGAGCTATAGATGGCGAGAAAATATTTGCAAACCACATATTCAACAAAGGAATAGTATCTAGAATATACAAAGAACTCTCAAAACTCAGTAGTAAAATACCAAACAATCCAATTAGAAAATGAGCAAAGATGATGAACAGACATTTCACTGAAAAGGATATACAGATGGCAGCTCAGCACGTGAAAAGATGTTCGATACATTAGACATGAGGGAAATGCAAATAAAAACCACTACGAGATACCACTTCACACTTCTCAGGCTAAAATTAAAAACAGCGACAGCTCCAAAAGCTGCCAAGGATGCAGAGAGACTGGATCATTCATGTAAGTGATCCAGTAAAATGGTACTGCCATTCTGGAACAGTTTGGCAATTTCTTAAAAAACTATGCATAATTTCCATATGATCCAGCATTTGCAATCCTCGGTCTTTATCCCAGAGAAATGAAGACTGCTGTCCACACAAACACCCATATACAAACGTTTGTAGCAGATTTATCCATTATAGTCAAAACCTGGAAACAACTCAGCTGTCCTTCAATGGATGAACGGGTAAACAAACTGCGGCACAACCAAACCATGGAATACAACTCAGCTATAAACAGGAACAAATCAATGGTATATGCAACAACCTGGAAGATATCCAGAGAATTACACCGAGTATAAAAAAGTCAATGCCCAAAGGTGACACACTATATTCCATTTACATAACATTCTCGAAATGACAAAATTATGGACGTAGAGGACAGATTAGTGGTTGCCAGGGCGAGAGGGAGGTTAGGTTCTGGAGGGAAGCAGGTGTGTCCTCAGAAGGACCTTCTCTGGTAAATGTCTTATCTTGTCTCTGCCATTTCCCTGGTCTTTTGGGGTTTCTACAGAGCATTAGTCTTGTACAACAGGTGTCTTTCATCAAAGGCTAATTTAAGGCTTTCGTCTCCGGTGACTTTATGAGCGGTCAGAGGGAAATTCCTATTGTTATCCAAAGGTTCAAATCAGCCCAAGGTCTTCAAAATTAAGGGTTAGAGCAACGAACAATGTTTACATAGAATTTTTCCCTGTCTAGTGCAGCAGGTCTAAAAGTGTTTGGTCTCAGGATCCCTTCACACTCTTAAAAATTACTGTGGACCCCCATGAATGTTTTGTTCAAGTGGGTTACATCTCTCCACATCTACTGCATTGGAAATGAAAACTAAGAGATTTTTCAAATATTTATTAATTAATTAAAGAATAATAATAATAAACCCTTTACATGTTAACGTAAACAACATATTTTTATAAAAAGTAATGATTTTTTTTCAAAACAACAAAACAGTAAAAAGAGTAACACTGCTTTTCTTTCTTTTTTCTTTTTTGGCCAATCTCTTTAATGTCTTGCTTTCTATTATGCAAATCTCTTTACCCCTGGGTTCTCAAGTCTGTTTCCATGCGTTGCCTGTGTTGAAGTAAGAGAATCCAGCCTCGCACAGATAGTTGGAAAAGGGAGGACCTCAGGGGACCCCGGAAATTTTCTCAGACTCGGGGGCTGCCCAGGTGATCCCGATCCTGGGAAAACGGGGGGTGGGGGGGGTGGGGGCGTTGGAAGCAGCGATGTAAAAGGAGAGTCCCGGTTAACTTTCCTTGTAACGAGCTTCGTCTTGCCTCCCCTTCCTCTTTATCTCGCATCTGCCGGCCCCTCCGGGCTCTGGCGGCCACGCGCTCAGCAGGCCCCGGCAGCACACGGACTCGGCGCGCCCGGGCAGCAGCGCAGACGGCGTCGTGCACCCCGGGAGCCAGAGAGAGGAGATGTTTACGACGCCCTCCTGCTCCCCCACCCCCATAAAAGTCGATTCAGGGAGACATTTAGGGAAGAAAGAGACAGAAGACAGATGCGTTTGCTTCCCCAGATGCGGAGGCGCTCCAATTGTTCTGCATATGTAATGACTTTTTATGGTTCCCTGCAAATGCCTCTTTTGACTTTTAAAAAGGTGTCAAAGCCAAACCTAGGGAGTTACCGAGAAGGGTTTGGGGATCTCGCTGGACGCCCCCGCCGGCCTCAACCTTCTACCAGAGGGTCTGGGATATGCAGCTGCGGCTTCCGCGTATTTCCATTTAAGACCACCTGCAGAAAGCAGTAGAGGCTTATTTTGGCAACAGATGCCTTTCCAGAAAAAGAGGATTTATATAATTATGGCAAAAAGAGATGAAATTAATGGAGAGAAAGGGATTCCCTGCTTTTAAAAAATGCAAATTAATAAATGCAGTCGTTTCAGAAGGACACATTTGATTTTAGTGACTGTCACCATTTAGGTTAAGTTGAGGAAGAAAATGTCCGAGCTAGCGAGGCTATCCCTGGCCACGTGCTTGTATTTTTATGAGCTTTCAGGGGTGCCACTCTGGCTGTGCAGGCAGCTGCTCGTCACTGTCCTCCCTTGAGTCCAGCACGCAGGATTGTCCATGTGCGCCGAAGACTCAATTTCAGAGAGATGGGAGAGCACTGGGTAGTCCACAGACCTGCTGCAATTGGTATTTCCCCCTCCGAGTCTGGAGCTGAGAAACGGATCCACGACAGATAGAAAAATGGCGAGACAGGGCAGAGTGCGTTAGCAGGTGCTTCCCATGCGTAGAAGTCACTCTCAGCCAGGGCCCAGGTAAATGCCATCTCATCTGCCATCTCGAGGTCCCCAGCGCTCAGTGGTGTGCTGGTCTCTGGCCGGTGTTTACAGCCGGTTCTCTGGGGGGAAGGGAGATAAGCCCTGACCTGCACTGTTTGCTGTTTTCCCTGCGTATAAACACCTCCACCGGGGAGGGGGGATTTCAAAGCTACTACTTGGACGTTTTGGAACCTGAAGTTGGAGAGATGCAAATAGTCAGCTCTTAGCTCCGTGCACCATCCCAGCATGCCACCGCATGTGTCTCTGCTCTTTCTGCTTGAATGATGAGTTAGAGACAAGCAAGCTTCTCCCTCCCAGGAAACCATGAGCATGATGAAGACAAAGACAGTGGCCTCCGGTCTGTGGCAGGGGGTCCCACGATAGAAAGTCCCCCATAAATGGTCACTGAATTATTACAGCTATTCTGCTGTTGTTGTTATTGTTATTTACTGAGTTAAAATTTACTCTTACGAGAGTTTTACCCCATTTTCTCATTCATTGACGACGGACCTAAGAATGTACTAGCATGAATATATTTGTTAAAAGATTTTAAGAAATGTTGGCATCAGAATTATCAATAGCTCAGTGTCTGGAAACCAGGTAAAGGCTGTTCACTCTCTGAGTCTCTGCTCCTTCCCGCTTCACAGAGACTGTCTCCTTCCCTGCCCCCCTCCCCTTCCCACCCGGTTCTCCACGGCCCGCTTTAGCAGATATGAGTATACCTAAGAATTTGCAAATAATTTCCAAGCACTAAATTGATAAAATTCTTCTTTATGTCACCAATAATTACCAAAAGCAAATCTGTGTGCCTCCCTTCCCAAGAAGCCAGAGGAATACAATTATCTACCTCAACTAAAATCTCATCACCCTCCTGACCTCAGATTCCCAGGACACCAGACCAAGGAGGAGACGGAGGAACGCCAGCAGGAGCGCCTTCCTCCAGGCCCGGGCGTCTGGAAAGGTCTCAGAGGAGGTCCCTCTGGGAGCCAGGGGGACAGTTCTGTGAAACAGGGACCCAGCGACCTGCGTTGTCCTTTCAGCCCAAACACAGATTTATGTACCTTCAGGTGAATCATTTCCCCTATGGGCATTCAACATTTTTTAAATGTCCCTTCCAAATTAATATCTATAAATTGGGAATTTATTTATAAATTATTTATAAAATTATTTATAAATTATTATTAAATAAATAAATACAATTATTTATAAAAACATTTATTCACCTGTATATTTAGACATATAAATATTTATTTACCTGTATATATTATATAGAGAGAGGAAAGTTCAAATGTATGAGGTCGTGCTTCAAAAGCCCAAAGAGGGTTATATACCCACACATGGAGCAACAGCTGGAGCCCGAGGTCACGTGTTGTAAATGTTATGTATTGATGTGAAGGATTCATTTTCTTTGGGTCTCCTACCCATGATGGTGTGCTTGGTACAGACCTGCAGGTATGCTCGCTTCCTAATCACACTGCCGTGAAATACGCATCATCAATGTCAAACATGTTTACTACATATTAATGAAATGTCCACATCTGTTGTTGTGCGCCTGGCCCTGTAGTCTGGGGGTTATTTGTCCCTGGGAATAGGGGAACCAAATGACAGGAGTCATAGTCATTCTTGGCTTAGCCTATTACTGGCATCCTAAAAAAATGTCCTGTATGTGGAGGGAAAGAAACCAGACACAAAAGGACAAATATGTGATTCTACTTATATGGAATATCTAGAATGGGCAAATCCATAGAGACAGAAAGCAGATTAGAAGTTACCAGGGGCCGGGGACGGGGGAATAGGGAGTTAGCGCTTTAGGGGTGCAGAGCGTCTGTTTGGGGTGACAGAGTCTGGGTACTGGGTGGTGGTGATGGCCACACGACATGGTGACCAAGGCTAACAGTGCTGCCCTGTCACATGGAAGTGGTTAAAATAGCAGCTTTGGTGTTTTATATGTTTGTTACCACAATAAAAGTTTTTTTTAAAAAGGGAAATGCTCTCAGTTCCAGTCGTAGGATAGGGAAGGGTGACAGGAATTTCCCGTTTCTGTCAAAGTCTTTTCCTGGGCTTCTAACATTGCATCATGCCGTTGCCCCTGTACCACATAGCTTCAGTGTCAAACATGGGATCTGATGAGAACATAGGTAGGAGTATTTCCATGGGAATTTTATCTCAACTGCTTCCATCACCTGCATGTAGAGGTTTGGCACGCGTTCAGGGGATTGTCCTCCCCTTCAGGTTGAATGTTATCTGGTCAGCAGTTTCTAGCTGAATGAATGCCGTGTTCTGGCCTCCCTGAGGGGCTGCTCACAGACCCGTGGTTTTATTCAGTGCTGCGACCCGGGCAGGGGTCCAACTTCACCTGGTCCTTCTCCTCGGCCACCAGCCCCAGGAGGGAAACGGGGCAGCTCGTGCTTAAAGACAAACCTGCTGACTTTGGATGAACAAGAGACACCTGTATAAGCTCATAAAAGAGCCTTTGGTTTAATCACCCCGTTTCAAATACGTGGCCGGGGGTGGGGGTAGGGGTGGGGGACTGGGAGGAAGGCCTGAAGAAGTAGAATGTTCCAGAAGAGGCAAGTTTGCGTACCTGGCATTAGGGCTTGCAACGTCCCAGGACAGGGGAGAACCCGTGAGGGTCGTGGAGAAGGTCAGAGGGAGTGAGGACATGGCCCGGGCAGGTTGGCTCAGGGAGCCGCTGGGGGGTGGGGGCAGATTGCAAGTGGCCCGCTGCTCGGGCACCCCAACCCCCTACACGATGCGGGGGGCACTAGGTTTACTGGAACAAGGGGCCATTTAAAACTCATCCGTTGAGTCCCACAGGAAGGCTTCCTCCTTTAGAAATTGAAATGCACGTGTTGTCCAAAGAGCTCACCACTAAAGCAGCTGTGTCAATGCACCAGCTGGGCACAGAGGAACGAGTCAGCCAGGACACACACAAATGCTGTCAGCATTGACATTATCCCAGTGCCAGCCACAGCTCTGGCCGGGCCAAGGGCACCAGCATGCGCCCCTCCTGGCTCCTCCTGGAGACCCCGTGGCTGTATCTCGAGCCTGCCATTCCCCTGACTCAAAGAAGAGATTCTAATCTACCTACTTGTTCAGGTCTCTTGAGTCAAGACGAAACAGCTCCTGGAAGAATTGGTGTTTTTGTGGTTGATCCTATTATTAAAGATCCATTACACATAGATGTTTATTTAAATAAAGTTTTTCTTGTGCTATCTTTCAAAGAGCAGGTTTCAGTGGTCAAAAACTCTAAGATGGCTTCCAAATTTAATCATTTATTTCTTAAAAACTTTTTCTCCGGGCAGCTCACAGTTGAGGGCTCTTCTGAGAGGAGACTAGTTTGAAGGTCTATGATATTTCTTTATTGGACTAGCCCTTTGCAGGACTGGAAGCTGGAAGTAGCTCCAGTACAATCCTTAATGGAAAGAGGGCTCATGTTATAATGAAAAATGGGGATGGGCGACGGAGGAAGCATTTTTGTCTTGTTTTGAATGTTAGGACTTTTTTTGGGTGTTAAGGCCTTTTCAGACCTATTATCATTGAGAATCAGATCCCCTGAACTAAAAAATTCGCACTTGACAAAACAACCCCTGCAGTCACTAACACAGAGAAAATGACCTTTTCAGTCCTATCAGAGAGCATTATTATAGCCTGCAGAAATCATAAGTATATGTCCTTGGGCCTGTCCTTTGAAATTAGAATTTGGGTTTTATGATCTGCCTATAATGAAAGTTTTTGGCTAAGGTTTTAAGAGAGAGAAAATTAAACACTTTAAAGCTGACACCTTGTTTCTCACGATGTAGCCCGGAGCAGCCTTTTATGGCTGCCCTGGACCTTTCAGCCCGGCTGGCACTCTCTTCCTAATTCCCAAACTGCTTCCAGCACTTCCTCTTTATGGGGCTGAGTTTCCTTCCGGTAGCACTGCTCAGCCCGGGTCCAGCTCGCTGCCCCCGGGGGGGCACAGGGTTCACTGCCGCTGGGGGCCTGCCCAGGAAGCCCCACTGGTGTGTCTGAAAACACAAGCAGCTTCCTTCAATCACAGCTGCCTTCTCAGCCAGACGCTCAATGACATGCTGTGGCCCCAGGAGCTGACAGTCACTATTAAGGACTAAAATATATAATGTAACACTTGACTTATATAAAAAAACAATGGTAATAAATATGCAAAACTTGAAAATAGACTACGGTGGGTATTTACACGACAGAAATCAGTAAACACCACAAACTAGGGCTTGGTTTATTGCTTTGTTGACTGTATCATTGATGTAAGAAAGTGATGGGAAAAATGTTAATGCAGATTAAATTTAAAAGGTTGTCATATGTGTAGTCGTGAAATAGCAAATAGCTTAAAAACTGGAAATATGTTCTTCCAGTGTTTGAAAATAGGACCTGAAGTAGCGAAGAAGTCACTCACATCATTGATGAGTCAGTGAAGTCCTGACATGTTTCTGTTGTTTCACTTTCATCTTATTCTTAAACAAAACTGTCAACTAGGATTTATGTGGCATGGCAACTATGGGCCGGCTTACAATGCAAGAGTTCAGCCATCCCCAGCGGAAAGCATTCTGCGAGAATCAGTTAGCTGTGTGGAATTTATTTTATCATTATTTGTAAATTGCGTGTCGCACATCTATATCAGCACAATTTATAATAAGTATGCATATATATATTATGCATATCACACACACACACATTCTCCAAGAGCTGGTTGCTAACTCCTTTCTAGCGAACCCTGCACACATGGGCACAGTGGGGTTCCAGCCTTCTAGGACGGTAGGAGCCCCAGCCCTACCTCCCTCAATCTGCTTCTATTTGGGTAGAGCAAAAGAGCTCTACAAATGCATTTGGTAGAACTGCGTACATTTTGACTTAGCAGTAGGGGCACATTTGGTTCACATTTGAATCTCAATGCATTCATGTGTTAAAGTGTAATCACTTGGAAAAGTGGCTGCTAAAATACATCACTGCACACTCCGGGGCTAACCAAACAACCCACCACAAGCTAAACCTATAGTAAAGAAGAAAATTATAATCTAGAAGCAAGAAAAGCAGCAACTGCAAAGCATGACCAACGTAGCACTGACACCACTCCTCCTCCCCACTACAGAAGTCCAGCTCCCCCGCATATGCCACGTGGCCAGGCCAAACCTTCAGGACAAGGAGTTAGAACCTCAGTAAATTTGAGACCTGCACTTATTTTAGTTGATGAATAAACTAGCACCAGCTCCTAACGACTTACCTCTGAGTTTACAAATAAGTGGGCCTGAGTCACATATAGAAATGAAAGTATCTGAGCTTTCCTGCCTTTTGCACTGGAGAAGGGAAGAAAGGACCCGAGCTGAAGATTTGCCTGGGCCCCCTGCCTGACAGGAGGTGGGCTGCTTGTGGGGTTGGCATCGCTGTCGGGGAACCGGCTTGCCTCCCTGACATCGAACACTTAAACGCTCTCTTCCTGGCAGGCATGGTCGAGGATTGATTTTCTTCCTTTACTCAGCCCTTTTCTGAGCATACCCAAGTTGGATTTAGACATTGGAGACACCCCAGCCCCGTGCCAAGGTCCGGCAGGTGCCATAAATCACAGGACTTTCCTCGCCACCCACTGATCCAGAGACCTAGCCCGACCCCGGCAGGGCAGAGGGCCATATAGGGCCGTATATCACTCCCCCTCTGCTTGGGAGATCCTGGGTCTGCTTCATCGTGGGCTTTAAAGAGCTTATCTTTCTGTTTATTTGTTTCTCCGGATGGAAAAGGAGGCACAGCGTTGGCACAGGGACACAGCCACTCCCAGAACTCACCTAGGAGCTGTCCCTGCTTGGCCTCGGCTGAGAGTCTGTTTGGGGGTTAAAGGTCACTCTTTTTGAGCAGGGTGGTAAAACATTAATGACGGGTAAAGGTCGCTCTCTTTCGCTCCATAAGTGAACCTATGATCCTGTTGGCTCGATGAGATGAACTGTATTAGTGAAGGGGAATTTGGAATCGTCAGGGCCGGTGCTCTCCTCCCGCCGCTGGTGTACAGATCAGAGTGGCCAAGCGCAGCACCTCCAGTGGCCAGCAACGGCCTCGACGTCCCCAGGACCCGCTTTTAAATCCAGTCTCCCCAGTGGGGCACATGCTGCATATTTTTGGAGACCCAATGGATTAAAGATGGGGTACCTAACATGTTAGTTGCCGAACAGACTTTCCCAGAGTCCCCACTTTGTCTGCAAGCATGGTGTCTGATGTACGTGCACAATTGCGCAGTGATGCACGGTAAGACTGAAAGCTGGCAAGTCTGACTGAGTTTGGCTATTGAAGATCCTGATTTTACTCCTGTCTCTGGGTGATCTTGGACTATGCATCAGATTCTCCATCTAGAATGTGATATATTCATTTGGTTAGTGTGGGTCCTCTCCCACTAGAAGAGAAACTCCCCATAAGCAGGGACACTGCCTGTTTTGTCCACTGCTGTCTTTCCACTGCTCAGAACAGTGCCTGACACACAGAGTAAGCACCCAATAACTTTGTGATGAATGAATGAATATGGATGGTTGAATCTGACATGCCCAGTATTTCTTGCCCACTTGGCATCATGGCGCATGCAGTCTCGCTGGGGAGATATGGATGTTGCACAGCACACTTGAAACAATTAGACAAAAGGTCAAGACAAGATATGTGAAATGCCAGCATGCCTTGGCAGAAGTCAGTGGGCTCAGAGGTCCCTGGGGGCCAAGGACTGGAGTTGGGCAGGAGCCTCCGAGTCCACTGGGTTGGCATAGGAGCAGGGACAGGACAAGTGTGGAGGGTGGGGAACATACCAGGTTGTACGTATACTCAGAGGACATGTGGAAACCACTTGTTTTAAAAATTGAACTAAATTCTGCCCCAGAAGACTCCAGGGGCATGTCCAAAGCAGCTTGTAGCAGAATACCTTCCCCTCCACCCCCGGGCTGGATTTGGGGTTATTACTTAGTGCCTGGAAATGTCCACACCACCCTGAGACTCATTATTACACTGTTTGAGGCCTTGAGTTTGGCTTTCATAAATACAGCCAAGTGAAGGAATCATCCTCCAGATGCTAGGCAGGCTGCAGAGATGCTGCCCAAATGGTGGACGCTCCTAAAGGATGCTGATGAATTCCTAGGCCGATGAGAAAAAAAAATCTTACAGGCCATCACATTTTTGACAAATATCTCTTACAATGAGTGCTCAAGAGGGGAGGTTCTACTGAATTTAGGTAGAAGGCGATTTGTTCATTTGAAGACTGAAGCGTGTGTCTGGAAAAGGGACATTTGTCTCACCAGTTAAGCCCAATGCAGTCCGGCAGAGCTTTTCATTGCTGCCAAAGTTGTTTGTAACAGTCCTATGCAATGCAGGTGGAGTAGAGCCCACCAGCGCCAAGACAGCAGATTTTGGCAGTCATGCTCAGAAAGCCTCTCCTTGGTGCCCTGGCCGTGTGGTCCCACAGCGGTAATAGAGCTCGGCCATGGCTGTTGCCATTAGCAATGTGATAAAAGGCTCTCAGGAAATGCCTGATTCTTCTGTGAGTAACAACACAAGTGCTTTAAGTGTGCACAATGCTATTCCAGGGCCTTGCAATACCTTGATGAATTAGTTGGCACCCTGGCAGGACAGAGTGTAGCTGCACAGCAATCAATGGCATCTGAGGGCAGTTTGACTCACTTCTTATTTTCTGACGATATAAAAATCCAAACCAAATCCTTGAGGCAAATAATAAATCCTTTCAGGGTCATGATTATCCAGTTTGGCAGTTTACTTTAATCAAGTCACAGAATGATGATCAAATTTGGATATGATTATACGCCTATAAAGATAACCAAGAAGCCAATGTAACTGTCAGTCAAAGTATTTTCAGACAATAGCTAGCCTTACAACAAGCCAATTACATTTTTATCAGGCAGTTAAGGTAATTACCTGTGGTAAATGTGTTAGTGGAACAAGTACAGATTGCTCTAAACATTTGCTGACCACTTTAGAATGCTTGCCGAGCAGATGGGCGGAATCAAGGGTACGCGAGTATGCAGATGTATTTACACCTGCTAATGATGTCAGATAAAATCCAATGAAGTATTTAGGTTGAAAGCTGTGTCTTTTTTCCGCCACAAGGTGGCTCTGCGCGGTTTCTTTTCAGAGGCAACTCCAGCTCCAGAGCAAATTCATGTTTGGGTGGCAGAGAAAGAGCTGGGCAATGGTGCTGTCAAAAGTGGACAGTGGCCTTGAAGCAGTGGCTCCAGCCTCCTTCTGTTGCTGAGTGAAACTCTCTCCTTCTTTCTCTCTCCCCAAGCACCCAGTGCCCCTGGGTTGCCCCATCCAAGGTTAAAACAGCTTCGAGTTGGAAATAATTAACAGCCAGAGAACCAGAAATTTCACAGATATATGTAGGTTAAACAACAGGCTCTTAAACAATCAGTGGGTCAAAGAAAAAATTGCAAAGGAGATCAGTAAATATCTCGAGATGAATGAAAAGAACAACAAACACAGCAAATCTTATGGGATGCAGCAAAGGCAGTGCTGAGAAGGAAATTTACAGCCCTAAACACCTACATTAAAAAGAAGGAAAGGGCGGGCCACGGTGGCTCAGCACGCAGAGTTCTCGCCTGCCATGCCAGAGACCCACTTTCGATTCCCAGTGCCTGCTCATGCAAAAAAGAAAGAACTAAATTCAAAGACCAACATGAACACCTGGAGAAAGAACAGAAAATTAATACCAAAGCAAGCAGAAGGAAAGAGATAACGATTAGGGGGGAAATACACGAAACTGAGAACAACTACAACAACAAAAAAACAATAGAGAGAATCAATAAGAGAAAAGTTGGTTCCTTGAAGAAATCAATAAAATTGACAAACTTTTAACTGGACTGACAGAGAAAAACAAACAAACAACAACAAAAAACAGCATCTAGCTCCTTGCTTTTGGACAGGGAGAGCTTCCAGGCAGGAGGCTGGCGCCAAGGACAGCAGTGCAAAACGACCCGATGAGTCAGCATCTACTCCAGGTTGCAGCTGCCTCTGCTGGAGCCAGCACTGTCTGTAAGCCTGTCCTACATTGAATGGTGGCTGAGGTTTACGTAATCTTAATATATGACTTTGCTTCGGTTCTTTATATTAAGATGATCCCTCTCCCAACTCCTCAACCTTGTACGATTCAAAACTTGCTTTTGGTAAGAACTATATTAGCCTTTTTCACATCCTTTCACCTATCATTCCTAACCAGGACTATCCACTATCAGTTCTTTTTTTAGGAAACCTGTGGCCTTAGATCATTTTCTCCATTTTCTTTTTCTACCAGTTGATAAATCTCCAGAATAGTTGCACTGCCTTTGACTGTACCAAGTGCTTACATGTCTGAACTCACTCAGGTCTCTCCTTGCCTCCTTGACTCTGAGGAATCAGTTATCATCCAACTCCCTACTTTCCAGAGTCTGAATTCCTGGTGCTACAATCTCATCTCCTGTTTCTCTGTCCTTCTGGGATGTGCCTTATTGAAAAACACATTTACAGTCATTTTAACTGGGTTTCAGAAGGAGGCAGAAGTAAACGCCTGTGTTCAACCCACCACCTTTACCAAGAAACCCAAAGGAGCCCTTTACAAGCAGTACCACATGTACTCTTCACAGCATCCCTGAAATGATAGGTCTTCATTTCTCAGATCAGGAAACTGAAGTGTGACAAAGGTGCACAGCTTGCTGGAGACCACACATCCAGGCAGAAGGGTGGAGCTAGGACAAAATTCCAGCCAGCCCGGCTCCAGCATTTATCCTGCTTAGTGCAAAAAAAAAAAAAAAAAAATGGGAACTTGGTCAGGAGGAACTTTATTCAAAAGAGTTATTGCAAGGAGGGCAGGGACCATTGCAGAAGGGAAGAGAGGTCAGAATGAGATCTGAACCTACTTCACTGAAGAAAAATGCAAGAGGATTTTTAAGGATTGGAGTGGGTTAGTGGAGGAGTTAGGGGTCTGTCCAGCAATAGGGTGATCGATTACGTGGTGTTATCTTGTGAGTTTAATGTGAGGGTCTGGAGGAGCATGTTCCATCTGGCCTCTAAAAGGGCCCAGGTACCTAGATTGGGGTCAAGTTAAGGGGGAGGTAAAGCCATGTTGGTCAGCATGCTGTTTCCTCAACACAAAAGAATAGGCATTTCTTTAACCTTCACTGTTTTCCAGGAATGCAGGGCTCAGGCAATATCCAGCATTGTCATTCCTCCTTTTTGTTGAAGACGAATGATATTCACTTATCACTGAACAATTCAGAGGGATCCTAGATCTGAGTGGGGTGATGTAGGGTCTAAGAAATTGTCTCCTGAAGGCTCTTGTTGGTATTGTCCCTACAAAAGCAGCTGGACCAAAGGTCCAGTGTGTTACTGGAGGGTCTTGGAGACCAGATGCTTGACAAGAGGAATACTTAGAAACATAATGAAGAGATTCATTATTAAAGTTTAAATAAGGGAATAAAGCCAAGGCTTAAGGCCTGAAGGAAGCTAATGAAAGGAACCCAGGACACTGGTGCTGATGCATCTCTAAATGGTGGAATGTGGACAGCGGTGGTGATATAATAAATTTCTCAGTTTGCAGTCTGAATACTTTTTGTGATGGCATAGATATCAAAGAGATTTGGGGGGGAAGACATTCTCAATAGCTGCATCTGGCCACTGCACAAGTGCCCCTTGAGAAACCAGAATCACATCCAATGCCAGAAGGCTGTGAAGCACCATTCATCAGAGCACTTTTCAATCTCTGGTGATGATGGTGGTTTGGGCGATATTGTCCACAGTCCTGGTTACTTCCTAGAGCAAAGCATGGGAAATGCAGCAGTTTCTGTGAACTTCTTGAGTGCCCCACACAGAGGCAGCTCCAGGCAAGAAAGTTGCCCATGCATCACCACAAAAGCGGGTAGTTTAACTCCTGGTCATTTGGCTTCATGCTTCAGAGCTTCTTCTGAACTAAAAGAGATGGGAGAGTCACAGTGTATTAGTCAGCATTCTCTAGGGAAGCAGAACCAACAGGAGATATCTGTAAATAAAAGGTTTTATAAAACTGTCTCAAGCAACTGTGGGTACGCACCAGTCCAAATTCTATAGGGCAGGCAGCAAGCTGGACACTCTGATGAAGGTCTCCGATGAATTCCCCAGGAGAGGCTTGCTGGCTGAAATAGAGAGGAAAATTCTTCTGGCTGCTGAAGTCATCACCTCTCCCATAAAATCTTTCAATTGTAAACATCTCTCATGGCAGAAGACACTGCCCTTAGTTGATCATAGATGTAATTAGCCATAGATGCCATAAACTGACTGATGATTTAAGTCCATGAAATGTCCTTGCAGTAACGGTTAGGCCAATGCTTTCTTGACCAGACAACTGGGCAACCTGGCCAAATTGACACATGAACCCAACCATCACACACAGACTTCTTGAGAAGCTGGAATCTTACTCTTGAGCTTTCCAGTATTCATAGATCACTTAGGTCATTTAATGGAAAGGTTAAGATGAGAGAAAAGGGCAATCTGATTAAAGATCTGGTAAGGGCTGATAAGATTAGATAGCAGGTCCCAGTCCAATTCACAGATAGATACCAATAAGGGTGGTTTATTAGGGCTATCCAGGAAAAGTGGGAATAATTATTAAATAATTCTCCAGTCTGTTCAACTTCTGGAGCAGCAGGTTGGCGTTTTATTACTTCCAAGGGTGGATATGCAGATGTGGATTCTAAGGAAAAGTGACCAATTGTAAACACGTCTTCCTAGAGCAAAACATGGAAAATACAACAGTCACTGTGAACTTACTGAGTGCCCCATACAGAGGCGGATACAGGGAGTCTTCCATGGGCAACTTCTAGAAACAGAGGGGAAGAGATTAGCTGTTCTTTGGCAAATGGTGCCAGAATTTAGGTGGGTCACTATAATTGGAAAAATGAGTAGATACTAGGACTTGATAACTGCTTGAGTAGTAATTTCAGCCTATGAAAGACCACTGGTGAAATTATAATAGAAACAAAGTTTCCATTAACTGAGAGACAGGGATATTTAAAATAGCACGTCCATCTTGGAGTTTGCAAGGATGGCATGAAAGTAGAATATCAGGTCTACAGTGTTGTTATTTGTGGATAGGGTATTTACAGAGAGCTGGACAATTCCAATGGGAAAGGAAGTCACCTATAAAGTTATGGGTCCTAGCTATAAGTTAGGTGAGGAATGCCACAAGTTTGGGGACCCTTGTAGAAATAGGAGAAGTGATTGGAAGTCTGTTTAAGAAGCAGTTAGATCCCTAAATACATTGAATGTGTGCATGTGCTTCCCCCCCAAACACACACTCCTCTCTGTTGCTATTTCTCCTTTCCTCTTTCCCGGAAGCCCAGAGTCATACCTAATGGACAAAAGAAGGTAAAATATAGGGTCTCTAGATTGACAGTAATCTGGCATAGTTGAGGGTAGAGGGACTGAGGAAAGTTTATACACTGGATAGGTAGACTCCCAGTTTCATTTCTTCCTCCACAAAGCTTCTGTAATAATTGTAGCCAAAAGCATACTGCTTGCGAAACCTGGGGAATGTGATCAAGCCAAAATAAAATACCTAAAACCACAGGAGTTCTCCAATGCAGTGGACAAGCTTCCAGTCCCCACCCATATGCACAGGACTTTGATCAGTTTTAAATCTTAAATGTGAGAATCTTAACAAGGAGAAGGCAGCCAAGGATCATCACACAGCTGTGGAACTTCTCTTATGTAAGACAGAGATGACTACAAGGAGGAAAAAGCAACATGGAAGAACAAACTTGACCCACAGAGGTGAAAATTTCAAAAATACTATCTTCAATTTCCTCAAAGAGATATAAGATGATACCACCCATGTGAAACAAGAACAGGTTGCTATAAAAAATCAACAACCAGAGGGGAAACAAAGTTTTTTAACATTTATAACATGGGAGAAGAGTAGGAGAAAAATCAAAGTTGATGGCAGTATTATATAGAGAAGGTAGGGTTTAATATACGAGTATGATAGCTGAATCATTATATTGATATTTATTTTAGTCTCCAGATCTTTGAGCAGCTAGAAGTAAAAACCTAAAATTGTGGAATTGTAACCCATACCAAACTCTGAAATCTGTTCTATAGCTAATTGTTGAAATGTGCTTTGAAATGTATTGTTTTTTGTATATACGTTATTTTTCACAAAAAAGAAAAAAAGTAGATTGTGATGATAAATGCACAGCTATATGATGATATTATGAACAACTGGTTGTACACTTTGGATGATTACATGATATGTGAATAAATAATATATATCAATAAAAAATAAATCTAAAACGTGGTAGTAGAAATTTAAAAAAAGAAATATATGATAGAATACTTTAAAAACTCAGTAGAAGCATTGGAAGATAAAGCTGGGAAATCTCCGAGAAAATAGAGAAAAAAGAAAAGGACAGAAGAAATAGGAGTGAAAGCATGAGAAAATGAGAGGAATAGAAGGAATCATCCAAAAATTCAAGAAGTGTCCGAGAACTGCAGTGGGTTTCCAGATGAAGATAGCTCAGTTATGCCCAGCTAAGTGGAGGAAAACAAGCCCACTCAGGACATATCACTGGATTATCATTGTAAAATTTCAGAACACTAAGGAGGAGAGGACTCTTCAAAGTTTCAGAGAGAGGATAAGCATAGAGAGTCGAGTCATATATAAAAGATCAAGAATAAAATGTCTTCAAACTTTGCAGCAATGATGGAAGAAGCTAGAACAATGAAGCAGGGCCCTCAAAACCCTAAGGAGAATATTTCAACCTCAAAATTCAATGTTCAGCCAAACAGTTAAGTATGAGAGGAGATAGAAGGCATTTTAGATACACATACCTCCCTCCAATTTACTCCTTTGTTCTCTTTCTTGGGAATCTACAGAGGGTCTGTTCCAGCAAGACAAAAAGTAAACCAAGAAAGGGTAAGATAGGCTCCAGGAAACAGGAGAGGGGCCAAGGAAACCCGTGGGCAAGGAGGAGGGAGAGCCCAGGACCTGGTCCCATAGCAGGTTCTGGGAAGAGCCAGCACAGATTAGAACAGGCCAGAAGTGACCCAGGAGACGTTTCTCTAAGATGGTACAACTGACTGAACACTTGGTGTGTTTGAGCTTATTGAGAGGAGAGCTAGATAGTGTGTGTGTTTGTGGCAGGGGCGGAGCCCAGTAGGGTGAAATCAAAGTAAGCGCAGAAGACACCAAGAAAACAAAAAAACACACTTTTAAAACTCTGGGTAAAATAAAAAGTTTTGTAAGAGAAAAACCAGTTTACCACCTGGATCAGCTCTGAAAGCACTAATGGGATTTTATTAATAATTCCAATGGTATGATGCAGGGATAAAGATCAGGAGCTCTGAAACCTGATTGTCTAGGTTCAAATCTGGGTCTACTGCTAAGTAACTGCCTGACTGGGCAATTTTCTTAGTTATTCTGACTCAATTCTCTTCTCTGTAAAATGGGGATCACAGGAAAACCTATTGCAGAGTGGAGTGTGAAATGAATGAATATGTGTCAAACGCTTAGGGCAAGGCCTGTAGAGTAATCTAGTATTATTATTTATAACATATTAGGAGAGTGGAAGGAGAGAAGAGTGTGTGTGCGTGTTATGTGTGTGTATGTGTGTGCGAAAGAGAGAGAGAGAGATTGCAGAATTCCCCTATTTCACAATGGAAAACCGATAGAAAACGCCTAAAACTGAAATATCTGAAGCAGCACTAGAAGTGTGCTATTTAGAAATGTAAAGGAAAATACTCAGAGGAAAAAAAAGTTAAAATGATTACTTCTGGAGAACAAGCAATTGGAGGAGGCTGGGAGAGGCAGGGGAATATTGGTTTTTATAATAAACCTTATTAAATGATTTGACTCTGGGTTTCCCAGAAGCAGCCCCTGAGACTAGGACTCGTGAGCCCGTGATTTACGAAGGAAGTGCTCCCTGGGGGGAACTGCTTGGGGAGGGCAGGATAGGGGTGGGGGAACAAAGCTCCAAGTAAGGTTGCTGGGGGCTCCCACCTGTGCACCCCTGGCTAAAGGCCAACTCCAGGCACAAAGGGGCTCCTATAGCCCAGGGGTTGCCGCTGGGAGAGAGTCACAGGTGCAGGCCATTACATCAGGGCACCCAGAAGGCCTCAGAAATGTACACGGGTCTGAGCAGAGCTGGGCCGTGGCTTTAAATTTCACCTAAAGCTCCACACTCTAAAATTCGCATCTCCGATCTGACTCTTCTAGTCTTGTACATCACATGCAATGGGTAAGAACCCCACCTAGTACAACCGCAGGTGGGCTCTCAGAGGTGTGTGGCTGGAGGGTGCTGACAGTCCTTTCTGGGAATATTTGCCCCCCTCTACCCGCCAGATATCAAAGTAGCACAGTGTGTACCTCCCAGTCCCCTCCCCCAAGAGGAATCACCATGGGGTGAGCTATCTCCTGGCCCCCTGAAATCCTCCCAGGTGGCCAACCTCTCCTTCCTGGTGGCTCCTGATGTCACAAGTGGGCTACAACTGAAGAAATGTATCCTAATTATGCATCACCAGCCCACTTAACCTTAAGTAATTTCTTTAAGTAGACTAATCGTAAAGCACATTTTAGGACAACTCTAATATTCAAGGCGTATTTTTTGCAAATACAAAACCAACAACAAAGCATTCTTTACTACTCCTCCCAAAAACTGTTCTTTAATTTTCTCCAGAGGACACTGTCCTAAATTTTCTTCCAGATTCACAGACTTTCATTGACTTCTAAATGAGCTTAATAAGGAGTCTGTGTGTGATGACATGATTGATAGTTGCAAAGATAGTACCCTACATCCAGTTTTCCTTATTATTAACATATTATGTTGGTATAGTAACTTTGTCACAGTTAATGAACCAATATTGATACATTATTATTCTTTACTCTGATTTCTTCAGTTTTGACCTAATGTCCTTATTCTGTTCCTGAACATTTAGGAGATCGCTTTACATTTAGCTGTCAACATGTCTACTTAGTCTCCTGTTGGCTGTGAGAGTTTTTCAGACTTTCCTTGTTTTGCATAATAGCTTTAAAAAAATTTTTTTTACCTTAAAATAATTTCTAATTTACAGGACAGTTGCAAAAATCATACAAAACCCATACAGAGAATTCCAACATACCGCAACCCCGACACCCAGATCCACCAACTTTGAACAGTTTTCCTCATTTTCTGTCATTCTGCTTATCTGTCTCTATCTATTCATCCACCTATTTAATCTATTCTAAACATTTGAGAGTAGGTTGTATGCCCAGATGACATTTTGACTCCAGCTAAGCTGTTCTCAAATTCCTGGACCAGAAACTGAGACAATAATTTTTTAATTCTAGGCTGCTAAATTTGGGGGTAATCTGTTTTGCAGCCTGGAATTCCTTTCGAGAAATCTTTTTCTCCCCACTTTTTGAATTCTTAACCTGGGCCCAAACTCCCTGACACCTGGTGCACTATTTTTTGCTGAAGATGTCTGTGGATATTTTTGGGGTGGGGGAGGAGAATGAACCCACAATTTTGTGACAAAAGAAAAGCTTCTGATGTGCAGGGGCAAGATTTTTTCTTCCACACTTGGAAAAGGAAGGACCCGCAGAAATCTGTTCCTGTAACCATATATCCTTCAGAGAAAAGTATGAGAAAAGATCTGGGAAAGAGAAAAACCTACCAGAACCATTTCACTCCATCCCAGCTGCAAGCGGGTGAAGGCATTTTCTCTTTTCAGATTCCTTTGTCTGGAAGGGGGAGGAGGCAGGACACGTAGGGAAGTCAGCAACTGTTTCCCCATCTTCTCAGACCCCTATTATTAGACTAACACTGGAGACCAGCTATTTCCTCCCTCCGCAGGTGAGTGAAAGTGTTACCAGAGGTCCTTTTGAGACTCTGGGGCAAGTTTGGTTTCATGACATAAATTAGAACAGTGGTTTCCCAAGATACATCCTGCAAGTTCTCCAACCCTGCCCCAGATGCAACGAGGAACACAAAAACCCTCCCATTCCCCATCCACCTTCCACACAACTCTCCACCACCAAGGAAGCAGAAAAGGATGAATGGAGGGCCCTGCATTTTCATCACCTCCCTCGTCTTTATAGTCAACGTAAAGGCTGGGAAACTCCTGAGCACCACGGGCTTCCGGGTAAGATAAACCCAACAATTGGAAAAGCTCCAACAGTGGAGAAAACTTACCTCAAGTTTAAAACTTTACACCTTTGGGGGCTGAAGGGCTCAGCTTCCCCTTGTAGTCCTGGCTGGGAGCCCAGGCTTTCACATCCATCTCCAAAATAGGGCTGACTTGAAAAGACGTTCTTGTCACATCATCTCTGCTCCAGGGAATCCGGGAGATGCCATGTGCTTGCAGAATTTGGGGCATTGTAAGCTAGGGCAGGTAAAGCACACCTGGTCAGCAGACTTTGTCCATCTGTCCTCCTTCCCCCATTAATTCACCCAGTCAGTAAGCAGTTATTTATAAAGGGCTTATGTAGTAGGCCCTGTTTTGAGTTTTGAGTAGACCACATATTGTTTATTCCTTCATCTGTTGATGGTCACTTGGATTGTTTTCACCTTTGGCTATTGTGAATAATGCTGCTATGAACATCGATGCACATATATCAGTTCAAGCCCCTGTTTTCAATCCTTTGGGGTCTATATCTAGAAGTAGGATTGCTGGGAAATATGGTAGTTCCATGTTTAATCTTTTGAGGAATAAATTTATGTTCTTCAAGTGAATGGGTATCTAAAGATTTAAAAAACTGACCTGCCTCTGCACTGCACAATAAAGTAGTACAAATGATTCTCTAATCTTCAGAAGAGTTGAGATTTCACTCTAAAATTTCACTCTAAAATGGGATGATGCTATTGAGAAATAAACACCTCCACTCAAATAAGTAAAGGGAGCATGCAACAGGACAACCTAAAACCCACACATGTGGAGATAAGATGCGGCCAAAAGAGGGTTGGGGGGTTGGGAGGTTGGGAGGTTGTTGGTGGTGGGCATGTACTGAGGTCCATTAGACATAGTCAATAGAAGCAATGGTCCCTGTCCAGGCACAAGTCAGCAACCAGCCTCTAGGAGGCACCACTCCTCATTTGTGAGTAGAGATCATAATATTAACTTCACCAACTTCGAGGGAGGACTAAATGAGAGGATATATTTAAAGTACTTAGTATAGAAATTGGCCAAAAATGATCAGAAAGAAAAGGCAGTCCTTGTACTTTAAAGCCAAGGACCCACAGAATTTCAGAGTCATACAATACATGGGACTCGTGAAACATGAGATAATTTTTTTTTTAAAGTTCACTGGTATGCTAGAAAACTATAATAAAGTCTTTTGTTAAATCCAAACATTAACGTTTCACAAAATATGTTATCAGGACCAATAAAAGCTTGATCAAGGAAAATGCCCCTAAACTGCCACTGTTGCTTCTGCTGCTTCATAATAGTGTTGAGAAATTTACCAACTCAGTCAAGGAATATTTCTTGTCACTGACCACACGCCAGGTGCTATGCTAGATGCTGGGGACAGTGATGAAGAAGATACATGAGCCTTGCACGTCAGAGCTTGGGTGCTATCGGGAAAGAGTAAGTTAACAACTGTAGTCAAGTGCCTTAAGGTTGTAAGGAGTGAAGTGCAGGTGCTGTGGGTATAGAGAAGGGCACCTGGCCTGCTGGGGGTCTTCAAAGGGGACCCCCTAAGCTGCCACCTATGGACAGCAGGGGCAAGGAGAAAGATACAAAGAGATGTCTACGAAGGTCTGAAGGTAAGTGAGAGGTGGGCAGGGCTGAATAACAGAAAGAGCTCAGCACGGCCAGACAAAATGGAGACGACGAGAAATGGAGTAGGAAGTAGTGAGAAATGGGACCAGAAGTGGTGAGAAATGGGGCCACAAGTGGTGAGATACGGGGTCAGAAGTGGTGAGGAACGAGGCTGGGAGTGATACCGTGTCTTCTAAGTCCTTGGGATCCTACCAGAAGGGCCATTGGGCAGAAACCACTGCCATTAGGAAGGACGCCTTAGTGGCAATGCTGGGAGGGATTGGAAGTGGGCGAGCTGGATGGCGCACCAGGTAGACCCGGTAGGAGGATGCCTGCTGGGACCCGGACAGTGGCAGCAGAGGGGAAGAGAAATGGATGAATCAAGATGCCTCTGAGAAACATGACAAAGACTTCATAAAGTTGCCCTACCCACTCTGCCTGGGGCATCTCTGATGGCTCTGTGAAAAAAGCTAGCAAAAGGAAATTATCAAAAACAAAAATCTTGCCTGTGCAGTGCATGGAAACGCTGTGCACATTCCAGCACCTGACCTGTGGGTAATCAGGGAGCAATTAGGCCTCTCTCACTAGATGGAATCCGGCTAATCCAGACCAAAATGGACTTGAAGTGGATGGGAGTGATTATGCACAGGCCCCTGGCGGTACCCTGGCCCAGCAATTACAGCTGTCAGGGAAATGTGATGATCAGACCAAGTCAGAAGTAGGGCTAATTAGAGAATCCAAGCTGGAATTGCATGATGAGCTGAAAACCAAGAAGGCAGATGTTAACCGTGTCTAAACACCATCCACGCAGGTGAACATTCAGGAGAAGTTCTGAGGAATATTCAAAGAACAGATGCTGAAAGAGGATGTGGAATCTGCTGAGAGTACTGCTGGGGAGTGAGGACAAAGACACAGGTGCTAGTCTGGCAGGGCTGTCCTACCTGGGTGATTAGTTGGTGACTCTTAGTGCTTCCCAAGGGACTGGAGAAATACTGAGAATGTGACTCAGGCATGAGAATCAAGGGGTGCCCCTCTTCTCACACAAAGTAAAAGGAATGTTTCTTACTCATAGTCTTAAATTCACTTTGGGCCAATCTCGGTCAGTGCAATGTCCTTATCCATTAATTCTCCTTCCATGTGGGCCAATATTTGCGACTCTATTGTCAGTAATAACTTACAGATGTAGAGGACTTTCCGGTTGATGAAGGTGTTCACACAGCTCAAGGTAATGATGGTGACAAGAGCTAACATTTCCTGACCGCTTGCTCTGAGCCAGTATTGTGCTATGTGCATTGCATGTGTTTTCTCATTTATTCCTCAAAACCTGTGAGGTGGGTTTTCTCAATTAACTGATGAGGAAACCAAGGTACAGTGAGATTCAGTAACTTCCCAGGTTATCTGGTGCCCACAAGAACCCAGGAGGCAGGGCAGGACTCCTCTATGTTATGGACGAGGAAGCTCATATTGAGAATAGTTGCCTAAAGTCATACTCAACTAGTTAGTGGCACTTGGGACCCAATTCAAAGATCTTTCTACCAAATATACTATCTATAAAAGAAGAAACAGAGTTGGTGGTTCCGCTTCTCTAAGCTAAAGGTGAATTTCAGGGATAATTTCCTGGCTTGTTCTTTGAACTGCAGGAGAGCTAACACCTATGCCTGTGCAACCCAGAGGAAGTTAACACTGGAAAAAAAGAGTAAAATTGGGATAAAAGGGACAATGCATTGAAGATTTTCCAGGGAAACCCACATTTGAAATAGCTTGTTTCCTTATCACCACAGCTACACTCATTTGTGTCTGATTTTTGATTAGGGAAAAACTTGTCAAATGACTGGATTCTTGGTCAGAGCCCCTCACCTCTTCTGCCAGAACCCCCTTTGCTTAGGCGCTCTCTCCTTAGTGTGAGTTCGGGACAGCTATGTCTAGTTATTTTATGCAGTGGAAGTCTCTGTGTTAGTTGTGCCGTGTAAGTAACAAATTACTCCAAATCGTAGGAGCATAAACCAATGCCCATTTATTACCTCACTCATTATATTCTGTGGATCAGGAATTAGCTTAGCTGCCTGGGCACAATTTAACTGGTTTCCCTGCTTTGAAGTCTCACCCAGGTTGTAGTCATCTCAGGGCTCAGCATGGGAAGGAGCTGCTTCCAAGCTCACGTGGTTGGAGGCAGGATTCAGTTTCCCCCAGTTCCTCCCTGGGTGCTGGCCAGAGCCAATCTCAATTCCTTCCCATGTGGGCCTCTCCAACACAGCAGTTGCTTTATCAAAATGTGTGAGCAAAGATGATAATAGAAGAGAGTCTGCTAGAAAAACGGAGTCCCAACATTTTGTAACTTAACCACACCCGTACATATATGTATGTATTTATGGATATGGATATATTTGTGTAAATACATATATGTGTTAGGGATGGTAACAGAACTGCTTCAAAATATTTTAGAAAAAAAGGTTTGGGAAGATTAGGAATGGAGGCACTTAGATGAAACAAGAATGGCAAAAAATTGATGGTTGTTGAAGCTGGATAATGGGTCCACAGGGGTTCACTGAACTATTTGCTAAATTTTTATGTGTTTAAATTTTTTTACAATAATGCTGCTGATGATAATGATAAATATGAATAGGGAGAGAGAAAGGAAAAACAGCACAGACTCTTCTTTTTAGTAACTGCCTGCGATGGGAAGGAATGAGATCAAGCAATGGTTAGAGAAATTTCAGGAACAGAAAAGGAATTTTTTATTTTGTTTTGCTTTTTTAAGATAGTAGAAACTTGAGGTTGTGGGGAAGTACCAGCAAAAGGGGTGTATCAGCTAGCTACTGCCACAAAATTGCTGAAAAACAAAAGAATCCTAAAACTCAGTGGCTTAAAATCATTGATTGTCATGGACCTGTGGGTTGGCTGAGGGTTAGCTGATACTCTACTGATAGATGCTGAACTCAGATAGGATGACTCAGCTTTGCTCATCATGTCCCTCCTCCTCTTCCTGAGACAGGTTAATCCAGAAATGTACTCCTGGTGGTAATGGCAGAGACACAAGAGAGCAAGCCACAAGGTCTCTTGCAGTGTAGACCTAGGACTGACATACTGTCATTTCCAACTCATTCTCTTGGCCAAAGCCAATTACATGGTTGAGCTCAGAGTCAAGAGATGATGAATATATCCCCCAACCCCATCCTTTATGGGAGGAACAAAGTCACATGGCAAAGGTAGATGAAACACTGAGGCTAGTCAATGCAATTTACTAGCTAGAACAAGCATCTGTAGTTCAGTATTTGTTAATCTTTTGGCTTGACTTGAGTGGCCCACAGTCTTATCCACTCCCTACTGAAGCTGTTTGGGCCTGGGGAAGAGCTTGAACCCCAGGCAGGCCACAGATTCCCTCTCAAGTATCATTAGCTATGGAGAGGTGTGCCAGCTTGAAAGGATGTATGGACCCTAAAAAAGCCATGTTTCAATCCTAATTCAATTTTGTAATGGCAGCCGTTTCTTCCAATCCCTCTTCAGTACTGTATGTTTGAAACTCTAATTAGATTATCTCCCTGAAAATGTGACTCAATCAAGAGTGGTTGTTAAACTGGATTAGGTGGAGACGTGTCTCCACCCATTCCAGATAGGTCTTCATGAGTTTACTGGAATCCTATAAAAGAGAAATCATTTTGAAAAAGCAAGAGATTCTGAGAGAGCAATATAGCTACGAGAAGCAGAAAGTTCACCAGTCAGCGACCTTTGGAGATGAAGAAGGAAAACGTCTCCCTGGGAGCTTCATGAAACAGGAAGCCAGGAGAGAAGGCCAGCAGATATACAATGTTCACCATGTGCCTTTCCAAATGAGAGAGAAACCCTGTGTTTGCCATGTGCTTTCTCACTTGAGAGAAAAACTGTGAACTTCATTGGCCTTCTTGAACCAAGGTATCTTTACCTGGATGCCTTAGATTGGACATTTCTATAGACTTGTTTTAATTGGGATGTTTTCTTGTCCTTAGAACTATAAACCTGCAATTTATTAAATTCCCCTTTTTAAAAGCCATTCCGTTTCTGGTACATTGCATTCTGGCAGATGGCAAACTAAAACAAGAGGTAAGGGGCTAGACTGTGTAGAGTGTGGGATGTTATGTTCGAGTTGAGCCAAAGCACTGGGAAATCCACAGTCACAAGGGCAGAAGCTCAGTCTTACAGAGGAAGCTGATCTTCAGAGAAAAGAAAGAGACACAGAGATGATAGAGAACAGAGACTAGGAAGACCTGAAGCCCAGGAGAAAGACAGCGACACACACACATGCACACGTGTGCACACACATACATGCCCAGGGGCAATGAACAAAATGGTCTCAGAGCTGCCTGGAAAGCGAAGGAGGAGGGTGGCTAAGGAGGTATAAACAATGACGGACTGAGGCACATCTTGCCCCAGGTTGTCCTCTCCTGTGGCCAAGTCACGGTTCCTATAATTGGCTCCGTGAGGTTCCCCTGGATCCTTACAGTCAATCCTTTTCACTTGGATTTGTCTGACCAGCATTGTTTCTTATGCACTAAAGATCCCTTGACAAAGACACTCATGTGAAGCTTTTAAGATTTCACATAATGGATTCATGATTGTGTGTTCAGTTGATTAGAAAAGAGTAAGATTAGCCCCTGGTGTGTCACCTTGCTACTAAGGATTCAAAAAAAAAAAAAAAGCTCAGTTCCTGCCCCATTATGGAGATTAAGTCAATATCAGGGAAATAGGAAATTACATGCTTGAGTAGTTAAAAATAACCCAGCACAGTAGAGGATGGTCTACTCAGTGCTACAGAGAGGAAGGGCTACAAAAGTTCGAAGGTAGAGAAGATGTCTGGGGCCTGCAGTGGTCAGGCAAGGCTTGTCCAGAGGAAGTAGGACTTGATCTGAGCCTGGAATTGTGCCTGGGGTAGGAAGAGGCCTGGAAGAAGCCTGAGCCCAGGGATCCGACAGTGTCTTCTGAAATTTCCCATCAACCTGGAACCTCAGAACGTGACCTTATTTGGAAATAGGGTTTGGCAGATGGAATTAGTTAAGATGAGAGCCCACTGGATTAGGATGGACCCTAATCCAATATGATGTGTCCCTATAAGATAAGAGGATGCCCAGAGAGAAGGCGGCTGTGTGAAGAGAGGCAGAGGTTGGCAGGATCTACAAACCCAGGAATGCTCAATTAGTACTGGGGAAAACCACTTGAAGTTAGGAGAGAGCTGTGAACAGATTCTCCCCTCAGAGACTCCAGAAATAAGCAACTCTGCCAACAACCCCATTTCAGACTTAGGACCTCCTGACCTGCGAGAGAATGAATTTCTGTTGAGTCACCCAATTTGTGGTTGTGGTCATTTGTCATAGCAGCCTGAGAAAACTAAGACACCACTTGAGCACTGTGACCTGAATTGTAGGGATAACAGTGACACAGAGTGAAAAATACTCTGCAAATACCAGTCTTAGAAACTTAAATCTACAAAGTGTCAGTGTTTTAGGGAGCTGACATTAGCAGCCACATGCAGGAGGGAGTAAAGGTAGGAGAAACCGCAAAGAGGCTATTTCAGGTGCCACGGCTGAGCAAAGGGAGCACCTACCAGAGGGTGGCAGGGGTGTAGAAGGGACAGGTGCAAACACTGGCCTGATGGGGGAAGAGCTGATGAAAGAGCTGGGGGTTGTCAGTGGTTCCAACCACTGGGACTCCGAGTTAACAGGGGTGGGGGGACTCCGGCATGATGCTTTTCTGAAATTCCCCAGGGGGATTCTAATGCGCAGCCAGGGTTGAGAAGCCCTGCTCCAAGTTTTCATGGCTGACAGACAGAGTCATAGCACCGCTGACATGAGACATTGCTGACTTAAAAATAATGTTGACTTTGAGGTGACTGCTTGACATTCAAGTTAAAAAAAAATCCACTCAGCATTTAGGTATAAGGACCACTGGAGAAACACATTGGGGGATTAACTACAGAGAGGAAAGAGTTGGGGCCAAGGAGCATTTCCAGGGAAAAAGGCCAGCATAAGCTGAGCATGTGGCACAGCCTGGTTGCTGATTTGCTGCTTTACAGAGAGTTGTGGCAAGAACAGAAGGTCGGTGGCTAGTGGGCCCTTCCCAGTGGATGGCACATGATAACTGGTTAATAGACCCTCACTTAATTCCAATAGAGATCCTAAAAGAGGGGTTTAATCAGTCCCAGTTTAAAAGTGAGAAGAGATTCAAAGGCCCTCATCCGAGGTCCTACAACGAGTAAATTAGAATCTAAAGTAGGTGAGTGAGGAGGCTGAAGAAAGGGAGCTCAAAGACGGCGTGGCAGCCCCCCCACCATGTCCCCGAGCCACTGAGCGAGGGGGACACCCAGGGGCTGGAGCGGCAGAGGGGAAAAGCAACAGGTGGAGGCACGTCACGCCCTCCACCTGCATGAGCCCCCTGAGGCAGGTGTGACCCTCTTTCCCACTTTGAAGGCGGGGACGCAAGGCTCAGGACTGAGAAGGAAGTGAGGATTCCCTTCAGGACTGACAGGCCCTGGCTTGTTTTCAAAGCTGCTCCTCTCTGCAGGGACCTGCGGATTCAGATCGGTGCTTGCTTAACGGCTTATTTGGAATGACAAAACACAGCCCTCCTGTTACCGTCATCCTCACCCAGTAACATCCTTTAAATGTGTGGTCCTCACAAACCAGGATGGCGTGTTCATTCCAGCCCCAAGGAGCGCTTCCCTAAGGCTAATGGGCGCCAAATCACCTGCAGATCTCCGAGTCCGGAGCGCCGGGCCGGGCCTGAGGGCCTGACGGGCAGCAGCGCCAGCTGCCGCGCCGACCACGCCCGGAGGGGTGGTGCCCAAGCGCTGCCGCCCGCTGGAACCCCTGGCGAGTTTCAAAAGCGACCGACGCCGGCGGCCCACCCCGAGGACGGGATTCGGCTGGCCCGCTGCGCCCTGGGCTTTGCTCTCCCGGTGACTCTCACGTGCAGCAGAGCTCAGGAACCACTGTCCCGAGGCGTCCCGAGGCAGCACGCAAAGGGCGAGCAAGGACACGCGGCACCGAGGACATGCCGAGCAGTTTACGCGTGCTGGGGGAGCCCTCGCGTCCTCCTCTAGGATAGCTCCCACTTCGGCCGCGCCTCGGGACTGCCCCCTCAGGAGCCCCGCGTCGCGCATGCTCCGAGACGCTCTTGCCGTCGACCCCTTCTCCGCGAAGGGCGGGGCCGGCAGCGAGAGCCCCTCGGAGCATGCGCGGCCCCGGCGCTAGCGGGAGGGGGCGGGGCCTGCCTCGCCCTGGCGGCTCCCGGAAACGCGCGACCGCGCGCTCCCGCCGCTCGCACGTGGCTGCGCGCCTGGCCTGGGGCGCGGTGGCAGGCCGCCCTGGAGCCGCCGGCCTCGGTCTTCGCGGCCGTGTCGTCCGCGACCATCGCCGACGAGTCCACAGCGGCCGGCGAGGGCCCAGCGCTGTCCCCGGCGGCCTCCGGGCTGCCCCGGAGATTCATCTGCTCCTTCCCGGACTGCCGCGCCAACTACAACAAGGCCTGGAAGCTCGACGCGCACCTGTGCAAGCACACGGGGGAGGTAAGGGTCGTGGCAGGGGAGGCGCCAGCTTACCCCCCGCCCGCCGGCCGCAGGGGTGGAACCTCAGGGGACGGGGCCGCGGAGGGGTGTGGCCTCGCCGGGGTGGGGCCACGGCGGTGTGTGATCGGGGCGGAGCGGAGCCTCGCGGGAGGTGTGACCTTATGGCGCGGGGCCGCGGCGGGGCGTGACCTCGTCGGTGCCGTGGCGCTCAGTGGTCCCGCGTGGGGACCCGAGACGCGCTGCGGGCTCGCCGGGTGGCCCCAGAGCTGCAGGCGTCGCTGTGCAGGCGTGCTCCGTTTCGGCACCCTGGGTCGCTGGAAAGTGACCCAAGTGGCTGGGTTGCCACTTGGCTGAGAAGCCGCGCTCTAAGGACCGCGGGATCCCTGACACGGGCTTGCGGCTTGGGAAAATTCTCCGGGTCTTTGGTCTCGAGTCTCGGCCAGTCAGCATCTCCTCGTCATCTGTAAATATGTGCACGATGTGACGTCCCGCCACCACCAGGCACCTTCCTTCGCTCCAGCCTCCTCCAGCCGGGTGCCGACGCCAGCTTCTGTGTAGGAGAGTGTTTGCTTGCAGCGTGCCTTCATTCTTTCAGCTGTCCCGCTGCACTGGGTGCTGGGCGTGTGCCAGGCCACACCCTCGCCCTGGAGGTAGAGCGCAGAACAGGGGGTGCAGTGGATCAAGTAGGTCCAGATCAGAGCTCACCTGTCCTTTTGGACCTGTATGCTGTGTTTTGGATCTTGGCACCACCTGCTTCCTTCAGACAGGCTGGACAACTTGAATTCATCGTTGTTATCCCAAATCTCACAAGTTAACCTGACAGATATTTATTGAGCCTGCTCCCTGCCAAAGCTGAAGCTTGCCTGGTAATACTGCTTGTCTGCTTATTCCTACTTTGCTCCTAGTCCTCTCATCTAAGGCTTCGTTACTACCCCCACCGCACCCCCCCCAACCCCACCACTCTCACCCCCAGCCATTGTGGTGGTATGCTTTCCATAGTCAGGGATGCAAAACTGTGGTTATTTGGGGACATGCTTTGACTTTTCCTGCAGGTTCAGAATGAAGTTTCACTTCCCAACTCCTGAGTCCCAAGTGAAGGTTGCAGTTAGAGGTGGGCACTGTTTGCTTTGCTTTATCCTTGTGCTGGTGAGCTTTTTCAGGTGTGACATACATTTTCCTGTAGCTCTGCCTGTTCTTAGCACAGACACTGGGCTTGTTCAGGATGAGTTAGAGCTTGCAGCTTCCTCTGCCCTCGGCTTTGGAAAGAATAGATCATGCTGTGGTGGTAGGTCCGTGGAGACCGGCTGTCTGTAGGAGGGGCTGGGCCGTTGGAGCCTGCTGCCCCCAGGCCAGGCACGTCTAGGACACCATGACTGTGATGACTGTCCAGCTTGTGTCAAATGATAGAGAAAATTTGCTGTCTTGGAATTTATAGCAGAATTTGCCTGCAGTGACTTTGTGAGAAGTTGTGGCATTTATGTATTGTGTAATTTTCTGCAGAAAACCTTGGCTTGGCACAGTGTAGGCACTCAGCATGCTTACTGGATGGAAACTGTGGAGGTGGTGGGCCAGGGATTTAGACCTTAAATAAAACCAGGTCTGCTCACTGACCAGGGCAGGGTTGACCATAGTTTTCTTTTCTCCCCACTAGAGGCCGTTTGCCTGTGACTATGAAGGGTGTGACAAAGCCTTCATCAGGGAATACCATCTGAGCCGCCACATCCTGACCCACACTGGGGAGAAGCCATTTGTGTAAGTAGAGCACTGGGCTAGGCCTTCGAGGAGGGTCATATTTGGCATATAGACTTGGTAAAAAAATGGGTGGATGGCTAACTCGCTAGATCAAGCTGCTTTCATTTCCATCTGATGTAAGATGAGGACAGATTTGGAATGTGTGGAAGAGAGTGGCCCTCTTGTGTGTCATTGGTGTGTGAAAACTTCTCCTCGAGTCCCCTTAGGTTGCATCCTCTCATCTCCCTAAAAGTACATACTAAATGGGATAGCAGCTTTGAAAAGCACACGGTTCAAACTAGATGGAAAAGGTTCCCTGGCATACTTTGTCTCAGTAGCCTCAAGGTCTTTATGAACTGATGAGCCACTGGGATATTAGAAAAAGCATGAAGAAGTAGAACTTTTAATAGTTTATCATGTTTTTCTTACAATTAAGCCTTTGTGCCAGGATCATTCAAGTTTTCATTTTCCTCTAGGAATAGCTGCATATTTCTGAAAAGCTGGAGATACTGCCTTTTTTTTTTTTTTTAAAGCAGCTACTTCTCTAAAACAGTGGATCTCAAATTTAGAATGCATCAGAATTACTTGTAGAGCTCATTGAAGTGCAGATTACTGAATCCCAGCCCCAGAGTTTCTCATTCAGTAGGTCTGGAGTGGGGCCTGAGAAGTTGTATTTCTAGCACTTTGAGAACCACTGACCAGAATAAAATAAACTTAATAATAGATGGTCTCCTGCAAACAGCTTTGGGTAATCAGGAAATGGCTACATAGCAGTGTTTCTGGATATTAAGAGATAATACAATTGCATGGTTTTCTGTGACCTGGTCTGATTTTCTTGGGTTCTGACAAAAAGCAGCTCCTGTCTCATTCAAGGCCCCGACGGAGGGAGGGAGTTTTCACCCGCTGCTGTCCTGTGTGTGGGAAGCAGAATCCATCTGGCCCCATCTTACTGGCAGGCTACAGAGGCCACGAGGCCGGAGGCTGGGGACGGCGTTTTATTTCAGTTTATTCAGGTGTACTGTGTGTCGTCAAAGTAAATGACCCTAAATGAAGCTTATTTTATTTCAAATTATTGTTCAACTGGAGCAGCAAAAAGTAAAATGACCTGGAAAATAGGACTGGGATATAGTTTTTAACCTGGAAGTTTCAGTTTGGGGAATTTGTTCTACAGATACCTCGTGCCAGTGTTAAATGCCATGTACAAGGCTATTTGCAACCTTGTTCATAGGAGGAAAACATTGGCTTCCGCCCAAATCCTATCAGCAGGGGCTGCTTAAAGTGCACCGCCCCCCTGAAGCACTGAAAATATTTGCTGACGCCCCCTGTGAAAATGAGAAACTCCCAGGACAGGTTAAGTGACCCTCCAAGGTACAGAAGGGGGTGTATAGTGGGCTCCTTTTCTGTGTCTTAAAAAAGGGGATGGGGGTGTGTGTTCTAGTTTGCTAGCTGCCGGAATGTAATACACCAGAGATGGACTGGCTTTTAATAAAAGGGGATTTATTTCATTAGTTCTTCAGAGGAAAGGCAGCTAACTCTCATCTGAGGTTCTTTCTTACGTGGGAAGGCACAGGGTGATCTCTGCTGGCCTTCTCTCTAGGCCTCTGGGTTCCAACAGCTTTCCCCAGGGTGATTTCTTTCTGCATCTGCAAAGGCCTGGGCTGAGCTGCGAGCGCTGAGATGAGGTATGCTGAGCTGCCTGGGCTGTGCTACGTTGAGCCCTCTCATTTAAGCACCAGCCAATTAAATCAAACATCATTCAGTGCAGCAGGCACGCCTCCTAGCTGACCACAGATATAATGAGCAACAGATGAGGTTCACATATCATTGACTCATGTCCACAGCAACATAACTAGGCACCTTTACCTGGCCAAGTTGACAACTGAATCTAACTGCCACAGGGTGCAAGGGTAGTTCAGTGGTAGAATTCTTGCCTGTTGTATGGGAGACCTGGGTTTGATTCCTGGCCCCAAACAAACAAAAAACAAAAATTCAACAAATGGTGCTGCAGTAACAGGATACTCACATGGGAAAAGAATGAAATGCGACCCTGCCATACAGGATACAAAAAAGGTGGGGGGGGGGGATGATAAGGATTGTGGAACAGGAAGCTTCTATTTGTATTTGCTTATATTTGGATAAAAAACCCCAGAAAGTTGCATAAGAAACTAAAAGCAGCTGGGACCTAGGTTGGGAATGGTGGGGAGTCCTGTGGGTAGGGTTGGGGATGAGAAAACTGCCACTGTGGGCCTTGTTAGGCTTCTTTGTTCTGAACGGAGCAGCTGTATATAGAACATAAAAAAGCATGTTAGATCTTGGAGAAAATGGGGCTCGGGCCAGGTGCACAGATGGAAAGAGTCAGGTTATTCCAGCTGGAAGGAGACTACTAGGCAGCATCATCTTCCAGGTCTTTCTCCTGGCCAGACCTCTCTCCTTAGCTCCGGACCCCCATGTCCTGCTGCTGGCCGTACTGTGTTACTTGGCTGTACCTCTGGCTTAAATCCCATGTGGCCAGAATTCCTCATCTTCCAAGCTCAGCTCAGCTCTTTGGTCTTAGTCCTGCTCTGTGCCTGTCTGGGTGGGTATGTCCCCTCCTAGCCTGAGACCCACCCGAGAGGTACGGCAGCTCTCCTGGACCCAGGACTGCCCTCCCTCCTGTGCAGCACAGCGGCCGCAGGTCCATTACGTCTACCTCCAGTCCCTCTCCCTTGCTTCTGCTACCACGGTCAGCCCATCTTCCTCACTGGAATTACTGAAGTTATTCCTTTGGCCTTTTTCCGTATTATTTTCTGGTTGCCGTTCTTCTTAACGTTGCAGTGGATTTAAGCACTAATTACCTAATAAAGACCAGTTCTGATGGACCTTTGTGATTTGACCTTTTTTGTGTGCATTTTGCCACTTCTGCTTGCCTCTCAGACACCCCTGCCTGCCAGAGTTTTTTGTGCCCCCACATGTGCTCTTTGGTTCCTGGCAGGACTGTCCCAGGCCCAGCCCTTTGGCCCACGTTTGTGTTGGGTGTGGTGCCTGGCCCAGAATTAGAGTCAGATGACAGGCAGCCCAGCACAGGGGAGGCTTGAACAGGGCGCTCTGCTTCTCCCTTGCACGACTACACTGCGGACAGGCAGAGTGGAGCTTCCGGGGCTGCTCCACGGCCAACAGAGCCCAGGTTCCTCCCCTCCTGTGCCCCAGCTGCCATGTGAGCCTTCCAGCCAGTGAGGAGGAGAAGGAAGCAAGAGTGTGCCCCCTTGTTTTAAGGACGCTTTGTGGGAGCTGAATCAGAACTTAGCCACCTGGCACCCCCATCACACTTGAGGCTGGAAAAAGCTGTTCCTGCCGGCCCCACGCCCAGCTCACGCGAGCGTTCTGTGACTGAGGCTGGGACCACTAGGTCCCTTTCTGGTGCTTCCAGGGGGCCCTGGATAAGCCCCCACTGCACTGTGGACTCTCTGTCCCCATCTTTCTCCTCTAGGCCCCATGGACAGCACTGTGCCAGGTGTACGTGTTTGTTTATCCATGATGAAGTCCTCCTTCATCCTCAGTCTTATGAGAACTCACCACAAAAAGAGCATATGTTAAAAAAAAAAATCCTCACAAAGGATTTAGATTATTTGAAACCCAGATTCAGAAATGCTCGTAGGGGGCCCAGCCTGGCATGGTGACGTCCCTCACTGGCGAGACGTGCTGGTGTGCGGTTCTGCACCGAATGTTTTTGCCTCTAATGCAAAGCCAAAGCTAGTGTTTTGAGGTCTTTCTGGAAGTGCAGTTTGCTATGTTAAGCACAATTAAGGTCATCAGATTCTAAGCTGAGAGTAATTGAAGTTGAGCACGAATGAAGCGGGGTCTGCGCTTCTGAGACTAGTGCTCTTCAGGTCCCCTCTGCCCCAGTGTGCTGCACCAAGATGCGGCGCCCTAACTTCGCGGATGGGATCTGAAACCCATCTCATTACAGGGCAATCGCCTTGGCTTCGAGAGGTGTGCTTGGCCTGGGCTAGGACTTTGCAAATCTTTAAAAACATTTTTTTTTTTTTTTTTTTTTTGCATGGGCAGGCTCTGGGAAGCAAACCCAGGTCTCTGGTATGGCAGGTGGGAACTCTGCCACTGAGCCACCATGGCCCTTCAAGACTATTTTATACCATACTTTGGAATAACTAACTTTATAAAGTTATGAAGACATTCATATCTTAATGGATTGTTCGTATTTTGGGTTATACAATTTCTTACAGTTGTGACGCTAGTGGCTGTAATCAAAAATTCAACACAAAATCAAACTTGAAGAAACATTTTGAGCGCAAACATGAGAATCAGCAAAAACAGTATGTAGTAAGTATGAATGATTTTTATACTTAAATTTTCTGAGTATTTCTTGTTTATTGTCTATGTTTCCAAAATGTTCATCAACTAAATTGTTTCTCAGATATCTGAATTCAGTCTGACATCGGCTCTCCTCATGGTAATGGTTTCATTTTGGAAGCAAACCTTGTGCTGAGGAAAGTGTACTGGGAGGCTGCCCCAACTAAGACGTTTTTTCATTCGCAAATGTCATCACTTTTTAAAACTTCTTGACATAAAGTAGAATTTTACAGAATTTGTTGATTCTTGGATCTTTCTTTCTCAAGACTTACGTACCTTTTCTCAACAGTGCAATTTTGAAGGTTGTCAGAAGACCTTTAAGAAACATCAGCAGCTGAAAATCCACCAGTGTCAGCACACCAGCGAGCCGCTGTTCAGGCAGGTGTTCTCAGTGCTCGAAGAGCTCTCAGGGTTCACATGCGAGTCGGGTTGGGTGCAAAAGTGCCCTGAAGCAATTTCTTAGTCAACGTTTTTCTGTTACCATTAACAGGTACAGGGTGTGCCTATTTATATATTGGGGCTTTCTTAAGAAGTTTAATTTTGCTTTTGTTTCTATAAGACAAATACTTTAATGCCTTTCAGTACAGTGAGATTGGGAGAACTGTGGTTAAGCTTGAAGAGAAGGCAAAGAAATGACTATTCAAATAGAATTTCATTTTATGATAGAAATGTTATTATGAAGCCACTAATTGCTCTTTCTGTGGAACAAGACAAAAGTAACTGGGCTTAAACTGCAGTTAGAGAAGCTTTCCATCAGGAACAAGAAAGGCTGATTATACATGTTGGGATAGGTTTGCAAAGAGAATGGAGAAACCCAGGGCTTTGCTTGGAGCAGGGCAGAGGCTGCGTGTGTGTTCTGGCCTGGCAGAGGCTTCCTGTGTGAGTGTGGCAGGGCAGAGTCTCCCTGTGTGGGTATGGTGGGGCAGAGGCTCCCTGTGTGGGTGTGGCGGGGCAGAGGCTCCCTGTGTAGGTGTGGCGGGCAGAGCTTCCTGGGCGGGCATGGCCAGACAGAGGCTCCCTTCTGGCTTTCTGGCCAGGCTTTTGCTCAGAGCTGCTGCGGCTCCAGGGCCTGGCGGTGCTTGCAGCTCTGCCTACTATTCTTGTGTGTTGATGGTTTAGCACAGAGGTGGCACGTGCATTTTGTTCTTCCCTGAGGCCGATGCATCTGCTGCTGGGTCTCCTTGGTATTCCATCCCTGTGTGGCATAGTAGAACTAGGTAGACTATTGAGAACGGCTTTGGTGTTACCAAAGCCAAACTAGAGAATCTCCTGAAGTGGCTTCCAGTAGGCATAAAAACAGAGTATGTATTCAGAGGTATAAAAATAACTGTTTTGGGGGTGGGAGGATAATTCAGTGGCAGAATTCTCACCTGCCATGTGGGAGACCTGGGTTCAATTCCCAGCCCGTGTACTTCCCACCCCCCCCACCCCCCAAAAATGTTTTCACCATATGGTGCTGCAATAATGAGATGGTTACATGGAAAAAGAATGAAATGTGACCCCCCATCATTCAGCGTACAAAAAAAAAGTTTAGTTTTGCTCACATAAGCAAAAAAAAACAAACAAACAAACTTTTTCTCTAACAGTTAGATTCGACCCAAGGCTAATCAAGTAACTTGAATTTCACCTATGATTATGTCTAAATTTTAAATGTTATTTTTACCTGACTGGTTTGGTTATGAGAAGAGGGGAGACCCTCGTGGGAGAAACAGGACAAAGTAACATTTATACTAACTTGAGTTACGTGTTAAAATGGACTGGCTAATACTTGATGTCTGGATAACCTAGGTGTAACCATGAAGGATGTGGGAGACCCTTTACTACACCTAGCAGGCTGAAGCGACATGAGAAGGTACATGAGGGTATGTATAGGGGATCCTGTGCAGCACTCGCTGTGGGTAAAACACCAGTAATACAGTGCATTTGCTTAATTCTTTGAATACTTGGTGCTCTCTGTTCTATTCCGTTGTCATACAGAGAAAACCTAAGTTATATACGGGGAAGAAGAGTACATTTAGGCAAAGGGATGGGGGTGGGGGGTTGGCTTTTGCTTATTTAGATACTTTTCCCCTGACCAGACATCATGTGTGTTGTATTGATTCTTCCACTGCTGTGTCATCGCTGCTCAAACATACTATCTTACTGTGTGCAGCAGCTGCCTGGTTATGCTTTATACCTACAAAAGCACCAGTGCTCCAGCCACGGCATTGCATCCTTCTTTTTAATTGCTTTTAATCTCTTCTGTTTACTACTGTGCATTCTCTTCTTCCTTGTTAGCCATATAAGGGGCTTGTATAATTGAAGTTTTCAGAGCAATCAGATTGTAACCTGCTTTCAAAATAACTTATTTGAATATATTATTTTTCCATGAAAGGTTTTTGATATCTGTGTTCCCAAGTCTTAGCATTTATGTTTTTTTTTTTTAAAAAACAAACCATCAAAAAGAAAACACAAGAGAACAGTAGCTGAGAGTGAAAGGCAACTCATTCCTTGTAGTTCCTCTCCAGTGTTTGGTTAGGTGAAACTCAGCCTGGCTCTCACATTGACTGATTAATGCAGTTCTGATGCTTTGCATAACTAGCATATGCAAAGTCCAGTTTTGTTGACAGTCTTCCTAGTTTTCTTCCTTAGCTGTACCCTGCCTACTTCTTGAAACTTAAAAGATGGCAAGATGCGAGGTAGCTAGGTGGTAGGCACTGAAACTACTGAGGTTCAATGTTGGTTATTTGCCAAAAGCAAGGACCAGAGAACACTTTTGCTGAGGAATAAGAGAAGCAAGAGTAGGCAGGGGGTAGGGAGGCAGGTGGGAACTAAAGAAGCTGGAGAGTCCCCAACTGACTGAGAACCGAAAAGGGGCAGGCATCTTTCTTGGGAAGTCTGCAGATATAAAATCTTTGCAGGAAGCCTTGTTATGCAGTTGTTTGTATTGTAACAGAAACTTTTCTTGGTTTTCATTCCTACCTGTTGAGACTAAATTGAATAGCATTGGGAGGTAGGGGAAGAATTATATAGGCAGGAAAGTTTCCTTGTATGATCAGTGTTTATACTGAGTATTCATAACAGGCAATGCCCTGATCTTTTTTTTTTTTTTTTTAAATAGGCTATGTATGTCAAAAGGAATGTTCCTTTGTGGCAAAAACATGGACGGAGCTTTTGAAACATGTGAGAGAAGCCCATAAAGGTAAGGTGGATAATGAATGACACAGTATAAATATTTGCCCCGAAAAAAGTGACTTCATGGTTTTTTTTTCCGTTTTTTTAAAAAATTTATTTTGAAATATTTTCAAAGTTACAGGACAGTTGCAAAAATAATTCCAGCCCCACACAGGACTCCAACATAACCCACTGATTTATTAGGGATTAAGTCAAAACACCACTGCCTCCGGTCTTTCCTACCTTCCTTCACAACCAAGTAGAAAGAAATCATTCTTTCCATGTTTGTTTCCATATCCTACTCCTCCATTCTTTTACCCTAGCTCACTATTTTACTGTAGTTATTTATTTATGTGTTCCTCCTCCCCATCATAATATTGAGTCTTGAGGGCAGGACTGCATCTTATTAAGCACCTTGTATGGACTTAATAAATATTTGCTGAATAAATGAATATAAAAAAATAAAGACCATCAAACGATCTGAGCAATCATTTGAGCATCAGATTTATTAAAAAAATGCAACAAATTTTTAAGTGATAAAAAATATTTTTAAAACAGCATCAAAAAGTGAGTGATTTCATAACAATCAGTTGGCTCTGGTATGTTTAATGAACTAGTCACAGGAAGTCATAGGAAAGCAGAGAAACTCTGTCTTGTGAGGACTAGAATCAAGGGGCTTCATAATCAACTGGCATCCATTTGATGCTTTACCTATGGTTAGAAATGTACATGACAGAAACTCTGGGGACCTTCTGGATTCTTTGCTTAAGGTCCTGGTCAGCTGTGGCCACAATGTAACACTTATGGTGGGTTACTCTCTGTACCAAGCAGCCATCTGTGTAAGTTCCTTTCTGAGTGCATGTAGCCATTCAAATCGTGGATCCTTAGAGCCCTTGATACTTCTGCCCCAATTATTCATTTTCAGCCATTACACAGTCAGTTATACAAGGGAAACACTTGGTGTACAGACAGTCCATCATTGACTGCACTACATCCAGTTTGGCTTTAATGGAAAAGCTGATAAAGTTGGTATCAACCAGGATGTGCTAGGTGGGCCCAAGTGTGTATTATATTGGAAGAATAAGCAGGAAGGGTGTTGGAGCACTTCTCTTCCCTTGAGTGTGCTGGGATCTTTTTTTTCTTTTTTAGATTTTAATCTGTTCTTTTTTTTAAGCCTCTGATCTCTGAGACTAAGCATTCACTTCATGGTCACATACTTCCTTATTTTTTTTTTGCTTCCCCATGTTCACTTCACACTCTTGTTCTTATTTGACTTCGTGTTTTTTAAAAAAGTAAAATACTGTGTATGTGCCTTCAAATAAAAAGGCTTCTATGGTATATTTTATGGGGTGCTGGCTACTGAAGCTGTCAGGGCCTACGTCAGTTTGCCAGACTGAGACATTAGCTGGTTGAAAATGAGCAAGAGGGGCTGCAGTCCCAAGTTAGGGAGGAGCTCTGCCAAGTTCACCTTGAAAGACACCTGGGAGGTGCTAGTGTTTTGAGAAATGGTTCGGGAAGCAGGACCATGAGGATTGGAGGGCAAAGGAGGAAGCTAACTCCACTTAACAACCAAAAGCAGCTGAAAACCCTGGTTCCTTGAGAAGCAAGCAGAGTGACTTTATGCAGTATATAAACCTGGGAGAATTGAGACAACAAACTTTCAAGCAGTAAAGACCTAGGTTAAGGTTTCCTCTGCAGTTTCTGATTTGTGTCTGGTCTTAAGGTTTTAGGTACTCAAGATGTCACTTTATATATTCATTTTTTTCTGTATGGTGAGTTTTGGGGAAATGGGTTAAATTTGTCTATCTGCTCCACTAGAGGAAACAACTTGTGAAGTATGCCAGAAGACATTCAAACGCAAAGATTATCTGAAACAACATATGAAAACCCATGCCCCAGAAAGGGATGTGTGTCGCTGTCCCAGGGAAGGCTGTGGTAGGACCTACACAACTGTGTTCAATCTCCAGAGCCACATTCTCTCGTTTCATGAGGAAACACGCCCATTTGTGTGTGAACATGCTGGCTGTGGCAAAAGGTTTGCAATGAAAGTAAGTACTCATCTTCACACATGAAGACCTCCAGGAGCCTTGGATTCCAGGATGGCATCCTGGGGCCTGTGGGTGGGGCAGGTTGGGCCAACAGGGTTCTAGGCCTTCTTGCTTCAAACTGAGTAGTTCTAAGTTTTTAAACCCTCCAGATTTGCCTGTCAGTAGTTTTAGTGCTGGATCATAGCATTGCCACCACTGGGAACTTAATAGAAATACAGATTTACAGGTCACACCCTAAACTCACTGAATCAGAAACTCAAGCGTAGGGTCCAGTAACCTGTTTTAACAAGCCCTCCAGGCAATTTTTATGTGTGCTACATTTGAGAACCACTGGCCTATGCCTAAGGGTGTGCTTTTAGACCACCGTCACCTGGGGATGGAGAAGGAAAGTGGGCAAGAAGGACTACATGGACCAGGGAATAGTGGGAACTAGTCTGGGTCTCTCTGGTCCATGTAGGTCAGAACAGGACATTACAGGAGGGTCTGCGCATATTGCAAACTGGCTCTGTGGCAGGTGGATCTCACAGATGCTTACTATAAGAGTGGCTCAGCAGTCCAGACTGTCACAAAACCACCTGGGGTTGCAGAGGGTCAGCATGACTGTTGAGGACAGCAAGATTTTGGTCATATTTCCCATGGTGTTAGTTAGGTTTAGGTGATGTCAGTTAAAACAGCCTTCTTGAGTGTAGAATGATTCATTCAGAACTTGGTGTTTTCCCCATTACTTATGAAAAAAATAAGAAGCTACAGGTAGTTGGGATTAGATAAATCCTAATCTGGATCCTTGGGAAGTTTTAGTGATTGTGACTTAAGTCCAAGAGGAACAGTTCTTTCCTTAGCTCTAGTGGGGAAAAAATTTTCAGTTTAGTCAAATCCCTCAACAATATGCTGCAGAAGACTGACAGTTTATTTAAGTAATAATCATGTAGTTTTCATATTAAAAAGCACCAAATGCAGATGTTTTAGAAATAGTTTTTTTTTTCTGTTTCCTTGTAGCAAAGCCTCACTAGGCATGCTGTTGTACATGATCCTGACAAGAAGAAAATGAAGATCAAAGTAAGTTTAAACTATTCAGGAAGCTTTTAAATTCCACTAAAACATAAATTGCTTGAGCCAGACACATTCTGATTAGAATATTTTCAACTTTTTATTATTGTGTGAGTCTGCATGGCTATTGAAGGCGATCTAATGGACTTTTCCTTTACTTTAGAGTGTTGTATATCTCTCAGGACATCCAACTGAACTGTAAAATTAGTCAAATTTAATTAATTTGAATCCTAATGTCTCCCATTTTCCTTTTTCCCAAAGGTAAAAGCATCTCGTGAAAAACGGAGTTTGGCCTCTCGTCTCAGTGGATATATCCCTCCCAAAAAGAAATCAGAACAAGGCTTATCCTTGCCCAAAAATGGAGAGTCTCTGCACTCTATTGAAGAAAACATGCTGTCGACAGTTGCAATACTTACCCTCAGTTAAATATCAGGTTGCTTTGTTTAGAGGACTACAGACCAATGAGCTTATTTTCTCTCAGAAGCACATTTCTTTTTATTAAAATTACAGATGTAGAACAACTGATTATCTATCATTTCCACTTTCTTTGGTCAAAATGTCTCCTTTCTGAGTCTCCTGAGTTTGTCTATATTCATCCTCTTCCTTTTTGCTCAAAGGACGGAGAACACACATTGTAGCATTTCCTCCTTTAATAGCCTGTGGCCTAGATAAGAAGGTAGCCATTCCAGGCATAGTCTGGAGGATCTGATTAAATATCTCTTCCTAAAAAAGGAAAATAGCCACAAGATTAATTTAAAAATCAATGTCTTTTATGGTTCTATGTTAAAGCTCTAACACTCTTAAAAGAACAACGGTATTCTTGAATTGCTGCTATTTAAGCAGTTAGGTAATCAATTCATTCATATCTGAGATGACTCAAACTTGTAAAACAACCAAGCAGTTACATAAATTGCATGTAACTAAATGAATATACTAAAGCTATAAAAGTTTTCTCATTCTGGCATATTACTGAGTGGGGCTACATTTTGGCCGCAGACTACCCACTTGCAAAAACAAATACAGAGGGCGGGCCGCGGTGGCTCAGCGGGCAAGAGTGCTTGCCTGCCATGCCGGAGGACCCCGGTTCGATTCCCGGTCCCAGCCCATGTAAAAAAAAAAAAACAAACAAACAAACAAACAAAATAATAATAAAATAAAGTATAAAAAAAACAAAAAAAAAAAAAAAAAAAAACAAATACAGAGTGGCGGACTTAGACTGTTAAAACCAAGTGCCTCCTTAATCCCCAAAACTTTCAGCCCAGAGAGTATTTCCCAGCCCTCACTCTGTGTTAAAACCACTTGGGATGATTTTTAAAATACAGATATGTGGGTTCCAGAGAGTGAGAATCAGTTGGGCTAGGATCTTAGCGTAAGTAATTCTAATATGGTGCTAGAGCTGAAAATATTGGCTAACTTATCTCTTAGTTAGAAATAAGTTACCTAAATTTAAAGACAAAAGGATATTCTATAAACTTATCCTAAGATCATAAAATGATACACACTTTCTAAATACAATATAACTTTATATAATGCCTCTCATGGACATTTATAAAAAGGAAACAAACTTTTTAAAAAGATGAATCTACAGATTTTAATTTCCCTTTAAAGTCAGATGTTTTATAATTTATAAAATAGAATAGTATACAGTCTTTAAATTATGAAGCAGAATGTTTTCACATTCACATATAGAAAATACTTTTGCTATAATGAAAAAGTAATATGCTTACATTCTGAAAAACAAATTGAAAAGCTGGTATCACTGGATAGAATTACTGGTCACTTTTCTTTGTCTTTAAATTTTCCAGATTTTTTCTTTTACATGGGCAGACACCAAGAATCAAACACTGGTCTCCAGCATGGCAGGCAAGAATTCTGCCTGCTAAGCCACCATGGCCAGCTCTCCAGATTTTTTACAATTGTATAGATTAAAACAACAAAGCAAATTAAAGAACAAGCAAATTAACAGTTCAAGTTCAAGAATAAATGTGACTGCTGGAAGAACTTAAGATCTAGACCCTAATTTAAGAAAAAAAATAAAAAAGCAAGGAAGCAAAAAATTCAAGCACTTATTTCTACTTTTACTTACCATTTTATTTTCTGGCTCTTCTACTTTCTTCCCTTTCTTTATAGTAATTTGAACTCGAAATTTTTTCTCAATCCATTTCTGAACCTGTTTACTCTTAGTGTCCAAATCATGTTGTCCAATATTTGAAGAAAAAGTTAGTTCCTTTATCTGGGTCGGTCCTAGTTTGAACAGAAAGGTTTGGTGCCAGGACTAGTTACTATTCTACTTAACCACGCAGACTGCTTAATATCTTAACTTGCAACAGGGACCCCCAACAGGCTCTTACCTGACGTTAGTATCAGAGATCAGTGAACACTTTTTAAACCAGGGAGATCTCGGACATAAAGGTACTGAGTTTTTAACTGCCAGGTAAGGGTATTTAAAAATCTGAATTTTTTTTTTATTAATTAAAAAAAAACGAAATTAACACATTTAGAAATCATTCCATTCTACATATGCAATCAGTAATTCTTAATATCATCACATAGATGTATGATCGTCATTTCTTAGTACATTTGCATCGATTTAGGAAAAGAACTAGCAAAACAACAGAAAAAGATATAGAATGATAATATAGAGAAAAAAATTAAAAAAGGAAAAAGAAAAAGACAAGCAAGCAACAACAAAAAAACTATAGCTCAGATGCAGCTTCATTAAGTGTTTTAACATAATTACATTACAATTAGGTAGTATTGTGCTGTCCATTTTTGAGTTTTTGTATCTAGTCCTGTTGCACAGTCTGTATCCCTTCAGCTCCAATTACCCATTATCTTACCCTGTTTCTAACTCCTGCTGGTCTCTGTTACCAATGACATATTCCAAGTTTATTCTCGAATGTCGGTTCACATCAGTGGGACCATACAGTATTTGTCCTTTAGTTTTTGGCTAGACTCACTCAGCATAATGTTCTCTAGGTCCATCCATGTTATTACATGCTTCATAAGTTTATCCTGTCTTAAAGCTGTATAATATTCTATCGTATGTATATACCACAGTTTGTTCAGCCACTTGTCTGTTGATGGAGATTTTGGCTGTTTCCATCTCTTTGCAATTGTAAATAATGCTGCTATAAACATTGGTGTGCAAATGTCCGTTTGTGTCTTTGCCCTTAAGTCCTTTGAGTAGATACCTAGCAATGGTATTGCTGGGTCGTATGGCAATTCTATATTCAGTTTTTTGAGGAACCGCCAAACTGCCTTCCACAGTGGTTGCACCATTTGACATTCCCACCAACAGTGGATAAGTGTGCCTCTTTCTCCGCATCCTCTCCAGCACTTGTCATTTTCTGTTTTGTTGATAATGGCCATTCTGGTGGGTGTGAGATGATATCTCATTGTGGTTTTGATTTGCATTTCTCTAATGGCCAGGGACACTGAGCATCTCTTCATGTGCCTTTTGGCCATTTGTATTTCCTCTTCTGAGAGGTGTCTGTTCAAGTCTTTTTCCCATTTTGTAATTGGGTTGGCTGTCTTTTTGTTGTTGAGTTGAACAATCTCTTTATAAATTCTGGATACTAGGCCTTTATCTGATATGTCATTTCCAAATATTGTCTCCCATTGTGTAGGCTGTCTTTCTACTTTCTTGATGAAGTTCTTTGATGCACAAAAGTGTTTAATTTTGAGGAGCTCCCATTTCTTTCTTTCTTTCTTCAGTGCTCTTGCTTTAGGTTTAAGGTCCATAAAACCGCCTCCAACTGTAAGTTTCATAAGATATCTTCCTACAGTTTCCTCTAACTGTTTTATGGTCTTAGACCTAATGTTTAGATCTTTGATCCATTTTGAGTTAACTTTTGTATAGGGTGTGAGATACGGGTCCTCTTTCATTCTTTTGCATATGAATATCCAGTTCTCTAGGCACCATTTATTGAAGAGACTGTTCTGTCCCAGGTGAGTTGGCTTGACTGCCTTATCAAAGATCAAATGTCCATAGATGAGAGGGTCTATATCTGAGCACTCTATTCGATTCCATTGGTCGATATATCTATCTTTATGCCAATACCATGCTGTTTTGACCACTGTGGCTTCATAATATGCCTTAAAGTCAGGCAGCGCGAGACCTCCAGCTTTGTTTTTTTTCCTCAAGATGTTTTTAGCAATTCGGGGCACCCTGCCCTTCCAGATAAATTTGCTTATTGGTTTTTCTATTTCTGAAAAATAAGTTGTTGGGATTTTGATTGGTATTGCATTGAATCTGTAAATCAATTTAGGTAGAATTGACATCTTAACTATATTTAGTCTTCCAATCCATGAACACGGTATGCCCTTCCATCTATTTAGGTCTTCTGTGATTTCTTTTAACAGTTTTTTGTAGTTTTCTTTGTATAGGTTTTTTTTGTCTCTTTACTTAAATTTATTCCTAGGTATTTTATTCTTTTAGTTGCAACTGTAAATGGAATTCGTTTCTTCAGTTCCCCCTCAGCTTGTTCATTGCTAGTGTATAGAAATGCTACAGATTTTTGAATGTTGATCTTGTAACCTGCTACTTTGTTGTACTCATTTATTAGCTCTAGTAGTTTTGTTGTGGATTTTTCCGGGTTTTCGACGTATAGTATCATATCGTCTGCATACAGTGATAGTTTTACTTCTTCCTTTCCAATTTTGATGCCTTGTATTTCTTTTTCTTGTCTAATTGCTCTGGCTAGAACCTCCAACATGATGTTGAATAATAGTGGTGATAATGGACATCCGTGTCTTGTTCCTGATCTTAGGGGGAAAGTTTTCAATTTTTCCCCATTGAGGATGATATTAGCTGTGGGTTTTTCATATATTCCCTCTATCATTTTAAGGAAGTTCCCTTGTATTCCTATCTTTTGAAGTGTTTTCAACAGGAAAGGACGTTGAATCTTGTCAAATGCCTTCTCTGCATCAATTGAGATGATCATGTGATTTTTCTGCTTTGATTTGTTGATATGGTGTATTACATTAATTGATTTTCTTATGTTGAACCATCCTTGCATACCTGGGATGAATCCTACTTGGTCATGATGTATAATTCTTTTAATGTGTTGTTGGATTCGATTTGCTAGAATTTTGTTGAGGATTTTTGCATCTATATTCATTAGAGAGATTGGTCTGTAGTTTTCTTTTTTTGTAATATCTTTGCCTGGTTTTGGTATGAGGGTGATGTTGGCTTCATAGAATGAATTAGGTAGCTTTCCCTCCACTTCGATTTTTTTGAAGAGTTTGAGGAGAGTTGGTACTAATTCTTTCTGGAATGTTTGGTAGAATTCACATGTGAACCCGTCTGGTCCTGGACTTTTCTTTTTAGGAAGCTTTTGAATGACTAATTCAATTTCTTTACTTGTGATTGGTTTGTTGAGGTCATCTATTTCTTCTTGAGTCAAAGTTGGTTGTTCATGCCTTTCTAGGAACCCGTCCATTTCATCTAAATTGTTGTATTTATTAGCGTAAAGTTGTTCATAGTATCCTGTTATTACCTTCTTTATTTCTGTGAGGTCAGTGGTTATGTCTCCTCTTTCATTTCTGATCTTATTTATTTGCATCCTCTCTCTTCTTCTTTTTGTCAATCTTGATAAGGGCCCATCAATCTTATTGATTTTCTCATAGAACCAACTTCTGGTCTTATTGATTTTCTCTATTGTTTTCATGTTTCAATTTCATTTATTTCTGCTCTAATCTTTGTTATTTCTTTCCTTTTGCTTGCTTTGGGGTTAGTTTGCTGTTCTTTCTCCAGTTCTTCCAAGTGGACAGTTAATTCCTGAATTTTTGCCTTTTCTTCTTTTCTGATACAGGCATTTAGGGCAATAAATTTCCCTCTTAGCACTGCCTTTGCTGCGTCCCATAAGTTTTGATATGTTGTGTTTTCGTTTTCTTTCGCCTCGAGATATTTACTAATTTCTCTTGCAATTTCTTCCTTGACCCACTCGTTGTTTAAGAGTGTGTTGTTGAGCCTCCACGTATTTGTGAATTTTCTGGCACTCCGCCTATTATTGATTTCCAACTTCATTCCTTTATGATCCGATAAAGTGTTGTGTATGATTTCAATCTTTTTAAATTTGTTAAGACTTTCTTTGTGACCCAGCATATGGTCTATCTTTGAGAATGATCCATTAGCACTTGAGAAAAAGGTGTATCCTGCTGTTGTGGGATGTAATGTCCTATAAATGTCTGTTAAGTCTAGCTCATTTATTGTAATATTCAAATTCTCTGTTTTTTTATTGATCCTCTGTCTAGATGTTCTGTCCATTGATGAGAGTGGGGAATTGAAGTCTCCAACTATTATGGTAGATGTGTCTATTTCCCTTTTCAGTGTTTGCAGTGTTTGCCTCACGTATTTTGGGGCATTCTGGTTCGGTGCATAAATATTTATGATTGTTATGTCTTCTTGTTTAATTGTTCCTTTTATTAGTAGATAGTGTCCTTCTTTGTCTCTTTTAACTGTTTTACATTTGAAGTCTAATTTGTTGGATATTAGTATAGCTACTCCTGCTCTTTTCTGGTTGTTATTTGCATGAAATATCTTTTCCCAACCTTTCACTTTCAACCTATGTTTAATTTTGGGTCTAAGATGTGTTTCCTGTAGACAGCATATAGAAGGATCCTGTTTTTTAATCCATTCTGCCAGTCTATGTCTTTTGATTGGGGAGTTCAATTCATTAACATTTAGTGTTATTACTGTTTGGGTAGTACTTTCCTCTACCATTTTGCCTTTTGTATTATATATATCGTATCTGATTTTCCTTCTTTCTACACTCTTCTCCATACCTCTCTCTTCTGTCTTTTCGTATCTGACTCTAGTGCTCCCTTTAGTAGTTCTTGCAGAGCTGGTCTCTTGGTCACAAATTCTCTCAGTGACTTTTTGTCTGAGAATGTTTTAATTTCTCCCTCATTTTTGAAGGACAATTTTGCTGGATATAGAAGTCTTGGTTGGCAGTTTTTCTCATTTAGTAATTTAAATATATCATCCCACTGTCTTCTAGCTTCCATGGTTTCTGCTGAGAAATCTACACATAGTCTTATTGGGTTTCCCTTGTATGTGATGGATTGTTTTTCTCTTACTGCTTTCAAGATCCTCTCTTTCTCTTTGACCTCTGACATTCTAACTAGTAAGTGTCTTGGAGAACGCCTATTTGGGTCTATTCTCTTTGGGGTGCGCTGCACTTCTTGGATCTGTAATTTTAGGTCTTTCATAAGAGTTGGGAAATTTTCAGTGATAATTTCTTCCATTAGTTTTTCTCCTCCTTTTCCCTTCTCTTCTCCTTCTGGGACACCCACAACACGTATATTTGTGCGCTTCATATTGTCATTCAGTTCCCTGATCCCCTGCTCAAATTTTTCCATTCTTTTCCCGATAGTTTCTGTTTCTTTTTGGAATTCAGATGTTCCATCCTCCAGTTCACTAATTCTAGCTTCTGTCTCTTTAAATCTACCATTGTAGGTATCCATTGTTTTTTCCATCTTTTCTACTTTGTCCTTCACTCCCATAAGTTCTGTGATTTGTTTTTTCAGACTTTCTATTTCTTCTTTTTGTTCAGCCCATGTCTTCTTCATGTCCTTCCTCAATTTATTGATTTGGTTTTTGAAGAGGTTTTCCATTTCTGTTCGTACATTCAGAATTAGTTGTCTCAGCTCCTGTATCTCATTTGAACTACTGGTTTGTTCCTTTGACTGGGCCATATCTTCAATTTTTTTAGTGTGATCCGTTATTTTCTGCTGGTGTCTGGGCATTTAATCAGATTTTCCTGGGTATGGGACCCCGCAGGTTGAAAGATTTTTCTGTGAAATCTCTGGGCTCTGTTTTTCTTATCCTGCCCAGTATGTGGCGCTCGTGGCGCTCGTCTGTCTGCAGGTCCCACCAGTAAAAGATGCTGTGGCTCCTTTAACTTTGGAAAACTCTCGCTGTGGGGGAGGGTCGCCAGCCGAAGCGGCTTAGGGGAGTTCTGTTTCAAATCTCCCAGCCAGCCCGGGAATCCACGCGTGGGGGGGGGGGCGCCGGCCTCCGCAGCTTGGGGGAGTGCCTATCCAACATTCCCAGCCGGACCAGGAAGCCACGTGTGTGGAAGGGACCCCGGTTGCCGGTCTCCGCGGCTTGGAGGACCTCCGATCCAATTCTCCCAGCCACTCTGGGGGGCCGCGCATGGGGGGGGCACCGGCTGCCACGGCTTGAGGGCACGCCTGTCCAATTCTCCACACTGGCCCAGGAAGGAAGGAGGGAGGGACTCCAGCCGCCAGCCGCCCGGGCCCGGGGAAGCACGCGCCCCTCAGTGATCTCACCACAGCGGATTCTCCCAGCCGGTCAGCCGTTCCAGAGTGGGGTACGCTGTCTTTTTGGTCTCTGTCGTGGCTCCGGGGGCTGTTCTGTACCATTTCTATTTCTTTAGTAGCTGTTCTGGAGGAGGAACTAAGACCCGCGCGTCTTACTAAGCTGCCATCTTCTCCGGAAGTCTGAAATTTTTTTTTGTTATAATCATTTGATGAGGAATACCCAAAGAATGGTCCTTTAAAGGGAACAGTTTTAGTATTATGATAAACTTCATTATCCTTGTTTCTTTCTGACATGTACCAGTATCTGGGAAATACTCGCCCAGTTCAGCTCCTCTTCTGGTCTCCTCACTGCTAAAGGGTCAATCAAGGGAGCTCCTGCATTCTGTACTCATTCCCATTGTCTTTGGAAATCTTATTAGAAAATCACTTTATTCAAAAAGAGTGTTGGGACAACTGAGTTTTCATATGGGGAGAAAAAGATCTCGACTGATACAAAAATCTCCCCAGATGTGAAAAAGATTACTTAAAAACAAAAAGAAGAAAGAACAGAATATATTTTGACCTTAGCAGAAGGGAAAGATTTCATTAAAACAAGGATCAATAATCTTCCTATATGAAAACTTAAAACACTACTGAGTAATAAAACGCAAAGCGAAAACTAACGAATAAAGTTTTTGCATCCTACAGAACAGAATTCTATATATAAATCAGAAAGAAAAACAATATAAATGTACAAATAAAGGAGGATGAATAGACAACTCACAAAAAACAAATGGTGAAAGGAAATATAAATTAAAATAAGTTAGGACTTCTCACCCATGAGCAATGTCTGAGTGCCTAGTAGGGAGGAAACTTCCCCCTGCTGAAGGGAGGAAGGACCTGGTAACTGCATGCAGAGTCATAGGACCTAGAGTGAGCACCAGGAGACACTGACAGGTGTGCTTATTGTTCATGATGAAAAACTGGAAACCTTGATGTCCATGGAAAAGAATAAACTAATTATGGTGTATTCATACAATGGTAATAATAATTACAGCTATGTAACATAGATCTTGAAAACAATTGATAGTATCTCATTTTTTACACATACAAAATATACTGTTTTTATATATATAACTGGAATTTAAAGACATGGATTGGATCTACACACTAAATTCACAAGAGTGAGCAGAGTCCTCTGGAGGAGGGAGAATGGGATTAGAGAAGAGGGCACAGGGAACTTCAAGTCTTAATGTATTTTGTTTTAAAAATCGAAGTATGACAATGTTTACATTTGTTCACTTTGGGTGCTGGGTAACAGGTGTTTGCTATAGAGAGATTTTTCTGTATGCCTTATAATTTTCAAAATGAAATTTTGTTTTTTTATAAGAGCTCTATTATTAACACCTTCTTGCTTCCTTAGAGCTCCTACCAATTGGTCCTAGGTCTACATCAAAACAAAGTAATGCCTTTCAATTGTTAGCCCTTCAGCCCTCTCTGAACATAGCGTGGTGTTTTCTTGAGCTTTTCCAATTGGTTCAACATTTTTTTTTAACGTGTGATAGTTTGATGTCCTTGTCACCCTGGTTGGTCTCTTCTGAATATATTTTTTTCCAGTCAACATTCTTCTTAAGTGTGACCTTACAAAACTGAGCCATAGGAAATGTGATTTTTTTCAAGGCACCCAACTGCATGGTGGCAGTCTTCTGACTCAGGTTCCACCGTGCTTTCCACTGAACGATCTTTTCCTTTCCTAACAAATGACATTTATTAGTAACTGAAAAACAAAATTATTCACCTGATATAGAACTCATGGCCTCTGAAAGGTTTAAGTGACAAGTGTTTTGTAAAGTGATGGGCAAAACCTGCAAATGAGTGTTACTTCCAATATTTTTATCAAGGTACTTGTGAAATTCTCTGTGAATCACTTTCAAGTCCAGAGTGCTTCCATATAATTAACCAAATGTTTTCCACTTTAGAGATGAGGAAAAAATAAAGGCAGGAGGTGAAGCAAGTGGCCCAGGTGGTGCAGGGTAGTAGAGGGAGGCCCAGCCTCAAGTCTCTGATACTGTTTCACTGCACCCCTCCATGCTCTGCACACCATGGCCTCCAGAGACAAAGCAAAAGGACAAGGGAGGACAGAGTTTGCATCTTTTGGTTGTGTACTTATTTTCCCTCATTTTATACTGAGATGACAGATACAGGGTATTAAGGAATAACGAAGAGGAACAGAAATAAGTGAGGGATGAAAGAGGGGGGAAAAAAAAAACAATGGAAATGGTGGAGGAACCTTGGATTTTTTGAGCATTTCAGTTTCTAACTTTTCTGTCACAAAAAACCTTGGCAAATGCCAGAAAATACACCACTGACATATCGTCCTAAAGAACTCAGAGAGTAAACAGCAAGATACCTACCAGTTTTGGGTTTAGCTTTTTCCTCCTCTCTGAGCCTGAGCCGTTCTTCGTGAATCTGGATTCCTGTCATGAGCTGGTACTCTGGAGGCTCAGAGTTGCTGTTCCTTTTAACAAGTCTCAGGTCTCGCTTGTCCAGGAGCTTAATCACATCCGCACGGTGCATGCTGCCCATATCATTGCCCTGTTCATCTAGTACGCGGATAATTCGCTCATGAATTTTTCTCCCAACGTTACTAAAAGTTGTCTCACTATTTCTTTTCTTTTTTCTTTCCTCCTGGCTGTCTTCAACAGTACTAAAAGCTTTCGCATGGATTATGTAGGGGAGTCTGGGGGCGGAAGCAACAATGGACAGCTGTGCTGGTGCTGTCTTTTGCATGATGTGTTTACCAAAACATCTTCCAAGGCAGTTAGCTTCAGTTTTTAACGTCTGCAGAATTACCCTCTTCAGAAAAAGTGCGGCCATGCTGAGGAAGGAGGGAGAGAATCACATTAAAATCCAATCGTTTGTCCCAGTGGTCTGATATGGGGTATGGCTGGGCGTGTGTATAGCTTCAGGGATGAAATCACATGTGAATGTTAGTTAGGCAAGTGCAGTTTTCTGGACTACGAGATCCACTCTTGGGACAACTGCATCATGATGTGTACTGTTCGGTGGCCCTGGACAGGCTAACTTATGTTCGTCCTGTGCCTATTTATTATTAGAATAATAAACCATACTCGCACAGTGCCTTGGCTTTCCATTTTTTTCTTCCCCACACATTATCTCATTTAATTCTATCTTCTACGGATGGTAGTATGTTGTTAATGAGGCTGCAATATATCCTTAGTGACTCATAAATATCAATCCACAAACTTCTTTTTTTTTTTTTAACACGGGCAGGCACCAGGAACTGAACCCGGGACCCCAGCATGGCAGGAAAGAACTCTGCCACTGAGCCATCGTTACCCGCCCAATCCATAAACTTTTAATATAAATAACTGCTAGCTATTTATCAATATATCTGATGATTTATAAAAGATAAGAACACTACTGGGGGAAAGGAGACTCTCCAGAAAGGAAGATGACCCATTGATAGAATGAACTGAAACTCCTAGAAGGGAAATCCCTGAATAAATCAAAGTGCTGACCTCATAAACCATAAAAATCACTTGCAGGTCAGAAAGGCATTACCGCCCAGTGTTAACAGCACTGGGCATGTAAGGTGATGCTGGTTCTATTGCATGGTTGTGATGCTACAGTTATATATGGCACTCTCATGTTTTAATTGCTTCTCTACCACAATAAGTGTTTCTCTCCTTCCAGGGACCTGTTGGAAATCTCAGGAGCAAAGGCTGAATGAGTGAAGAGGGTAAACCTCTTCCCTAGTGGTCTGCTAAGAAACATCAGAGAATTAAGAACTCAGAGAAGTGGGATTTGTCAAAGATAGAGAGAGGAAAGGACCAGAGGCCACCTGCATCAGAATCACCTGAGGCTTCTGTTAAACATGGAAGCTCCTGGACTAGTCCCAGACTGGGTAACTTGGTGAATCAGAATCTTATACCTGGGAACTACCTCCCAGTCAAAAACAGGTAGAAATTACAAATGCAATTTTGAACAGGGTAACTCAAGGGTTCTTGAGTTAGGGAAGCATGTGTTTTTAAGATTTGGAGTCAGAGTCCCTGGAGTAAAAGCTCAATTCCATGGGGTTGGGGATGTCATTCAACTTCTCTGCTCCTGTCTCCTCATCTGAAAAAATGGGAATAGTAATATATCACCCTGCAGTGTTATGAAGCTTAAAGATAATGAATTATAGTGCCACCTTCTGTGCCTGGTACTTTGTGGGCACTTGAGAAATGGTTATTTTCTTTTTTCATATATCAAATAGTCTTTCTGGTTCACATGTGAGATTACGTGATCCTGGGAGACAAGGAGCTGCAAGGAGCAGTGACTAGGAAGGGAAATGATGTGAAATGATCCTGCCAATCCTTGTTACAGACATTTCCAGCCCTGTGGGCCATTCTCCTGGTTCCTGAGAAAACTGAGTACCCCACTCCCTGTCTCTCCAATGTGTCTCCCACGAAAATTTCTGGTGATTTCAATATCCCTGCTAAATCACCCTGCCTCGAGTTTCTTGAGCTCCTCACTCCAATGGGCCTCCCCAGCCCTCCTCAGCCACCCATTGCTAAGGTCAATTCCCACTGAGACCTTGTTATTACCAAAAACTATATCCCTACCACACGGAACGCCAATCTCCTGCTCACCTCCTGTCTGTCCAGCTCACTCCCTCTGGCCCCCATCTTTGACCCACTGGAGTCTACAATTCATTGTTTCTACCATGGTCATTAATCCCTAAACCTCGCATGTTGATAGGTGATATGAAAATAAGAGAAGCATAATATATTGATTAGAAAGTGATAGGTTGTGCATGTTCTCACTTCTCCCCTTTACCTTGCTTGGTAACACCCTAATTTATACATATGGCTCCAAAATTGTGGAGTGAATCGTCTACACAACATCCCCACTTAGGTATCTGAAGACTTCCAAGAATTAACATGTCCAAAGTTGAATTCTTAATCCTCTGCCTCAAACTTGCTGCTCCCATAGTCTTCCCCCTCTCATAGATGGCAACACAATCTTCCAATTGCTCAAGCCAAAAAATATGTAAAAAAATACAAGTATCCTTCAGTCTTCTATTTCCCTCAGCAATCCATCAGCAAACCCTATTGTTCGATGTCCCAGATATATCCAGGATTCAATCTCTGCTCACTTTCTCCAGTGTTATCACCACACACCATGATATCTCACCTGGGTAACGGTAATAGCCTCTCCTCCTGGCTGGTCTGCCTGCTTCTGTCCTTGCCCCTCTTCAATGTATTACCCACACAGGAAGCAGAGCAATCCTTTAAAAATGTTTAAGTCAGATGACATCCCTCACAACCCACCATCGGCTGCTCAACCTTCACTTAGGGTAGAAGCCCTGAAAGAGCTTGAGATCCAGTGCCTCTGAGATCTGGCCCCCATCTACCTTTTTGCCCACAGAACCCACCACGCTTCCTCTAGCTCTCCCTGTTTCATCTGGATGGCCTCCTTGCTATTTCTGCAAACACTAAACATGCCTTTACTTTAGGTCTCTAACCCTGATGCTCCCTCTCCTTGCACTGCTCCCAGTTATCTATAGGCCTCTGTTCAGGTCTCTGTTCAAACGCTACCTACTCAGCAAGGCCCTCTCTGACTGCTCTCTACAAGACAGCATACCCTAGCACTTTCAAACCCATTTACCATGCCTTTGTAAAAAAGTCACTGCATCTATCACAGCCCAACAAATTCACATACATTTATTTGTACATATGTTCAGTCTCCTCACTAGAAGGTAAGCTTCATGAGAAAATGGAAGTGGTGCATTTTCTCTACTGCTGTGTTCCCCAAGACTAAAGCCCAGAGCTTGGCCCAGCATATACATGTTGAATGAATGTGTGAGCAAAGGAAATAGCCAAGGAGAGGAGGCATGGCAGCATGTGTTGGCATCTAAGTGCTGGATCTTCAGGGGTGCCATCCCTCCCAATGCACACAAATGCTGGGAAACTGCACTCTTCACATTTCTAGCTGCCATTCCAAATGTCCACTGGCCTTAGTGAAGACCCTACGGCTAGATGCTTCAACCCATAATGAATGAGATGAATTGTTTTACAGTCACTAACTGGTTGGGGATTCCAGCTGCAGATGATCTAAAGGCTCTAAGGTAGGAGAGGAGTACATTTTAAATAATTGAGGTACTGTTTAATAAAAAATAGATATTTTTTGGAGGAGGAAACCCCCAAACCAAGAAAGCAGAAATTTCTGAAGAGACTAGATTATACTTTTTTTCCATTTATCATCAGAAAAATACTAGCAGCATCAAGTCCCAAATTTCACTAAGTATTCGTTGAGTATCAAAGTACTAGATGCTATACGGAATACAAGTTCTTGCTCTGTTAATTCAGTAAGCTTCATTTCTAAATCACAGTATTATCTTTCCAAAGTCCACATCAACAACAAGGCATAGAAGTTGTTATATGCCTTAGTACTAAACAGATAACAATTGTTTAAATATGATGAACCTTATTCTTTTCTTCCTAGCAGTTAGGGATGAAAGCTAGTGCAGATGGTTTAGGAAACTATCAACAAATTAAAATAGAAAATATTAATTCAAAATGTAGAACTTTTTTCAAACAAATAGGCAAGGAAACAAACAAAAAGCTAGGTATAGAAAAAAGATGGAAATTTATAAAAAGCCCTGGCTATCTGAGGATGAAGACACAAGTAATTCTCTAACCCCATGCTTTCCATTTATCATTATCATTATTTTACAATTTTTAAAATAAGAAATGTGTATTAGTCTTTTAATACTAGTATATTTTACAGAAAATAGAAGTTATTTCTAAAAAATGCTGAAGGATTCTTTAAAGTTTTAAAACATTTTCCAAGAGGAAAAATAGCGTTACTATGTTTTTTTTTAAAAAAATTATTTACCATTATTTGAATTTGAATAAAGCTTAAAATTGTACTGACTAAACACCAGACAAAGCAGTTCACTGCAATGATGCCTTAATACTAGCTAAATTTTTGCTTGAGATCAGCAGAATTGAAGATGTACATGTTTCTTCAAAATATGCCCTTCATACAATAAAGCCTGAGGCATCTGTTATGCAGCTTCAACAATTAACAGCCTCTGGCAAATCTGGTTTCACTTCTACCCCTCTTACTAATATCCCCCAACCATCCATGGGTTACTTCAAAATAAATCCCATTTGCCAGTTAATATTTCAGTAGGTATCTCTAAGAGGTAAAGACTCTTTCATCGTTTTAATTAACTTCAATAACACTATGTCAGTTAATAATCATTCCTTTGCATCATCAAATAACCAGTTTTCAGACTTCCCAGATAGCATAATTCATTTGGTTTGCTTGCTTGCCTGTTTATATTTCATTTAGTTTTGGGGCTTGAAGAGGCTTCCAATGGCCAAACTGGTAATAATTTAAACCTTAAAGACTAATGACTGTAATGCATTTCAAGACACTGAATATGTAAAAATCTATAAGGAAATAAGATCATTTCCCAACACTGGGCCTATTATCCTGTCTCCTAACTTTGAAAATTGGTACTTAAAGGAAAGACATGAGCATGTACCTTACCTTTTCAGGAAGAACAGCAATCATTCCCATTTGAGGAGGCACTCTTCTTTAGAGAGTGGCAGCTAACAAATGTAGAAGGAAAGTAAAAGTAACCAGAAAATCACAATTTGCCACCCCTGATGAAACCACGATTCAGGCAAGGATGGACAGAGAATCATCAGGTAGCAAGCTGATGAAGAAAGGATTCACGTGGTGCTAAACTGTCACCCCACAGGTGACTTCTAAACTGAAAAGGGAAAAATACTTTGCCAGGAGAGCTGGCTTCACTTTGGAACCAAACGACCATGCTGAAGACTGCTGATTTTCTAAATCATTACGCCCTCTTCTAGAACTCCTTCTGTCAGTGACTGCGTCACCACCCATGCAGAGCCACATTTGACACTTCCACTCTCCCTCACCCCCCCCCCCCCCAACATCAAGCCCTATTTTACTCCCTCTCACTCAAATCCACCCACTTTTCCATGTCCACTACCACCACCCCTGTTTAAGACATCGCCCACCTCTGGGTTAGAAGTAGGTCCCCTTACACCCACACCGGAAGCCTCCCATCGCAGCCGCCAGCGCACCCACCACCTCTCCGCCTTTACGCGGCCCCTAGGTCAAAGGCCAGCATCTCCAGAGAGGCCGGTGGAGTTCAGCTCTTCCCCTAGGACTGGGAACGACAGGTCTCCTACCGCCCGGTGCGCTTTCACCCTCCAAGCTAAGTCAGATCTCCCACCCAATTTGTTTGTTGAGCAGTTATGCTCAACGTTACATGCTTCCGCCGGGCAGTAACCTTTCCCTTATGGCACCTATCACCATGACAACTTTGTGGTTATTTTGCTACGATTTCTCGCCTTCACTAGACCGCAAGCTCTACCACGCAGGGGAACAAATTCGACTTATTCATTACTGTACTGCGTTTGGGATTGTGTTGTTGTTTTTCCAGCTCCTCCACCCTCAGCGCTTTTCTGAGACTGAGGCCTTCATAACAAGTACTGGGAACTGCCGCTTCTCAGAAAACTTATTTTACATCTCTCAGGTGGCGTCTGATGGTCGGGGTCCACTACATGATACGTGGGGCTCCGCGACTGAGCAGCGGATCCGGCCCCTAGATGTAGGACCCGGGACCCCGCGGTCGCGCACCGCGCACCCGGCACCCGGCACCCCGCGGCCGCGCGCACCTCCTAGCAGGTGTCCCCGCCCATCTCAACACGGCCGAGCAAGGGCGTGCGTGCGTGCGTGCGTAGGGGGGCCGGAAAGGCAGGCGGGACGTCGAGGACGCTGTACGTCCGGCCCGCTCTGCAAAGCCCTGACAGCGGTCTTACATCCCAGCTGGAGCTCTGAGCCCTCTCCCGCTCGGAGGGACGGGGGTGACACTGACCTTCTGAGCGTGACCGACGCACTGCCGCTTCCTCCGCAGGCACGACCCTTAAGACCACGTCCTCCTCCTGCAGGTCCCTCATTCGTTCCTTGCTCTTCGCCTTTAGCTTTACCGTACCCGGGCCGGGCGTTTGATAAGGTGTGGCGGAAGTAGCCAGCAAACGGGTACGAAAGACGACTCTTTCGCTCTCCGTAGTGGGCGGGACTTCAGCCCGCATCTCTTAAAGGGAGGGTGACGCAAGGGAGGAGAGCTTTTCCAGCTGGCAAGATGAAGTCCTCCGACTAGAAATACTGAGGCGAGAGTTGGTGCGGAAAGTTGGTACTCAGTCACCTGGTTTCTGCCGCTCCAGGGGTGAGATGAAGATCAATATACTTGGAGTTTCTGCAGCAAACAGCAGCCCTTCCACCGGTTACATGGCATTAACGCCAACCTCTTCCTTTTGGGTTGAACTGACAGAATTTTCATAGTATTGTGAGTTAGGGAGCACTTCCTCCCTTTGCAGGTGAACAGACAGACTCATGTAAATAGCATCCCTTGGTCCGGGGAGGCACATGGCAGGATACTGCAGGGCTCTCCGCTCAAGTGGTGACCCGAGACTAAATGCAGACAGAGGCAGGACATGTAGAGTCACGTAATTGTGCAACTGGAGAGGTTGAACAGGTCATAAATTTTATGGGGAGGTGAAATGGGCCCATCTGGGTGAAGTGCCTTGCCCAGAGTCACAGCAGAGCAAGTTCTGAAAAGTCCAGGCCAGTACCTTTGTTTCTCAATGGCCCGAGGAACACCTGCTGATGTGTGGCCCCCTGCCCCCACCTCACCCCTCACCTCGGGGGCAGGCTGGTGACCCCTGTGCCTCTCCCATCGCCCAGCCCCTCTCCTTTTCTTCTAGAGGAAATTCCTCTGTGGCAAAGTGAGTCTGCAGGTTCGTTCATCATATGAAGGGAAACTAACGTTTATTGGATGCTTGTAATCCACTGGAACACATTGTTTTACTTAATTCTCATTAAGTCACTCCTTGGATCAGATATGAGCTCTCTTTACAGATGAAGCTTTACAAAGGCCCTGGAGCGTAAGGACCGAGTCTGCAGTTTGTTGAGAGACTCGCTGTTTGTTGACATAATGAAGTGGTCAACGCAGAAACAATTCTTGTCCAGGGATAGTACCTCCATGTTGGCCATTTCCAAGTTAAATGAGAAGAAGTAAGGATTCGTTTTATTCTATCAAAATTATTCCTGTATTAATACCAGGATATGTTTGTTTAGTGCAGATAAGGGAATAGAGTGATGAGCACACCTTGAGAAATGGTAGGTGTTCAACGCTTTAATTACAGTGTTTTCCTCAGTGCCAGGTACTGTTCTAAGTCCCTCACGTTAATTAATTAAGTTAATTAATCCTCAGGACAACACTATGAACTGATTACTATTATCCCCATTTTACGCATGAGGAAACTGAATCATAAAGAAATTAAGTAACTTGCCCAAGATTGCACAACTGGCAGCAGAATCCAGAAAAAAAAACATCGAGGTATCCTGGTGCCAGAGTTGATGCCCTTAAGTCTAACTGTTCCTTATGCTGCTAGACTCAAGTAGTGAGTGACACGGAGGATTAAATCCATGAAAGTATTAAAGGGGTGAAATGAGAAAAATTAAATGAAGCATTTAAAATACCCAAATTAAGGACTTGCAATTTGGCGAGATTTTGATTTGAATAAATTCACTCCAAACGGTCATTGGCACCTCAAGATAAATGAAGAGTTCATGATATGGGATGGATTCATTCCTTGCTGCTTGCCTTTAGCTTTACCTTACCCGTGCCAAGCATTTGATAGGTTTGGCAGTTTGATAAAGTTTGATAAGCCTGCCTTTGTCAGATGCCTCAACAATTACAAGACAGTGCTTTAGTGTTCCTGGAAGGACCTGGCTGAAAAGGGGTGGGTGCTACAGACATCACCTCGAATAGGAAGGAGCAGTTCTTTTGCACCTCTTCCTTTCAACTCTGCTTTGGTTCCCAGCTGCAGTGGGACATGGCAGCTTTTAAAAAGTGTCCTCTAGAGCTTTAGGCTCAGCTTGGTGATAGTAGATTTTAAAGACCCTTGAATAAAGATAGCAAAGCAGGCAACTGGCTTTTCAAGAGCCTCTTTCCACCTCGATGGCCTCTACTTTTTGGTTTTGAAAAGTAATATGGTGCCACAAATCCTGTGTAAACTGCTTGATTCCATGTGTGCATAGAGAGGATTCTCAGAAGTGTGTAGAACTTTTCCAAATTATCTTTTCTACCCATAATTTATACACAGAACACACACACACAGAGTATAACTCAAGTCTCCAATCCTAGTGGTTCTAAAACTACCTTTTTAAACCACAAAATGATTTCCATGGTTGGTCTGTGAACATTTTCTCACGTGATGCATAGATTGGCATTTTGCCCTATTTGAGGATTATTGGAAATATTCTGTCCCTTTCCTGGCTGTTTAGTTTTTCAACTCTCCTCTCTCAGATCCTTTTCACTGGAGCAGAGGAAGCCTTTAGAAATAAGTAAGAGTCTGAGGCGAAGTTGCTTAGTCCAAGGCCATTGAGATACAATATTTCCCTTTCACAAATAAATTATTATGTGGGGGATTTTTTTTTTAAGTTATTTACACTTGGTTGTGTCTTCATGATACCACAATGACTGTGCAATGACTATTTTAAAAAGTTAACCTCTGACTAACTTAAAGAATGAATTTATTTTAGAGTTATGGTTGGAAGCCTGTGTGAGTTCAAATATTCAGAATATTCTTTAACAAATAGTTGTTCATGAATCATAGTTTATATGTCCCCTTTCCTCCTTAACTATATATTCTAAACACTTTTGCTACTTTTACAGATTTTAAGCTTTCTTATTTGTTTTCAGGTTTTCTGTACTATTTGTAATGGAAAAGCTGATTAAGTCCCTAGATGTCTGATAATATCAAACTGATTAAATAAATGGTGGTAGGTTACAAAAAAATTGCAAAAAAATTATGGCACCAATTATTAAAACATGATGGTGGCTGTGAATAAGCAAGATAAATTTGTGTAAAGAGAGTAGTATATTGTAATAAATTTTTAAAATGCTTTCATGTCTCTTGAATAAAAGAGTATTTGTATATGAAAGTTACATTTGTGTTTTGCAAAAAGTCCCTTGTGCAACTGAATGAAGCAGAAACTAGGTTCAGAGAGTCTCCTTTGGAAATGGAACCACTTGTTTCCATTTCAAAGGCATTGAGTTTTGGAGGATAACTGAATCCCTCCAAAACTCAATTTGGTCATCTTGAAACATTTTTAATGAAAATAATTCCCATTCCCATCATCAGGCATCATTTTGAAAAAGAAAGAGATGGTCCATGAATCTTTTCAACCCGTGCTGATGCTTTCAACTGTGCAAATCAAAGCACAGTCATGGTCAAGTTAGGAGACAGTGTTTTACATTTTAAATGAAACCCATAACATTTTTAAACACCCATACAGGATGTTCTAGTTACAAAGCCCTGGCCATTTAAGGGAGGCAAGACTGACAGCAAAGATAATGTAAATGACAGTGATAAAACAAATTTGTGCTCTCACTGTCTTCCATCTTCGAAGGAAAGAGTTGCTCAAAAGGTGGGGTTTCACATGTTTACTGTAGAGGGAAAACTTCCCACTGTACACTGCTCCTCCTCCCCTGAAAGTTGCTAGGTCCTGCTGCAAAGATTTTAAAGCCTGTGTTATTGGCAGCCTAGGACACATGCGTGACTTTAACAAAAGTGGAAGTAAAAGCTCTCAGTTTTTCTTCTTTCTTTTTGCAACAGTAAATCTACTAATTTTACAGTCAGTTGAGCAGCAATAGATTAATTTGTTTAAAGTCTGCATTCACAAAGAAAACCTGAACTTCAGTGGCTTGAATGCCTGACACTGCAGTGTGATAGTTGAAGGGTAGACACTCACAACTAGCCCTAGAAGGAGGGAGGCAGGCCACTGTCACCTGCTTCTCCGCACAGGTGCTGACCCCGCCATCTATTCTGGGCCTCCGGACGGGGTGGCAGGAAGGCCGGGCCTTTGTGTGCTACAGAGAACGCTTTTCCAATGCCGGAGCCAGTGTGCTCCAGCAGCCACGGGAAGCAGAAGAAAGAAAAGGTCAAGGGCCACCACAAGGGTCAGAATGGGTTAAATTTAGTTAACATCAGAGGTGGTAGCTTTTAACAAGAGCCTCAAGAAAACTTATTCGAAGATGCAATTTGTTTCTTCTTTGTCAACTTTTTCTGTTTTTCACTCTATTGATAGTGACAGCTTAACAAAGTTTTTATATGCTGGAGGTTTTCATCCTTCAGAGAATAAAGAACTGTGTTCCTAAAAAGAGACGCAGGTGGAGGACTCTATAAAGCTTCCATGATTTCCAAATTGGAAATTTAAAATAGGCTCCCTGCTTGGCTAAGTCAAAAAATAGTCGGTGAGGGATGTTGAAAAAAAAATCCACATTAGAAATGGGAAAGCGCTTCGGTAGTACGATGTCGAGGCTCAAATACCTAGAAATTTCTTTTGTGTTTTAGCCGTCAGAGAATAATTTTTCCAAGTTACTCAGAATCGCCAAGAGGGCTCCTCTTAAGTTTCCAGAGGTGTCTTTGAATTCATACGCTAATACTGGGCAGAACTAGTTGTTTGTTTTATTTCTATGTAAGCAAAAAAGATGGCCACAGATTTCTCTTCAAGGACCAAACTCTTATGGAAATTGGCCATTCAAAAGAGGGTCATGTAAACCTCCCTCTTCAGTGGGAAATGGTTGATGCTGAGTGTCCTAAGGCCACGGATGGTATGTAGCTGCATTTCTATGATAAATAAGAGGCTTGACTTTTTGAGTGAGTTTATAAAAAAAGCTTGTCTCTTATGAAATCTTCTAAGAAAGGAAATTATAATGATTATGCATTTAAAATAAAGGGTTATTTTGATTATTTAAAAGAAAGCCAAAAAAAGTGTTTATAAAAATAATCTTCCTCATTTTCTTTTCTTTTAATGTATTTTTCTTGATACTTTTAACATGGTATGGTATTGGCTTAATTTTCCTAAGAGTCTTTCATTGAGGGAATATTTTAATTACAAGAAGCTTATGGATTTGTATACATTCTTTAGTCACTAATTTTTTTTAAAGAAAGCAGAATAGTTGAATTTGAAATGGAAGTATGATCAGAAAATTAAAAACTGATTTTTAAAAGCATTAATAAAGAGTTTAAACGTTAGCAATGGACAGATGTAAGGATATTAAATACCAAAGGGGAAATGCAAGGAGATACTACTTCACACCACATAATCAAAAAGACAATAGGCGATACTACGAAGTAAAATCCATGTAGTGCACAGCATTTAGTACAGGTGCCACTGCATTATATACCGCCACAGAATAATGTATAGTTATAATGAAACCTCCTGTTCTTAAAAAAAATCCATCATACCACATTGAAGTAAAATGAGTATCAAAACTTCTTTCACTGTAATTTGTTAAATAAAATTATGTTTAAGACTATATAGTAAATGGTATAAAATTCTCCATCTATGGTGCGTATTCAAATATGTTCAACGAAGATGACAGATGGATGCCCCTATTTGGGGCACAGGAAGGAAAACGAGGTAAACAACATTGCTTTTGGAATATTGCTCCAAGAAAGTGCAACTTTGACTGAGTGTCCCCTTAAGGCCTACAAAGTGCCCACAGGTTCTGCTGCTGTCCTGCTGCTGTCCCTTAGGGACAGCGAGAAGAGCAGACACTTTGAGCTGTTTTCAGGGACCTGCGAGCTCTCCTGGGTTTGTGTTTCCTGAGCAGAGGCCTCCAGGCAAGGTAGGTGGAGGTTGGGCTTTGGCTTTGGATAGAACTGGGCTTAAATCCTGCCCCTGCTGTTTGTTAGTTATTAGGCTTGGGGCAAATTACGTAGTTTCTCTTTTCTTTGCTTACTCCTCTGCACAATGAGAACAATAATTTTAGTCTATAGCTGGAGCATGTCGTAAATATTTGATGCAACACTATTATTGTTGTTACCGTTTTATGGTATAAATATGACATTGAGTGTTGTGGGAAGGGCAGGTTCAGGATTTCTACAAATTGGTGCTGCCAGAACCTCTGCAGAGGACCCATAACCTAGGGTCTGGCTGATAAGAAAAGCTTCCAGAGGGCCACAGCAAGGCCTGACTGGAGGCTGCTGAGACGTATGTGACGCTGATAGCTAAAGGTCCCTGAAATTGCATCCCCACAAGGGCTGTCATGACCTCCCCTTATCTCACGTTGTCTCTATCCACCCATAAATTGACTCCACCATCTTCTCTTCTACACCCAGGAAAATTTCAAGCCCACATGGGGGAGTATGATGGTTAGTTTGTATGTCAACTTGACTAGCCTGGTGTATCCAGTTCTTCAATTAAACACTAAGTGTCACTGTGAAGGTGTTTTGTAGATGCAGCGAACATCTACAGTCAGTTGACTTGAAGTGAAGGAAATTATCCTCAAAAATCTGAGAGGGCTTCATCAAATCAGCTGAAAGGCCTGAAAAGCAAAACAGGTTTCCCTGAGGAAGAAGATGTTTTCCCTGTGGGATTGCAGCCTCAGCTCCTGTCTGAGAGATTTCAGCTTGCTGGCTGCCCTACAGATTTGGGACTTGCCAGCCCCTACAACTGTGCAAACCAATTCCTTGGAATACATCACTTTATGTATCATATATCCTATGGACTGCTTTTTAGGTGGAACCCTTGCTGATTCAGGGGTCCTTTGAACTATTTCAATTACATTCGTAAACCATTACCGACTTCCTATATGCAGGGCAGATGCCACTGTTTTCTGCTAAGTCCCGTATTCTTTCCTGAAGTTCCCAGCTGGTAGCCATGACCTTATTCGATGATATTTGAGGTTTTCTGTGCCGTTCTTTTGTGGGAGGTGGGAAGATTGGATGTGAAGGAGCAGTGAGGGGGAGGATGAAGACAGGGCTGGGTGATTAGATAGAATTATGTTCCCTGAAGCACTGAGGCTCATTTAAAATATTGATTCCTCAGTGGAGATCAGCTTTTGTTGTGCTTTCAGAGGGGCTATTTATACATTTTCGTTTTCATCTCAGAGTTGCCTCCTATCCTGGTGACACTCCAGCTTTGCTGAAGTAGTGTTTAAAACAGAAAGTAGTAATTAGTAAGGGCTCACCCAGATGTGGGGTTCAGGATTAAGTCGGAACAAAAGCTTTCACACGAGTCCCCTTCTCCCACTGCTTCGGGGGGACCTGGGTTCATCTTCATTTCCAGCTGAAACAAGGCCCTTCTTGGAATAAATTACGTAAGGGCATTCATGACCTTGAGACCCACCCATATCGTGGGTTCTAGGTCCATCCTCTGACTTTTGCCCTGTGAGGCATTTCTCCCTCATTCATCACATGTCATGGTGTGAGAGAAGAGGAGATGTAGGTTGGAATATTCAATCTGAAGAGAAATCTTCCTTTCTCACACTCCTGAATTCTCTGCCTCCCTCCCTATTCCTAGCTTGGCATGTTATTTGCTCAGGTTAGTGCCAGGAGCCTGGAGACTTCGTACTGAATTCTCAGGACTTGCCCAGCTGCTCTCTGACCGTATCTGATTGAGAGAACCATCCAGAAAAGTCCTGGCTGACCCTCAGAACCATGAGAAATAATGCAATGGTGGTCATGTGAGGCCACTGAGTCATGGGGTGGAGTGTTATGTGGTAATAGATACCCAACCATAGTCCATTAGACTAGTATTAAGGAAATGGGAAATATTGCTCTTGCAGAAAGCGAAAAGCTAATACTATTTATTAGCAAAATGTAGAAATGTATTTAAGTCCTTTGATACAGAAATCCTACTCTTCTAATATCACCCTAAAGAAATTATTCAACAAGCAAAACCCATATGCATGAAATTGTCATTGTAGTATTATTTTTAAAAGCCTGCAAATAATCTAATGGAGCAAAAATTAATAATAGGCATACTAAATTATGTTACATCAAAGAATTAGAATGTTAATTTGCTTTTTAAAATGATACAGTAGAAATGTTCTTATGCGACTCAGTTGGAACCAGTGATGAAAAGATGCACATTTAAAAGGCTTATCTTTTTAAAGCATCCACATTTCTATAGCTTTGACTACCTTTTTTTTTTTTTTTTTTTTGCATGGGCAGGCACCAGGAATCAGATCTGGGTCTCCAGCATGGCAGGCGAGAACTCTGCCTGCTGAGCCACCGTGGCCCGCCCTCGCCTACCTTTTGATGGAGAGTCAGAGCTTTTATTGGGTATGATCTGCTGTCCATGAGTCCCGTATTGTCTTCTGCATGGTCACATTCTTACTACATTGTGACATGAGAAATTAATGATTTGGGATGCAAAATCATCTAGAGCCGTCATGTTTTTTAAAGTCATCGCACAATGACTATTTCAAAAGCGTTTATTTTTTAGTAATTCACTTTTATTGAGATTTTCAGCTTGGTTTTCATAGTAACATTTGTTCTTTCTGCACTGGCATAGCTCATGTAATACTTAAATTATGTAATTATAATATCAGACATGACTGGCAAGAGAAGATTTGGGAACAAACAACTGAGTTTTAGAGAGAGGACAATTCAACAGGGAGAGCAAAAGTATTCAAGTGTACAGCCTGCTCACCTCAAGTTTTCTGTGAGCTGCAGACCTCAGCGAGTTTGCTCAGCAGAGACCAAGCAAAAGGACATGACACGCATGGAAGGCCTTTTGCTCTGTGAGCACTAGGTGAAAATGTAGAAACATGATTTTTAATGCTAAGTGAAGAACTACAAAATAAGATGTATACATTGGCAAAAATAAGTGAGATGTAACCATGTAGATGAAGATGGTGATGATATATCTCGACAAACCTATTTTAGTAATGGACGAAGTAAGAGCTCTTTCTAATAACAGTGTAAATAAATGCTCAAAGCTGAACTATATCACTTGTCTATGTTAAACTCATTTTATGGTCACGGCCATCGAGGACTTCTCTAAGCCTATTAGAAACTTATTTTAAAATGTCATGAAGGGCAGGCCACGGTGGCTCAACAGGCAGAGTTCTCACCTGCCGTGCCGGAGACCTGGGTTTGATATCCGGTGCCTGCCCATGCAAAAAAAAAAAAAAAAAGAAATGTCATGAAGGTCGTGGAAATAATTTCCTTAATGAATCTTTATTTTTGGGAAACATTAATGTAGTGGGATTTATAAACCAGTCCAAAAGATGAGCTAAGTGATATTTTTTTGTTTTCTGCATTTGTAAAATGGAAATGGTTCAGCATTCCCTGCACAAAATCTCTTTTTGAACTTTAATCAATCAAAGCAATTGTTCTTGGTGATGTATTTGTACCTATCCTTTTGGCAGATGAAAGAAATTAGTAGATTCTAAATTATCTGTGCAATAGAATAAGAATGGCTGTGATGACATTTATAGTTGGGCCTGACAGCTATTTTTATGTTTTAATATTAATTCCTTTAATGTTTGGGTGAATTACTACCATTAAACAAGTAAGGAAAAAAAATTCATTCAACGCTCAATTCACAAGCACCTGCTATGTTCCAAGCCCTGGGTATACAGTAGAGTAGACTGTCACAGGCCCTGCCTTCCCCGGTCTTGTAGACTCAAACAAATTTATACAAACCTGAAGGGCTGAAGTACCTCGGAGCTAAGCTGTTCCACTCCATTCCTTTTACAAATGAGGAAACTGAAGCATGGAGAGGATGAAAACTTGAATTAATGTCAACCCTCAACTTGGATCCTGCCATTTTTTTTTAATTTTTAAATATATATATTTTAAATATGACAACAAAGAAACACAAACATTCTTAACATATGATTATTCCATTCTACATATATAATCAGTAATTCACAATATCATCACATAGTTGCATATTCATCATGATAATTTCTTAGAACATTTGCATCAATTCAGAAAAAACAATAAAAAGAAGACAGAAAAAGATTCATATATACCATACCCGTTACCCCTCCCCTTCACCGATCACCAGCATTTTAATCTACTAAATTTATTTTAACATTTGTTCCCCCTATTATTTATTTATTTTTAATCCATATGTTTTACTTGTCCGTCGATAAGGTAGACAAAAGAAGCATCAGACACAAGGCTGTCACAACCACACAGTCACACTGCGACAGCCATATCATCATAAAATTATCTTCAAGAAACATGGCCACTGGAGCACAACTCCATGTTTTCAGGGAGTTCCCTCCAGCTTCTCCATTACATCTTGACTAACAAGGTGATAGCTATTGAATGTGTTAGAAAAACCTCCAGGACAACCTCTCAACTCTGTTTGGAATCTCTCAGCCACTGACACTTTATTTTGTCTCATTTCGCTCTTCCCCCTTTTGGTCGAGAAGATTTTCTCAATCCCTTGATGCTGAGTTTCAGCTCATTCTAGGATTTCTGTCCCACGTTGCCAGGAAGGTTCACACCCCTGGGAGTCATGTCCCATGTAGAGAGGGGGAGGGCAGTGAGTTTGCTTGCTGTGTCGGCCAAGAGAGAGAGGCCACATCTGAGCAACAGAAGAAGTTCCCTTGAGGGTGACTCTTAGGCCTAATTTTAAGTAGGCTTAGCCTGTCCTTTGTGGGATTAAGTTTCATATGAACAAACCCCAAGATTGGAGGCTCGGCCTATTGCTTTGGCTGTCCCCACTGCCTGTGAGAATATCAAGAATTCTCTACTTGGGGAAGTTGAATTTTCCCCCTTTCTCACCATTCCCCCTAGGGGATTCTGCAAATACTTCCCTATTCACTGTTGAAATCACTCTGGGATTTATCTGGGCATCACTCTGGACAAACCTACAAAATCTCAAGCCCTATGCAAGGTTCCAAGTACTATGGTGTTCGATTAAGCTGTTCACATAAGTTATATTAGGAAATGCACTAATCAAATATAAATTTTGTACTGAATAAACATTTTTTTGCTTGTCTCACACATACATTAAAGTTTTAAAATATTAATTGCCATCTATTTTCAACACCCTGCATTACTGACATTCCTTTGTTCTTCCTCATGCAGAAACATTTTTAAATTTACACATTTAGTCACTATCATTATACACTCTAGGCATTCCTAGATTATACCATCTCAGTTTTTATCATCTATCTTTCCTTCTGATTTCATTTGTGCCCCAGGCCTCCTCCCTCTATCATTCTCACATTCAGCTTCATTCAGTGTTCTAACATAATTGTATTACAGTTAGTAATAGTATTGTGCTATCCATTCCTGAATTTTTACAATCAGTCCTGTTGCACAATCTGTGTCCCTTCAGCTCCAATTACCCAATATCTACCCTATTTCTATCTCCTGATTGTCTCTGTTCTTAGCTGAAATTCTCCAAGTTCTTTCGCTAATGTCAGTTCATATCAGTGAGACCATACAGTATTTGTCCTTTTGTTTCTGGCTAATCTCACTGAACATAATGTCCTTAAGGTCCATCCATGTTGTTACATGCTTCATGACTTTATTCTGTCTTACAACTGCATAATATTCCATCGTATGTATATACCATAGCTTGTTTAGCCACTCGTCTGTTGATGGACATTTTGAATGTTCCCATCTCTTCACAATTGTGAATAATGCTGCTATAAACATTGATGTGCAAATATCTGTTTGTGTTCTTGCCCTCACGTCCTTTGAGTAGATACCTAGCAATGGCATTGCTGGGTCATATGGCAATTCTATATTTAGCTTCCTGAGGAACCACCACACTGCCTTCCACAGTGGTTTTACCATTTGACATTCCCACCAACAGTGAATAAGTGTACCTCTTTCTCCACATCCTCTCCAGCACTTGTCGTTTTCTGTTTTATTGATAATGGCCATTCTCATGGGTGTGAGATGATATCTCATTGTGGTTTTGATTTGCATTTCCCTAATAGCCAGGGAAGTTGAGTATCTTTTCATGTGCCTTTTGGCCATTTGTATTTCCTCTTCTGAGAAGTGTCTGTTCATGTCTTTTGCCCATTTTTTAATTGAGTTGTCTGTCTTTTTCTTGTTAAGTTGAACAATCTTTTTATATATTCTGGACAGTAGACCTTTATCTGATATATCATTTCCAAATATTGTCTCCCATTGTGTAGGCTGTCTTTTTACTTTCTTGGCGAAGATCTTTGATGCACAAAGTGTTTAATTTTGAGGAGTTCCCATTTATTTATTTATTTCTTCAATGCTTGTGCTTTGGGTGTAAGGTCTAAGAAACTGCCTCCTATTATAAGATTGATAAGATATTTCCCTGCATTTTCTTCCTAGCCATTTCATTTTGATTTCCAACTTACATTAGCAAGGGAAATTAGTTAGCAGAGCAGTGTGGAGTTCAGCTATGATTAATTTAATCCATTTTTAGTGATTGCTTGGAATCTTCTGTGTTTATTTGTGTATGTACAAACACATATTACATAAGAAATGCTCCATCAAAACTTGTAATCAACAAAAGAAGAATCATTTCAGAAAAGAAGATGGGATGGTCAGGTGAGGAAGGAAAGCACTCCTAATTTAGGGAATGACATAGCTCTGAATTCAGCCAACTACTCACCACCACCATCAATAAAGAGATAGAGAGGTTGGCATCTCGCTGGATAGAAAGAACTAATGACACAGACTGTGAGAGAAGGTCCATAGGGAACCTCTGGAGGTGGGCCAGGATTCTCAGCTCTCAGTTTCTTTTTCTAAAAAGGAATAATAACAAAGACCAGAAATGGATAGAATTCATCTGGTTTTCTTATAGTTGAGTGGATTGTCTCTACAGTTGCTTTGAAGGTAGAACTCCCTCTACAATAGCTTTGTTTTATCCTCACTCCCTGAAATCCATCATGATTCCTTTTTTCTTTTTTCAATTAAGAATTCCCAACGTGCTTTACAACTGTCCAGACCCTTTGGTCTCTGCTGGTCACTCCAGGGAGCTCTCGCCTGCTTGGATTGTCTTGGGTTCTTCTCGGATTGTCTCAAGGAAAAGCAGGCTTCGCCATCGAGGGAACTCGTTGGAATGCAGAGCTCAGGTCTGCCCTATACCTCCTGAGTCAGAATCTGCATTAAAGGGTGAGAAGAAGCAGTGCTGAGGACTCCCTGGGAAGCTGGACCTTCAGGCTGGGCTCGAGCCGCTTCCCCTCTCTGTCGTGGGTCACAGGAACTCCCGGAACTCAGGCAGGCAGCCTAGTAACCCAGTGGCATCAGCCACCGGACGAGCCTGTGGCATCCCCAGCCCTGTGGCGGCCCCACCATGGGGGAAGCGCCAGGTCATCCCCCTGCCTTGTGTATTTAAAACAACAAAGTCCTTCTGAAGGAGCTGACCAGAGAGCTGACCTGGAGACGGCTTTGTGGGTTGGTCTCCTAGAGCTGAGACTGTTCTGTCCTGAAATTTAGGTGGCACCAACATGATTGGGTTGGAGGGGACTTTTGATCTTCTGAGGAAGGTTGGGCTATGTGAAGTTGCTCCTGCCACTGAGTCTGCCCCTTTAGGTCTCCTGTGCCCTATTTTTGCCCCGCAGAGGGCTGTAGTGCCTTGTGACTGATAACAGCTTGTCCTCCAAACCCACCTGAAGGCAGGAAGCCTCTCAACCTCCTCACAAAGCGAGAATCCCTCCCCAGCTGAAGTGCCTGTGATAATAATAACAGCCAAACAGCAATAACGTCTTATTTCGTGCATGCCAGTCTTCTCATAGCTGGACGTGA